>NC_081839.1:34431291-34732541 GCF_030867095.1 Alligator mississippiensis | reverse complement strand
TTTGATTGGCAGGTGTGTCCGACATGAGGTTTCCTGGCAGGTCCCAGCAGGCTAGCGGGACAAATACCCGTGCAGGGTGAGCTCCCGTGGGCGTGCACCTTCTGCCGATTCTCTGTGCAGCTGCCTCGGGCTGTGGGACCGGCGGCCTCTCCCTGCGGGGTCGCTGTCTCTGCTCTCGTGCAAGGGGGAGGCACAAAGCGTGTCCTGGACTTGCACTCGGGGAATAAGCGGTGTGTGTGAACATGTGTAACTACACTGTATCAGAGCGAGAGTGCATGGGACGCACCTGCACCTGCACCTGCAAACTGCATGCAATTTAATTGGTGTTTGCAAAGCGCTTTGAAGATGAGGCGCTCTTTATAAGCCTCGGCCTTTATCAGATCAATTTTGAAAGGGTTTTTCCACCTACTTTTCCTCCTCTTGAGAAGAAACGGGAAGAAAAGCAGGACTGGAATAGATTGCGGTAGAAGATGGTCACTTAAGAGGCGCTGAGCTAGCAAAATCATGGCATGGAAAAATATCATCTTTGAGCAGGTTTGAGGTCCTTAATGAGATGAGAGCATCTGAGCATTTATAGACAGGCTCCACTTGTTGTGCTGTGTCGCCTTTATAGCGCACCTGCAGCAAGCGGAGATAAAAACAGGGCTGTGACCCAGCAGTTTTTCTCCATGAACAGCAAACTAAATATTGTGACTTGAAATACAGAGAAACCAGGGGACAGCCTGGCTTGCCTTCGTGAACCAGCTGCTCCAGCAAAGTGTGAGCACCCTGCCCGGCAGCTCAGACGGGCAGGATCTGGCTGGAGAGCTGCGCGACCGAACCTCGCCCAGGTGTAGTGGACGGTGACGTTAAGAGAGATCCTGCTTGGAAGAGGAGGCTGCTGTTGCTCCGGCCGCGCGGCGTCGGGGAACACCTCGCTTCTGTTCACGCCTGGGAGGTAACTGAGAATCGGGCCAGGCTGGTATCGCTCCGCTGCGGGGAGAGGAGAACCGGGCCTGCCAACTCGTTTCCCACCCGTGTCTGGTGTTGCGCTGTGTCTCGACTCCAGAGCAAACATATTTGAGGGATAAAATATACAATGAATAATGTATCGTTCATCAAATATATTATTCAATGGGCATTATTCAACTAGTTACAGGAGAAGTCAAATAATGCAACAAATGATCTGATGAATTATTTATTCAACCAATAACGGCATTATTAACAGAAGGCAGGATTCAATTAGCACCCTTCATTCAGCTTCAGGTTTGAGCCAGGCAGATATAAATACCTGCTTTGTTCTGGGCTTTGCCCAGTGCACACTGTGCATCTGAAGTGACATTTTGTGAGTTACTGTCAAAATAGTATTTGATATTTTTCATGCGTCTTGTTGACTTTTCACTCGGGCCATTAGGAGAAAATAAGCCCCCGGGCAGTTGTGTTATCGGTTAGTTTTGCTTTGTGCATCTCCCTAAAACCCAGCCGTTACGTGAAATGATGTGACTCACTGCACCAAGATGCTCACTAGCTAGAGCCTGCTGCGTGAGAGATCGCATCCTGCCGTGTCGGTAGAAGCGCAGCGAGGCGAGCCGGAGCTGTGGTGGCAGCAGGGGCTGCAAGGGAGCAAACTAAACCTAACCTGGCTTGGGTCAAGTGAGCGGGGAACACGGGGGTTACCGTGAAGCATGGACGTGGTTCTGCCGGCACGTACACAGCATGTGCTGGGCCGAGGACAGAGCCCGTGCTCTGCACACAGGGCTGGGAAGCATTTCTGTGCAGACCCGGTGACGCTGCCTGTGCCCTTGCTGGAGAGCCCGCGGCGGGGGGACGGTGCCTGCGGGTCCCTGGAACCACGTACACGGCACTTGTGGCCTTGCCTTCGTTTCAGCCTCGTTTTCCCTTCTCGGTTTCCTACGTCAGTTCTTGGGGTTCCTGGCCAGACAGAGGCAGACTGCCCTCGGGGTGCCCCTGTGAACCGCAGCGAGGCTCGTTGGGTGGTTCTGGCCACGTTTTCTTTGCTGCCTGTCCTGTGCCGGGCACCTCTCGTGGTTCACCTGCCTGCCGTTCCCCCAGCCCAGGTGCAGCCGGCTCCCTCCAGCGTGGGGTGGTGAAGGTGCAGACCACTGCAGCCTGCCGGCCGCGAGCCCCAAGGACCTGGGAGGCTCCTGCTAGGCAGACGCTGGGGACGGCCTTAGGGCTGGGCCCAGACACCCCGAGCATCCATCATGGGAGCAGGCTTGAGCTCTTGGGCCCTGGCTTTTGCAGGGAGGTTGCCAAGGCCCAGGGCCGAGATGGATCCGCAGCCTCCTGCATGGGTGTGAGGGTCTGGAGAGGCCGAGCAGCTCCATGCCAGTCTCCCTTGCATCTGTCCCCCGGGGAGCTGCTTTCTTGCTCGGTAATGGCCCCTCGCTTATCTGCCTTAATCCAGCGCAGCAGCTGCCACGCACTCGGTGCTATCAGCGCCATGCAGAGCCTCCCCCAACCCTCCTTGTCCTTTCCCATTATGGGAGCAGCAGCAGCTGCCTCCCGCCTCCCGCCGGCACGAAACTCAGCACGGCCGCTCCATGTTTGGCCATTCAGCCAGCTCGGCCGAGCGTGCGGGAAGGGGAGGCCTTGCTGGGCCGGGCCGTGAGACTGTCGCACAGCCGCCGCGGGATGAGACGAGCCGAGGTGCCGCGGGGAGCGACACCCAGCCACGGCCCGCGACAGCTGCGCCCGTGGACACGTACGTGCGCTGGTGTGATGTGTCCTCTGGGCGCAGCAGAGTCCAGCAAGCCGGACCCCTCTCCCTGCTGGCCTCAGAGCCCTGTGACCCCCGGGCTGGAAGGCCACAGGGGGGTCTCAGGTGGGGAGGAGCCGTGCCTGGAGCTGGGCTGGGACTCGCACGCTGTGGATTAACTGCTCCACGCTGAACAAGCCCTTCCCTCTCCTCCCGGCTTAGCTGGCGGGGCTGCAGCCAGCTAGCTGCTGCCCTCACGGGGCAGGACTCGGTCAGGCAGAGGAGTGTCGGGATCAGCCAGCCTGGCTTCAACTTGCGCGGCTTTGCAAAACGATGCCTGGGACTTGGTGGGACGCAGGGCTCCGGCCTCATTGTCTGTGGTCCTGTATGGAAGCGGGGTCTGGACCCCGAACCCACCAGCTGGTGTCCGGAGGCATGGCGTGCGGGTGGGTTCTTGTCCATGCCCCCGCGCCTTGCAGGCCCTGGGGATTAACCCGGAGGAGTCGCAGTTCGTCGCTGCTGCAGAGCCCCATGCTCCAGGGTGGAGCTGGTGCATGCATGTGCCCAGGTGCTGCGCGGTGGCCATGCTCTCGTGCACCCATGCTGCGAGGCTGCCTGCAGCATGGTGTGCTGTGCCGTGCTGGGCTGGGCCATGAGGTCAAGAGTGGTTCAAAGACCAGGAACACTAAAAACATGAGAATGAAAGGCAGGGCCTGGCCTGTGCTTGTCCCAGCCGGCACGCTGTGCCATGCCACGCTGGGAGAGCACAGCGCCGAGAGGGGCCTCGGAGACAAGGGCGGAGGCACATCCCTGGGGCCCGCTGTGCCTTGACCTCTTGCCAGGAGCTGGGAAGACTCCAGCAGCGCTCCGTGGGGCGTGGGCACCGTCCTGCAGCCGACCGGGCTGAAACCCCCAAGCGCCGGCTGTCGGCAGCCAGCGGAAAGTAACGTGGGCCAGTCACCGCAGTCTGCCCGAGGCGAAAGGCTTCAGGCTCATTCTTGGCACGTGGGGGCACCTGCCTGTCCAAGGTCCTCGCGCGTCCTTTGCTAAGCAGGGCCCGTACACGGGCTGTGGCTGTGGGCATGGAGCTGGTGCCATCCAGAGGGAAAGGGCAGGAGGAGGATGCAGGGATGAGCCCCCTCCAAAAGGCCTGGGGTCTGCCTGCTGAGTGCTGGCTGGCGGCCGGCAGGGTCCAGCCTGCTGCAGGCGCGCAGCTGCTGCGTCGAGCCGCCCTGAGTGCGGTGCGTGGTCCCGGCGAGCCCGGCTGCCGCCCGACGGGCAGGGCAGCAGCAATCTGTCTTGTTGGGGCACTTAACTGACTGGCAGTGGCAGAGCGGGCAAACGGGTGGGCAGGCAGGCACACGCCGGGGAGGAGAGGGGAGGGCTGCCCGCAGTGGCAAACCTACCTCTGCTTTGCTGTGCGCTGAACCGCCATCCACATCGCTCCCGCTCGCTCCCTCTGCTGGGACGTGCCCGTGTGCGCTCGCGGCTCCATCACCCGGTGCCCCCCGGCAGCAGCCACCTCCCAGGTGTCTCCTCCCCAGGTGGAAGGGGGAGTGTCTCCCTCCCTCCTTCCTGCCTTTGCCCCCGGGAAGCAGCGGGCACAGGCTCCTGCCCTTCCCTGGGTGGGCGTTAATTGGTAACCGGCGTGTCGGGGCTGCAGGGCAGCGTGAGGCTGGTCCGTGGGGCAGCGGGGACTGGCGGTCGCTGGCTCGGCAGCCTGCGGGATGTGGCTTTGGCTGGGTGCTCCTGCTCAGCGCCCCGGCCAAGAAGGCCCGTCTGGCCCCCACCCCGCCCCGTGCTCCGGTGATCCTGCGACGGGCAGGTGTGAGCCGTGCGGGGGGCTCTTGGTGCCTTCTCGGGGGTGCCCTGGCAGGCCTGGTGGTGTCCTCTCCACCCCATCTTTGCGGCAGTCGTGCACTTCAGCAACTCCACAGCCGACACCTCGTGTCCCCCCGCGTGGCGCGGCACAGCTAGGGCACTGCCTGGTTGCCGGCCGCCTGCAGCGAGCGTGCGTCGCCTGCCTGGAAGGCACCTGCAGCCTGGAACGAGGCAACCCGGCAGAGGCCTTTGAACTGGCAGATGACAGCTTCTCCCGCGGGGCAGCAGCCGGGCGCCTGTCTGGCAGACAAGAGAAACTATTACCGCTCCCTCCATCATGCCTGGGAGTGGACTGGGGGCTGCTCCGGGCTACGCTGCAGACAGCGCCTGCTTCCAGGGGCGCCGAGCCGCATGCTGCTGGAGCTCGTGGCCAGCGCCAGCGCGTCTGGGCCGGCTCGCTGCGACAGGCCGAGACGAGCAGCAGCCGAATTGAAAGCCAAACCCAGAGCACTAGGCCTGGCCCCTCAGGGAGACCTCCCCGCTCTGCATTCACGGCTGGAGCTTGCTGATGGGAAGTGGCTGTTTTGGCAACATGGGCGTTTTGCACCACAAGCCTCTACTTGTGTCAGTTCCTGCAGAAGCTGAAAACTGAGACAATTCCTGCCCTTGGTCTCCGGGAAGGGCACCAAGGACGTCCTGAAGGAGAAGTGGCCAGCCCGGCTCTGCCCTGGGTCGGAGGCTCCAGCGGCACGACGGCCGCCTCCAGCCAGCCCTGGGAACACAGAGCAGCGGCCCAGCTGGAGGGAGCCCAGCCAGGAGCCCTGTCCGGCTGCTCTGGTCTTGCTTCCTACCGGTGTGGGGGTCAAACCCTGACCTAGGAGCTGCCGTGCCCCTGTGGGTCGCTCCCACAGGTGAAAGGTGTCATGGGGGCTGAGCAAGGGGTGCTGCTGGTGGCCACCCGGGTGGACGTTGCCACATCCGGACCTCCAGCCCTGGAGTGCCAACACCAGCGCCAGCGCTGCCCGGGCTCAGGCCTGGCTCCTGGCTGCGCCGTGCATTGCTCCCCTGCTGGTTGCCTCAGTCCTGGCGAGCGAAGAGCTGCCACGCTCTGGTGCTGGTGAAGGGCATCGGGGGCATCTGTCTGCAGTCAGGGCGTGGGAGTGGGGGCCGAGTGCCCGGTCCACCCGTGACCTTGGGCATCCCCTTGCTGCTAGGCCGCCTTGATGGCTCGGTGCTTATAGCAGGCCTGCGCGCCTGGGAGGTGGGGCCGTGTGTCATTAATCATCCCCAGCCTGGGTGGCAGGGAGCTGGCGGGGGCCTTGGGCTGCCGGCAGAGCCGTGACCTTGCGGGGACTCTGTGGGGCTGGAGAGGCTGCGGCTCACGGCCCGTTCGGCTTTTAGGGCTGGGAGCACCAGCTCCCGCCCGCCTGATCCTGCTCTCCATGGGAATGTGCAGCAGTTGCTATGTTAATTGGGGCAAATTAAAGCATGCTCTGGGCAAAGCATGCAGCAGTGACCTTGGCGGCGGGCAGGGAGTCACGGCGGGAGCCAGCCAGATCCCCATAATGAAGGACGTGACCTTGAGATGCCAGCCCCCAGCAGACCCGCCGCCTGCAGCGAGCTGCTGGCCTGGCCGATGCCCCAACCCCGGCCAGGCCAGACGCCCAGTGAGTGCCGTGGCCGGGCCAAGTGGAGCCCTCGCTGCTGTTGGTGCCTCCGTGCACGGCGCTGGGACCAGCTGGCTCCAGCGGCTCGGAGCTGTAGACCCCTGCGACAGGGCAGGAGGGGAGGGTTCAGGTTGGGCTCCTGCTTGAGATGCGCTGGGGGGATCGGGGCCCTCTCTCCCGTCGGTCTTCCCAGGCGCCGGCTCCCCTTTGCCCTGGGTCCCGGGGGCGTGTGGTGCGTGCTGATTCCTGCACGCTGCTGCTTTGCCCTTGGTCCTCTGCTCTGAAGAGTCACTCCGCTTTGTCCTCTTTTCCAGCAGCCATGGAAATGGTGCTGATCTTCCTGTGCTCCCTGCTGGTGCCTGTGGTCGTAGCGGATGGTACGTACCCAGCCACCCCCTCCGCGCTCCTTGGGGAGAATGCCCTGCCCCGGGGACCAAGGCCGAGATCTTGGAGAGCTTCGCCTCTTGGATCGGGACCTGGCCAGCCCCTGTGCTCAGGGTGTCCAGCCCATGTCTGCACAGTGCAGAAAGCATCAGGGCTTTTGCTCTGACTAGGGGCTTTCCTGGATGGGAGCATGGAGCCGCAGCCAGAGCCTGAAGCGCTCGTGCAGCTTTGAGACACCTGCGTGGAAGCACCGTGCCCGACCACCCGAGCCTGACCGAGGCCCAGGTGCTGCCGCAGTGCAAGGGACACGTGTAACTCAGTACCCCCCCGAAGTGAGCATCGCCTGGCCGTGACCGCTCCACTCACACTCGTGTGCTTTTGTCTTTTCATGTCCAGCTGCTGATCAGGAGAAGGAAAAAGACCCCTTCAACTATGGTGAGAGAGAGAGAGTGTGTGTGTGTGTGTGTGTGTGTGTGTGTGTGTGTGTGGACGAGTGTGTGCAGAACATCCCCTGGCACAGCTGGAGGAGTGTGTGCAAGCGTGTATGTGAGGCAGAGCTGCGTCCATCCTTCTGAGTGCCGCAGCCACTGGACGTGGTTTCACCCCTTGTCTCTCCCCGCTAGATTACCAGAACCTGAGGATCGGCGGCCTGGTGTTTGCGGTGGTCCTGTTCTTGGTTGGCATCCTCCTTATACTAAGTGAGTTGCCAAGGCCAGGTGTGCAGCTCCGCGAGGGCGTGGGGAGACCCGTGTGGCTGGGGCAGAGGGGGAGACCATGGGGTAGGGGTAATGCGGAGACCCACAGGGCTAGTGGGGTTTGCCCCCGTGGGCAGCTCCACATCCTGGTCTTCACCCCAAAGCTTGGCTGAGTATGCCCTGTCCCCCCGTCCTGTCACTGATCTGTCTTGAGGTGCAGTCATGTGTGCCGAGCCTGGAGCAGCCGACCCTTGTGGCAGGGACACAGGGCTTGGCAGGAGCGCGTTGGGAGGGTGCTTGCACTGCTGTGCGGGGAGGCTGCTCCCCAAGCATCATGGTGGTCTTCCTCTTCCAGGCAGGAGATGCAGATGCAGTTTTAACCAGAAGCCCAGGTGAGTGTGCGGGGCTCCAGCCTGAGGATGCTGTGTGGCTGCCCTCGAAGGCGGTGGGGGCATGCTGCCTGCCCTCGAGGCTTTCAGACCCATGCAGACACAGGCAGGGCGTTCCCCCTCGGAGCCCCTCGGCACCGTTCCAGCGCCAAGGCCGCGGAGGGCCCGGCGCGGGAAGGCACACATTGGCTGCTCTGTGGGTGGGGGCTGCCCGTGGGCAGAGCTGTCTGGGAGGCCCTTCCTCCCCTGGGGCATGCATCAGGAAGGCAGCCAGTCCAGCGAGGCTTAGTGCCATAGCCAGCCCCTTTGGCACGCTTTTCCTTGCATGGCTTTCCAAGCGCAGCCTGGGCCTGTGGGATGCATGCGGGGAAGGAGCGGGAGGGCAGCCTGCCGCACTTAGCAGGCCACGCGGGACTGGACAGCCCCTCTCTCCCACGGCCGCCTCCGAGACGGAGAGCTCAGAGACCCCAGGTCACGGCTGCCCGCGGCCGGGGGGCCCCGCTCCTGCTCTCTCTCCGCCCTATCTCTGCTGCTGCTGCTGTTTGCATCTGCTCTGCCTCCCTGCGGGCCCCAGGCGGTTGCTCTCCTCCGGGCCTGCCCGGCTTGTGACAGCGAAGGCCCGCGGGCCGCCGGGGCTGGGGTCTGCCGCGGGGGGGTGGCGCTGCCCGGCTGTTCTCACTGCTTCTCTTCTTGCAGAGCACCGGGGGATGAGGAGGCTCAGGCTGAGAACTTGATTGCCTCAAATGGTAACGTGCTCGCACTCTTGCTTCACGTGGCCTCTGCCGATGCTGGCGGGGGCATGGGTGTCCCCTGGCTGGGCACAGAGCTGGACAGGCGGCTGAGGCCCCGTGGCTGAACTTTGCAAACTCTTTTTCTGTTCCCTTTGCAGCAACAGGAGCGCAAAAAGCAGAGAACTGAACTAGAGCCATGAGGTGAGGCGAGCCCGGGCCCTCCGTCCGTGCCCATTGCCGGGCTGGGGGCTGGGGTCAGGCCCCTGCAGGGCACTGTTGGGGGGTGCTGGGCAGGGCTGAGGGCTGGTTGGAGGAGTGACCACCAGACTTGCACCGCGGAGCTGCTGGCTTGACTGAGCCGGGCTGCGTGTCTGGTCCGTTCCTGCTGCCGGTACGCACACCTCCCCGCGAGGAGCCTGAGCGTGTGCTGGGAGCCTGGCTGCAGGGCCAGTTGTGACTGGCTCCACTAAAGACCAGTCTGGTGGCTGAGATGCAGACTGGGCCCTGAGCCTGGCCCAAAGGCTCAGCCTGGGACCCGGGCAGCAGCGCCCAGCGCCGTCCCCCGAATCCCTGCCCTCGGCATGCCAGGAGCATGGGCAGCTGCCCCTGTGCAAAGAGCAGCTTAAATCAAGCGGGTGCTCAGAAATAACAGAGCCGGGCCCCAGCCTTCGGGCTCCGGGCCCCGTCCGCTGGGGTCTGCGTTTGTCGGCTGAGCTCAGGTGAAGCCGTAGCTCCGGGGCTGGGTCCTGTATGCCCGGGGCGGTGGGCACTGCAGGCTGCAGAAGATGCCCCGTGCCCAGGCATTTCCTTGCCCTGTGGGCCAGCGACTGTGAGCAGGCGTCTCCTGCTGCCCCTTCCCCGGCCGGGCCGGGCCGGGCTTGCTGGGTTCGACGTGGGGCCGCAGGAACAGGTGAAGCTCCGTTCCTCTCTGGCCTCTCACCTCTCCCCCTGCTCACGGCTCCTCTGCGTGTGGCCAGGCGCTGACTTTCCCACCTGTGTGAGTCGGAGATTGAGGACGAGGGAATCGCGAGGGTGCAGTCCTCCCTGGCTGAGCGAGCTCAGGCTCGACACGTTGGAGCCGAAACGTGGGGTTTTAGAAGCGCAGAGTCTAAATTTAGGCCTCAGGAGTGAAACGAGCCCATGCAGCTAGTTCATCTCTGCCAGACAGACCCGCGGGTGCGATGGGGAAGGCGCAGGCTCCCGCTGCGTACAGGGCAGGTCCACTGCACCCGAGGGCAGAGCGAGAGGATGAGCTGTCCTTCTGTGCTGCTGGGGGCGGGCGGCCAGGCTGACTCGGTGTCCCCCTCCCCGCAGACCCAGAGACCTGAGGACAGACGCTCAGACCCGAACGCGAGTGACCTGCCAGCAAACAGAACTGACGGCACCAGGTCCTTCCCAGGAGATGCCAAGAAGCTGTGTCTGTGTTGCTCTCTGTACTTAACACTGGTTCTCTAGCTGCCAACCCAGCGGGACTCCCCCCGCCGTCCCGCCTGCCCGCCCGCCCGCCAGCCCGCCCACCGTAGCCTGTGATGTTCGTGTGTAATGGCCATCGCCTCTAGGACTAGTCATTGCTGCTGTTGTGTTAGTGAGTTCTTTCCCCGTTCCCAGTGCGGTTCCCGTGGTACACAGCCACGTGAGAGTGACAGGATGTGCTTCCTACCCCCTCCCGAGAGCGCCCGTGCAAGGGGAGCCGGCCTTTGCCTTCCTGTGCGGGGGGCAGAGGCTTTTCAGGGGTGTCTCTCGGCACTGGGACGCCGGGGTGCATCCTGGGGCTCCCACTAACCTGGCTCGTTGGCAGGGCAGGGTCCTGGGGGCAGGGACCTCTACTCGGCCAGGTTTGGGACACGCCATGAGCGTGGACGGTGCTGCATAATCGACGATGATACCATCCTCACGGTTATGGAGCCCTCCTCGCAAAGCAGGAGCTGGGTGTGTGCAGGGCCCTGGGGGAACGCTCCCCCCACCGTCCAGACCCACACACATGCAGTCCCTGGGCAGGGGCCAGCTCCCTCCCTCCCTGCGCCCTCGTGGACCCGTCCTGTCTCCGAGCACTGCCTCTTGGAGGTGAGGGACCCACCGGTTGGGAAGAGCACGGGCCTTGGCACTGGGGCTGGGCGGCTCCAGCCTGGCCACGCTCGACTCTCGGTGGGGAAGGGGAATCGGCCGGGCGCAGACAGGCCTCGCCCCCAGCCCGTGCAGGGAGGGGGCAGTGCTCAACCCGAACTCACATCAACGTCTCCGTTTTCCATCCTGCAAAGCCTGCAGCCAGGCGAGACGCCCCGGCTCCAGGGAGTCTCAGGGCTGGGTGCTGCTCCCACGCTCGGAGGCAGCTGCAACCCCGGGCCTTCCCGGCCACACGCGGTACCACGCCGATGCCCCTGCCCTCCTCGTGGCGCCCGTGCTGGTGCCATGGCTGTCAATGCACGGGTGTGCAGCGTGCATGCTGAGGACATTAGCTACAAGGCATCCACGCAGGCAGTGATGGGGGGAGCGCACGAGCCAGCTGCCTGCATGGCGCGGCCTGCACCTGCAGCCGGGGAGAGCGCTCTGGAGGCAGCCCGTGCCAGGTCCTCCTGCCCCACTTGCCCCAGAGCCAAGACCAGCCCCGCTCCCTGGCATGGCAGCTCCCACCTGGGGTCCTGCAGGCACTGCTGGGGGAGGTTGAACCATCTCTAAGGGCTAAAGGCAGCTGTCCCAGAGCTGTCTCTCTCCTTGCTAAGCCAGGACAGGGCTCCAGGGAGTGCCATGCCCGGCTGATGCCAGTGGGATTTACTGCCGCAGCCCAGGGCGCTGGGCCCTCGCTGCGGGTGCAGCCCCCGTGCTGCCCCTCTGCCTGGGCTGGCGAAGCTCCAGGGCTCAGGCAGGGTTCCTGCCGGCTGGGGTCTGCCCCTGCACCGGTGGGCAGGGCTCCCAGCCCCAAAGGGCTTCAGCAGGGGAGGGGATGCTGTGCACTGGCCTGCGGCTTCGGCCATACACAGCTGTGCAGAAGCCCAGCCCAGCCCAGCCCAGCGCCGTGCTGCGAGGGTCCCGGAGACACACGAGCCCGCGGGAGGGGAGGAATGGGGTGAGAAGAAGAAAAGAAAGCAAGCTTCAGACCCTCCAGGCAGGCTGGGGTCCGTTCTGGGCAGGCCGAGAGAGCGGCTCCCCTTCGCCTCTCCCCACTGCGCTGCCCCAGCCTCCTGCACAGGCGAAGGTCCGAACCCCTGGCCCCATCCCCAGCGCCCGTCCCCCCGCGGCCGTGGAGGTGGGAAGCACATGCTATACATGCTGTCCACAGGCGCGAGGCCGAGCGCATGTGCTGTGTACCCCGTGCCCCGTGCCCCGTGCGAGCCGTCCAGGCCCTGCTCTGGTCCTTCCCCTCTCAGTTATGCACCACAGATTCGAGCAGGCAAACCAGCGCGTGCCCGCCCAGCCCAGCCCAGCCCAGCCCAGCCCAGCCCCGTGTGTTAGCTGTGTGTCCGTCACGCGTCCTGTGTTCGGAGTGACTTCGGTGTCTGTAGTGTGCAGTCGGTATAACGAGATTTCAAGTCGTCTGTGTAGAAAATGGCAAAATCTGAGTGTTGTGAACTCCAACTCAACTAGCCCAGCTGTGTGTGTTCATTCTAAAATAGGCCAACCGTGCTGCTGTGATACAGGACTGTTGTATTTTGTGCTGTGACCCAGAACCCAAGGGGAAAGAAGAATAAAATATCATTTCTACCTTAGTGACTCTGCCTGCTCTGTGCCCTGTGGCAGGCGTGGGGTCAGGGCAGGAGCAGCTCCTCGTGCCGGCGGGGTCTGTGATCCGGAGCCCGTTGGGGAGATGCTGAGGCTTGCATCTCTCGCGGTACAGTGCAGTCTTCCCCGAGCGTGTTACGGGGTGTGCCGAGGGGCATCGGGCACCTGAGCTCCAGCTTCCGTGGGGCAAAGCCTCGCCCCGGGTCACGCAGCTGGGGGTGCCTGGCCGTGCGCGTCGTTCCCATGAGCAGAGCAAGGCCTTTCTGCTCCCGTCTGGATGGTTTGGACTGAGGCTGCTGAAATGCCTCAGCAGGTCGGCCTCGAGATGCTGTGCACTGCAAAGCCTCTTGCACTTCAACCTGTTGTCTTAGCTAGGCACAAGTCTTGTCTTTTAATGCATGGGTCCCTGCAGACGGGCACTTCGGGTTCCCCATCTTGCCGAGCAAAGCGCAGCCGGGACAGGGATCGAGGCCGAGGGGTGGTTGTGACCTAATTCCTGCAAAGCCCGAACCCGTGCGTGGCACAAACAGCCTCTGAGCACTGCTGAGGCCCATGCAAGCAACAGGCAGGGGAGGGGGAAGGAGTGCTTCCCTGGCTCCAGCAAACCAGGCCTCGGGCAGGTCCCTGCGCCCCGAGGGGAGGGTTTGGGATCAAGCTGTGGGCTGATCCTCGAGGCCTGTCCTGGCAGGAAGGGTGCAGAGGGATCAGGTGGGCCGTGGACGGAGGCTCTGCTTCCTGCAGCACTGGTTGCGTGCCGTGCGCCAGCCCCTGGAGTTCACCGAGCTCGGCTCCCATCCCCTCCCTTGCAGGGGCCAGCAGGGCAGTGCCGCTCCCTCCCCTCCCAGCCCAGTGTGCTCTGGGAAGCGTTGCCCTTACCCTCCCCTGGAAACCCCGGTAGCTCCCTTCTGCTTAATGGCTCTCCTGGCAGATCAGAGCTGCGGGGCCACAGCCGAGGCAGGAAGGATCAAGCGGTATCGCTGCAGGGTCTGGTTTTACCTGCAAAGGCGGCTAGGTTTTTATGCCTCCTTGCTCCTGCCGTCTTGGAAACACTTAAGGAAACAGCCCCTTTGGGGCGCACGTCCCTACAACATAAAGGCCGCTTTTAAGTCTCCTTTCAGACGAGACCAGCAGCACTTGGCGACAGCTTCGCTCGCGTGCGCCGTGCGAGGAGGGGGAATCCAGTGGCCGTGAGTTACTCTGCTCGCTCCTGCTGTGGCCTGCCCGGGACCTGGGGACCTGGCACGGGACCCCCAGATACCTGCCCCCCATGGGCAGCACATGGCAGGCATCGGGGCAGCACCAAAGGGCATTTGGAACGAGCTAGTCCCACGGTGGGACGTGCCACAGGTGGGACAAATGCCAGAGACTGGTCTCCTGGCACAACCACAGGTGAGGTCGGAGCTGCCTTGGGCCAGATACTCTGCTGGCATGCGCCAGGTGAGTGAGCGGGCTGTGTCTGATTGCCACGGCGGAGACGGTGATGCTGGTGGCACAGTGCAGGGGACACTGGGCTGCCTGCAGATCCTATGCATGGTGACAGCTGCAGCACAAAGCTGCTGGCACGTTTTGGCTTGGCACAAGCTGCATGGGGCACTGCCTGGGAGCTGGAGCACAGGACCGGGAGCCAGGAAGCCTGGCTCTGCACCCGGGTCCACTTGCTGCCTTTGTAACACTGTTTGACAGCACCGGGGAGGAGGGAGCTGGGGCACTGGTCACGTTACTCCCTCCAGGGTTAGTGCAAGTGGTGCGGGTGCCAGCAGCAAATGTTCTCTGTGCCGGGCTGGGCGCCCCAGGGGAGCAGCCGGGCCACAGGGGAGCTGGCAGTGCCTCTCTTGCTGCTTTCTGCAGCAAGCAGCAATGCTGAGCGCCAGCCAGGCTCTGTCGGGTGCTTGCAGGCATGTAGGTGCCAGGTGCAAACCACCTGTGGCGCATCGCTGTGTCCGTGCGGTCAGAACGTGGGCACGGGAGCTGCATTCCCTGTGGTGCCCAGCAGCTGCCCCCGGGGAGGGAGAAG
This sequence comes from Alligator mississippiensis, assembly GCF_030867095.1. Lineage (NCBI taxonomy): Eukaryota > Metazoa > Chordata > Crocodylia > Alligatoridae > Alligator > Alligator mississippiensis. Next base: position 34,718,425 of record NC_081839.1, on the reverse strand, counting down.
AGGCGAGGAGAACAGGGAGGCCTGGGCACCTGGGGTAAGGGTGGTTTGCAAATGCGGGTGTCGGAGGCTGGGAGCTGCAGGGCTCTGCCTCTGTGGGTTGGGTGCAGAGGAGAAGCCCCAGTGCCATGGTGCAGGTGACCCGAGACAGGCCCCAGAGGAGAGCGTTGCAGCCTAGAGCCGAGGGTCCTGGCACCCACCACCACCAGCTCCTCAGGGCCGGGACAGTCCCAGACCGCGGGGCTGCCAGTCGGTGCAATCAGGCTTGCAGAGCAGACTTGGGCAGCTCGTCTGTCTGTCTGTCCGCCCATGCAGGGGCCTGTGTGGCTGCATCCCGGGTGGGAGGGAGCTCCCCAGGCTGGTTCTGTCCCATGACCGCTGGGCGCGTGGCCTGCTGGTCACTGATTGACGGAGCGGCACAAGGGGTGCGACAGCCGAGCCGCGCTCGGCCCGTACCTCTGGGGCTGTCTGCACTCGGGCAGCGTGGTCCAGCACGGGGAGCGGCCCCCGCTGCCCTGCAGAGCTGTGCCCCCACTGCCTCCCTCCGGGGACCGGGGCTGGAGCAGGCCTCTCCCGCAGGCGACCCGGGTGGTCTGAAGCCCCAGCTATCCCTTCTGCCCCCCTGCCGGGGAAGTCGCCCCCCTCTAATGCTGCTAGCTCTTCTCCGGGCATAGGAGACTTGTGCTCGTGGTCTGAGCAAAGGACTGGAGCTGGGAACTCCCAGGCACCTCTGCCCCTCGCTCCCTGGCAGCCTCCGGCAAGTCCCTTCACTGCTCTGAGCCTCAGTTTCCCCCCTCTATCATGGGGATGGTGCTGCTGGCCGGGCTGCTTGGTGAGCATCTGCGAGGCGTGTAGGTTGGCCAGGGTCAGCATCGTGGCCCTCCCTGTGTGCTGGCTGGGGCAGTGCGAGGTGCCCCTCACTGCTGCTCCTTCTCCCTCGCTCTGCCGGAGGTGGGTGCGAGTCCAGAGCAGGCTGCGAGGCAGGGGGGTGGCAGGGGCCTGTCCTTTCTCTGCAAAGCCCTGTTGGGCCGTGTGCCTCACCTTGTGACTGGGTAAACATTACCCTGGCCGTTAATGTTTAATGGCGCATGCACCCCATGAAGGTGTTTTCCCATCGTGTGCCCAGACTGAGACTCCCGCTGGACACTGCACTGGCACCATGGCTGATGGTAGGGGGCTCGGCACCCGGGGGTCAGGCTGGTCTGGAGGGCAAGGTCGAGCCGGGCTGGGCCGGCTCATGCGGGAGCCCCAGGCCACGGGGCGTGGGGGCAGGACACGGGTCACTCCTGTCTGGGGTGCTGGATGTCAGGGGTCTCCAGGAGCGGCACACAGATGGAGGGGCTCTGGGCTCGCTCGTGCAGGTGGACAGACATTGGCAGCTCTTTGCTTGCCACGGTGCTTCCTCCATTCTCTGGTGCAGTCGGACTTGGGGGCGCAGTGCTGCGCAGTCGGGGGAGTTGAGCCCCGCAGAGCTCTCCCCCACCAGAGGGTCTGCACCATTGCAAAGGGGCCGGGGTGGGTGATTTCCCCCTGTTGTTCCCAGCATTGGCCCCCGCGTCGAGCAGACGTGTAGTGCTCCTGGAGCGACCCAGTTGCACGGAGACACCAGCCTGACGCCCCTAGGCAGGGGCAGCAGCCTGGGGGCTGGGGGGTCCCCAGCCCTCTCCCCCTGCAGACTGCAGCAGGGGCGGTGCCAGCTGCATTGCACGGAGCCTGGGCTGAAGTGGGCACGACATGCAGCCGCTCTCTGCCAGCAGCCAGTGCAGGCTCCTCGCGGGAGCTCAGTCCTGAGCCCTTAGGGAGGCAGGGCCACGTCTTAGCCCTGCCCTGAGGCAAGGGGAGCTCCTCAGACCCGCACCCTTCCCTGACTTCCCTGACTTGTTTAGACTCCCTCCGTCTCTCCCAGCCTCCCTGCCTTCCTGCAGCCCCAAGCCTGCCGTGTGCAGCGGGAGGGACTGGGGCAGGTAAGGGCAGGGGCTGAGGTGCCATCGCGTTCCTGCCCTGTGCCCCGGTCCGACACCCGACGCCGAGTGCTGCGCTGGGGGTGCGGGGTGCTGCTGCCGTCACACTGCTGCACCCCGCGAGCACCCCCGCTGCAGGACGTGCTCGTCACGGTGGCTGAGACTGGAGCTCTCCTGGAGCCGCAGGGCGTCCACATCCAGCTCGTAAATCTAAACTTGGGAGCCTCCGCCCCGCCAGTCCCAGGGCCCTGCAGCTCCAGCTGCCTCGTGATGGAAAATAACACGCAAAAAATAGCCGGAGTCTGCAGGGGCTCCCTGGAAAGCCCAGCACTGTCCCCGGGGTCTCCTGGTCACGCAGCCCGTGACGCACTTGCTGTGCCTTTGCTGCCGGCTTGTTCCCTCGCCAAGCCCTGGGGAGAGGGGGCTCCTGGCTGCAGGCCGTTCCCACGGCGCCCTTGTAGCACCAATGAATAATGCATTGCATCCCGGCAGGCATTTCATTTCAGGCTCCCAAGGGTCTGCAAGCGCCCCAGCCAGGCCAGGGAATGGGGCCACCCTGGACCGGCCAGGGTGGGGGATCCTTGCTGCGTCTCCTCCGGCCCCTGCTCCTCGGCAGCGGGCCCAAGCTGGGTACCAGCCCCACTATGAGTTGGGGGCTCAGCCGCGGGGCCAGGGCACAGCACCCGGCCTCGCCCTGAGCATTGCCCTCTCCTTCCAGAAGCCCTCCCCGAGCAGGAGACAGCCCGGTTCACCTACGGTAAGCCTCCTCGGACGGGCCCCAGCCCAGCCCCATGGCTCTTGCCCTTGTGTGTTGGGCCCCTGACAAGGGAAGGGGTCCCTGGCAGAGCAGGCGGCGGGGAGCACGGGGGGTCCCTGGGACACGGAGTATTTGGGACACCCCAGGGCATGGGGAGACTGGGGCAGAGCTCACCCAGGACCGGCCCGCGGGCCCCACTCCCTCCTGCTTCCCTGGGCTGAGCCCGTGGGGAGTGCGTGGGGTGCCAGGGCAGCTCCAGCCCCGGGGCCACCCATGCCCTGGCCACCCCTGCCAGGCAGCCCTCCTCACCAGGCTGTAACAAGCCCCTCTCCCCCGAGACTATGACACCGTCCGGAACGGGGGGCTGATCTTCGCCGTGGTGGCGTTCCTCGTCGGACTCCTCATCATCCTCAGTAAGTGCTGCTAGGCGTGACGGGCAGGGCGGGGCGGGGCGGGGCGGGGCGGGGGCTCTGCGGGGCCCTTCACGGCACATCTGCCCCAGCCGGCTCACCCCATCGCCCCATGTCCCCAGCCCCCCCGGAGGGAGAAGCAGTGAAGGGCTGTGGTGCCGTCCCCAGGGGCCGTACCCTGCTGGGACTGGCCAGGCACTTGGCTGAAAGAGCTGGGGGTCATGCCAGCCAGCCCTGGCCGTGGAGCCCCTGGGCCTGGCGGCAGAGGCCATCCATGGCTCCATGGGCTGTGGGGGCAGAGCCCAGCGGGGAGGGTCTGTGCTCCAGGGAGCTGCAGGAGGATGGCGGGGTGCAGAGCCCTGATCTCGCCCCTTGTTTCCAGGCCGGCGGTTCCGCTGCGGAGGCAAGAAGAAAAGCAGGTCGGTTGTCTTTGAAATCGCCCTGGCCCCTCCCTGCCCCATGCTGGGAACCGGTGTCTAACGCTGCTCTCTTCCTTCCTGCCCCTTTCCTCAGACAAGGCGACAACAATGACCTGTAGCTGCAGGTACTTGACGGAGGGCCGGCCCTGGGCTGCGGGGCACGTTGGCGCCAGGTGGGCAGCGAGGCCGGGTGCGCTGTGCTGGGTTAGCAGATGGTCCTCCTGGCAGGAAGGGCTTGAGTGGGTGCTGGCAGCTCGCCGGGGCAGGACCTGGCTTTGAGAGGGGTGGAAAGGAGAGGGAGGGCCTAGGAGCTGGGCTCGGGATCCTTGGTTTTGCGTTCACAAAGCCGAGCGCCAGGGTGGGTCCCGCATGGCCCTGGGGGTGCAGCGAGTGCACAGTGTACCGGCAGGCGCAGCTCTGAGCGGGCACCCTTCTTGCAGCTGCTCCCCTTCCCACTGCTGTCTCTGCAGCCAGAGCTGCCCGGCGGTCCAGAAAGAGGCTTCCTGCACTGCATCCTCACCGGGCACCATGCCCCCCACGCCGCTGTGATGCACACACCAGCCCCTGCCTCCTCAGTGCATGCTCGTGGTTTTCCTGCTGTAGATCAGCTAAGCACCTCCATGCCTCAATAAAGCTCCTGTCTGAGACGGCTAAAGCCTGTGTGCATGGGGGCTATTCCTCCAGTGTCTCTTCCCTGTGGGCACGGTGTGGCTTTGTGCCTGGGCTGGGTCTGGGTAGGTCTGTCTGCTGCTGTATGCACGTGGCTGACATCTGCACGGGCACCACTGGGTTCCTTGGTGAATGGTTAGCGCAGCTTTCCCAGGCTCCGCTACAGCCGGGACGTCGGCTGTGACCCCCACCTCCCCAGCAACCAGTGACCGCCGTCTGAACCAAGCAGGACATGCCAGGGTTTCTTTAAGAAAAGGGTGAATAACCTACAACTTCCCCGCACAGCCTTTGTCGGGGCAGCCCCGGGTCAGCTCCTCCCCAGCACTTCTCTCGCCGTGGGGTCAGAATCGGGGCCAGGCAGGGGTCCCGTGCAGCGGCTGCAGGGGAGCAAGATGGGGGAGCCACTGGCAAGCAGGCAGGAGTACGGGGAGCAGCTCCTGGCCCCTCTGTGATGCTGTGGGCATGAGGACGCATCCCACCCACCACTGGATCCAAGCTTAGCACCTGCTGAGATGGACCCACACAGCCTCTGGCAATCACTGTATGGGCGTGAGGGCTTGCCTTCACACAGTACCAGCCTGTAGGTGCCAAGTGGGGCCCAGAGCGAGCCAGGGCCGAGGGCACTTGGAGCGGGTGGGCTGAGCTCCAGGAAGCAGGAGCCCTGGTGCAGGTGAGGCAGGCCAGGTCCCTGGGCAGGATGGCCCTGGGCGCTGAGGCCAGTTCACCTTGCTCGCTGCTTCCCCTGGCCCCAGCTGCCGTGCGGGGCCTGGGCCCAGGACAGACGTGCTGCTGCTGCCATCTCGTGTCCAGCTGGGGCTGGTGCATCGCTCCACGCCGGCTGCCCACCCTGGCCCTGCGGGCAGTGCCAAGCGCTGCAAGTCCAACCGTCTCACATGCCCTTTCTAATGGGGCAGCATCTGGCTGCTGCTGGTGTGGCTTTTGCAGATGTGTGAGAGCTTCTACGGAGCTCGGGATCCCGAGACGCGTTTCTGGGCTTGCTTTTCAGTATCCCACTGGGTACGGGTGTCATTGGGGTGCAGCTGTTCCCGCCATCAATAGCTTTCTACTCTAAGCTCAGCTCATGGTGTGAGAGTGAGACAGGATGGACCCTGGGCTGCAGAACAGCTGCTGACCCAAAGGTGCTTGTTACTGGCCCAGAGAAGGGGCAGCTGTGTGGAGAATAATCTCTTTAATAAAGATTCACTGCATGCACCTGGTGCTCAAACACCGAGTCACCAGATGAGGGGAGCAAAGCTCCACGTCCTCTCCTCGTGCTGGCTGAGGCAGGCGCAGATGTGCACATTTCCCCAACCCCTGGGATCTGGTGCCCTGGCCCGGACTCAGTGGCCATTAGGTGCTTTCACAGGCAGCGTGTTGTCCACCCCGGGCCCTCTGTCACATGCTGAATGTCTCCATTGCAGTCGGACTCGGAGGCGTGTGGCTCCACTGCTTGCAGTTGCGCGGAGGCGAGAGGGTGGTCTGGGGCTGCAGCGGGATTGCGACGGCCTGCCCACGGTGCATCCGTAGCAATGGAAAGGGGAGGGGAGGCAGGGCCCTGTTGAGCCAAGCAAACCTTGGCTCAGGCTGCTCAGATGTGGCTTCACTGAGGTGACGGCACAGCAAAGGAGGCTGCCTCTCCCTGCTGGAGCTACCTGCTCTGCTGTCCTCCCCAGCGAGAGCCACACTGCAGGCTCACCAGAGGCCTGCTGCTCCCCTGGACACCCCTGGGCTGCACTCGGGCGCCTCGTGGTCCAGCCCCCTCCGGCACTGATGGCTCCAACCTGCCCCAGGGCTGCACGTGTGTGTGCATGTGTGTGCACGTGCATGTGTGTTGCAGGGGGGGTGGATGTGTGAGTAGGACCCATGCGGGGCAGCGCAGTGTGCACTAAGCCTCCACTGTGGCTTCGCAGGACCATCCCTTGCCGCTGCCAGGTCTGATGGGACTCGACCTGGTGCCAACACAACACGTTCTCCCCGCTCGGGCTCAGCCCCGGCTCTGTTTAGAAGGCCAGCCCAGGCAGCGCTTGCCCACCCCGGCCCTCAGTTTGCCTCCAGCCCCAAACTCAGGTGGCACAACGGTCTGTCCCCCGCACTGCTCCTCGGGCCGGGGCAGCTTCTGCCCAGGACTTTTTCCCACGTGGCTTCCACGGTAGAGCGTGGCTACAGCCTGGCCCTCCTTGGGGGATGGAGGCGATGATGTGCTCGTGACAGAGGGGTCGTGACACATGGAGGACGTGCAGTGCTGGAGCACGTAGAGCGCTGGGACTCCTCCAGTCATCGTGGAGCATCGTCCTGTCTCCTCCTGCGGCGCAATCACTGCAGACACGCAGGCATGGCTGAGGGCTCCTGCCTTGGACGGGCCGGGGTGGGAGTGCACCTAGCCCAGGCACAGGAGGGAGGAGATGCTCCTGGGGGAGCTCCACGGTATGTTTGGAGCATCTCCAGCTGGAGGGAGGCTACAGCCTTCCTGCAAGTCCTGTGAGCCGGGCAGTGCCTGGGGTGGAGCTGCTGGCGAGGAGACCTTAAAGCCTGTTCTGGACTGGTTTTAAGGTCAAAGAATAAGGTCCCGTCTCCCATAAGCTTCCCAGGGCCCCCATTTCTCTGCCCCAAGTGTCCTTTTAAAGACGCAGCAGAGTAGGGGGCACGCACTGGGCTGGGCTGCAGCCTGGGAGGGTCCCAGAGCCGGAGCAGCCCCGTCCCAGGCCCCCCGGACTTGAAGTGAACAGATTAGCAGTCATGGCTGGATTTCCTAAGCAGGGGGATCTCTGTCTGGGCACCAGATGGCATTAATAGCATTATTCTGCTCTGCTCACACACACGCCTGTGCGTACGGACACGCACGCCTGGCCCTGACACAGCGCTAGGGGAAGGGGTGCCCAGCCGGCCCAGCCACGAGAGCCCCCTCTACCACCTCCCACCTGGGTCCGTGTCCACATGTGAGCGCTGCGTCCCTGCCGCAGCGCCCGAGCGGAGGCAGCCGGCAGGGAGACCAGGCAGAAGCAGTGCCTGCTCGGTCCCCAGCGCCTGCCCCGCCGCGCTCAGGCCCCGCCTGGCTCGTGCTGATTCACGTTTTTGCTGCTGAACCCGTCCGACCTCTGAGGTCTTGGCCCCACGGCCCTGGCCTGGCTGCCCAGGACTGGTGGATGCCTGTGTCCACCCCGCCCCCACAGCCCCCTTAGATTAATAGGAGCTTTTTTATTCTTGGAAAAAAATATTAATCCCCACCCCCCGAGGAGAAGCCATCTGCCCAGCGCCCACGATGCTGGGCCGCCCCGGCAGGCCTGACGGCGACAGCAGGCTCAGCTGCACCGCGGCCGAGGTGGGGGCGGTGGGGCTGGGGACGCCTGGATCCCAGGAGCCCTCCAGAGACAAATCAGGTCTATGGGAGACGCCGGGAGGACGAGGCCGTTCTGCGCAGCTCGTTATTGTCAGGATGCCCCTTTCGGGCACCAACTGCCCTGAAGCCAAGGTGCCGTGGGGAAGCCAGCACCCCCACCCCGGTCCGGGCTGCCTGCTGTCCCATAGCAGCCTGCCACCCAGCCCCTTGCTGCAGCCCCTGTCTGCCCGCCAGCCCTGTGTCCCTCGCCTGCCGCCATGGCTGCGGCGCTGGCGCATTAATCACGCTCCCATGCAGCATCAAGAAGCTGCTGCCCTAATTATGCATAAATAAATAAATGATCATGGCCGCTGTCAGGAGCGCTGACGAGCTGGCTCAGGGCTCCCCGCGTTGGCGCTGCAGCCGCAGTGTATGCCAGGCATAGGGGTGGCGCGGAGGGCTCTTGGGGTCCCTCTTGACAGCATCCCCCACAGCGCGGCTGGGCCCTCCCTGCTGCCCAGGCCCTGAGCACGTCTGCAGCCCTGGGCCAGAGCCCGAGCCCGGCCCTTACTGCAGCGTGCACCCTGGCCCGCTTGTGCAGGCTGCGTCCTGCCTGCCCCGTCCGTGCCCCGGGGCTCGAACAGGCATCCTGGGAAGGTGCTGAGCACCTGCCAAAGCGGAGGGACGCAGTGGGTGGATGCAAGGTCTCCCCAAGTTTGCTGATGACAGGCCTGACCAGGGGGAGTAGAAGTCAGCTGCGGCCCTTGGACATCAGGCTCCGGGGTCCCACCCTCGTCCTCTGCCACTTTCCTGGGATGCTGTTGTCCATGCAGCTGCCATGAGGGCTGTGCCCGGCGCTCTGCGGGGCTCAGGTGAGACGAGGCTCCTGCCTGGGGCACTAAAGAGAAGGTCCAAGGCATCCAGGGACCCCGGGGGGGCAGGTGGGGCAGGCGGGGGGGTTGGGGCAGCATTGCCCATTCATGCCCATGGGAGCGGTGTGCCCGGAGCAGCAGGGAGGGGTAGTAGGAGGCAGAGTGTGAGTGTGTGCATGTGTGTGTCTGCACGTGGCGTCTGCGTACATGTGTGTGTGACCTCTGCTTCTGGCTGACTGCGCCGTGTCAGGCACATGCTGACTGGAAGCAGGTGCCTCTCTCCGAGCCAGGCTCGGGGGCAGGCACCGGACCGGAGGGCTCCTCCTGCCCTCTGGCCACCCAGCGCCCGCCCCGGGGAAACCTGCCACGTGGAAACACAGCGAGCGCTGGGAAGAGCAGGGAGCAGAAGGGCACAAGCAAGGCATGAGCGAGGGGAAGGAGCAGCGCTTCAGGGCAGGGGGATCAGTGCAATGCAGAGATGGAAGCGGAGAAAGGGGCAGAGAGGAGGAGGAAGTTTGGGCATGGAGAGGAGGGAAAGACCGGCCCGGGCAGAGGGACAAGAGCTTGGACACGGTGGTGAGCTCCAGGCACCCTCAGCTACTCCCAAAGCCGACTGCTGCAACCCCAAGACATCTCAGTGGCCCCCATGGCCCAGCAGCCCCTCCAGCCTGAGGCCTCTCCTGCCACCGGGTTTGCTCCCATGCCCGCTGCATAAGGGCCACAGGCCACTGCGGGTGACCGGCAACCGTCTGCTCACACTAAGTCTTCACGGCCAGAAAAGAGATGGGGTCAGCCAGGCATGGGGACAGTGGGAGGCTGCATCCCTGTGGCCGCTGCAGGGCTCAAGGCCCCGCCTTGCCTGGGGAAGGCAGCCACGTGGGGCTGGGAGCTGGTACGCTGCGCTTACCAGGGGGTCTGGGGAAGGGTTGCCCTGCCCTCTCCTGGTGCAGCCTGGGCAGGAGCCATTTCCCTCAGCCTGCCTCTGCCCAGACCCCTTAGCTCCTGCTTTTCAGGACCTTGGCAGAGCAAGCGAGCAGTGTGCTTTGAAGGGTGGTCCTGAGCATGCTGCCTCGTGCAGCCCCCAGGCTGTGCCAAGTCTTCAAATGCAATCACAGCTGGGCCCCAAGGCCCATGCCCATGCAGCGGGGCGCTCCCTGGCCAGCCCCCATGCCTGCCCCCTGCAAGCGGGGGCTGGCAGTACTGGGAGATGCATTCGCTGCCTAGGTGCAGGCCGGTGTTTGGAGCCGGCCGCTGATGTGGACAAGTGCTCAGAGCCTGGCTGATGCCCCAACTCCTTTGTTCACTGTGCAAGGGTGACAGTATTGTGCCCAAGCTGCTCCGCGCTCGGCTCTTTGCTCCAGTGCTGCAACGCTAGGGGGAGGCACGAAACAAGCTGATTTCCTGGAATGACTTCATTGCTCCTTTCCCCAGCAAACCTGTGCTGTAAGCCTGTCCTGGACAGAGAAAAAGTGCTCCGGGAACTGCCGGAGCGACACTGTCCATCGCTGCTGGATGCGGCCCCACTGGGTGGATCTAGATTCACCTTTGCCAGGGGGCTCTGCACAGGCATGGGGGGACGAGCACATGCTTCAAGCACTCAGGTGTGACAGTGGCTTTAAACACGTGTGTTGCTGTTTGCCTGTGTGTGGGCAGTGCCGAGCCAGGGACCCTGAGACCTGGCTGCCAGGGAGGAAAGGTCATTGCAATAGAGGTGGCTGAGCACACAGGAGCCCCTTGCCAGCCTGCCTTGACGCCAGCCCTTGCTTCGCAGCAGCACTTCATCAGTGTGGGTTCAAACTGGGGGCACATGGCAGGGCAGGGCCTGGAGGAGACTGCTCCCAGCTGATTATCCTATTGCAAACACCTGTGCTGGTGCCTGACCTTTAAATCTCCCAAAACGCAGCAGCTGTAGCCCTAAAGCAGCCATTTTGTAGTAGATTGCTTCTTGCTGCCCCAGGGGCAGTGCTCTGCCCTGTTCCCCTCAGAGCAGCGGTGCAACTCCCCATGCTGTGCACGAGGGCCCAGGCATGGAGGGAAGAGGCTTGTCCACAGTCCCCTGCAGGTTGGTAGTTGGGCAGGGTCGGCTGCCCGGCCGTGCGCCCTTTCCGTGCTGTGCCTCCCCGAACACCTCCAAAGTGTTTCTGTCTGGGCTCCGCAGCCGTCTCCCAGGGGGAGGCTGGGTCCAGGGCTGCGCCGGGCGGGATGGGCTGGGAGAGGTGTGTAACTGAGACTCTCCAGGGCTGGCACCTTGGAAAGGGGGGAGAGGGGCAGGAATGGGGGGGTCCCCTCCAGTGGGTCAGTTTGAGGTTGTGTAGCCCCCATGGGCCCTGTTCTGGCTTGGCTTCGTGCTCTCCTGGAGCAGTCTTGGGGTGCTCTGGGCTCGCAGCTCTTTGCTGGCTGATGGCCACACCAGGAAGCGCTGCTGGGCTGCAGCAGGGGTGTGGGGCTCTGGACCCCGGGTTCCCTTTCCAGCCGCCGGCTTGCAGCCCTTGCCTCCCTGCTGCACGGGCTGAGGTCACTGCGGCTGCAACCTGCTTCTAGTGCCCCTGTTCTCAGGTGCCAGAGGAAGGGTCCCATGCCCACAGGCACCAGGCCAGCTGGGCTGCTGCAGGGCAGGATGCTCAGATCCCCCTCAAGCGCACTGCCTCTGGGCTGAGGGGAGCAGTCAGCCCAGGCCATGCTCCCCTGGGGAGAGCTGTGCATATCTGGGGGCCTGGGGGTGGGGTGGGGTGGGGAGGCAGAGGAGCCCTCCAAGCTGGTCCCACTCCTGTCAGCGATGCCCAGCTGACCGCAGCTCCCTGCTGGTCCTGACCTGGATTTGAACCACCAAGCGAGTGGCTAAAACTGTCTGATCCCGTTACCAGGCACTAAGTGGCTGAGTCCCTTCCCCACCCTGCTGTGAACACCTGGGCCAGAGTTACAGGTCTGCAGGGGTCTGAGCTGACCGGGGGGCTGTGGGAGCAGCCCCTAGCGCGGCTGTGTCCCTGCGTGCGGCCGAGCGACCCCGGGGCAGGGACTGGGGGAGCACTGGAGCCTGCTGCAGAAAGCTGCCTGGAGGGCTGGTTTGGGGAGGCGCTGCTGGCTGTGCAGAGGCGGTGGAAGCAGCAAAGGGCAGAAGAGAAGAGCCTTGCTCCAAGTTGGCCGCCTCTGGCTGACCCAGGGCCCTGCTCCCTCCGGGGGAGAGGCAGGCGTCCCCGTCCTAGGGCTGCTCTCTTTGGAACGGGGCTTGTGGATCCCTAGGTGACAAGTGGCTCAGCCCAGGAGGGTGTCTCCGTGACTCTTCCCGCAGTGGGATTCCCCTTGCCATGCTCCTTCCTCACTTGGGGACTGGGTTTGCCTTTCCCTTTGCTAGGCCCAGCAGCCCCGTGTCCTTGCTGGTGTTGCACCGGGGAGAAGCTTGACCCCTGGCTGGGCCATGCTTTGCACATCCCAGCCTGGTGCTCCCTGTCCCTCCGTGGCCCTGGCTCCGGCCAGGTAGGCAGAAGGAGCTGCTACTGGAGCTGTGGGTTGGACTCTGTGGTTTAAGGGCTGCCTTCTCACATGCTTCACCCCATGCCTTTCTGAGGCCGATCCCGTTGCCCTGGCATTGCCAATCCTGGCAGCTCTGAAACCAAAAGCCAAGGTGCTGTTTTGTTTGGGAGCACAGTGTGTGCAGTGGGATGGCAGCCCTGGAGCAGGGCAAGGGCCAAGGGAGGATGGGGAGGAGGGCCTTGCTGTCTCTGCAGGCAAGGCTTTCCACAAGGATTGGGGCCCGCGGTGGAAGCCAAGCCAAGCCCTGGTGGGCAGGCGGGAGGCCTCTAGCAGGCAGAGCAGGAGGTGTGGAGGTTGCCCTGCGTGCGGTGCCAGGGGAGCTCCCAGCTGCAGTGGGGTTACCTGCCAGGGGGGGATAGGAGTGGCCGGCATGCTCTCGGTAGCCTCGCTGTCTTGGAGCCCCAGGCGCTGCCAAGTGGAACAAATGATCCGGCTGGGGAACGTTGCCCCTTTCTGGTCCCAGAGGTACACGGCGTGTGAGGCCGCCCCGGTTCTCGGCTGGGTGCTTGTTAGCTTGCTAGGAGTGTGAGCAGGGGTGGAGAGGGGCAGGGCCGGGCGGCCCACCACACGTGCACACGCGGGCAGCGGCGGCTCCTGCAGCTCGGCCCGGGCCGGGCCAAGGGGCTGCCCGCCCGGCCGGGGCGGGGTGCTGGCCGCGGGGGACGCGGCGGGGAGCGGAGCCCCGACGGGCGCGGGGCCGGGCGGTGGGCGGGGAGTGCGGCGGGCCGGCCCCGCTCCGGATGACACCGGCGGGGCGCGGGCGCGGGCAGGGAAGGAGGAGCCGCAGCCGCGGAGCGGAGCCGCGAGCAGCGCAGCGCAGCGCAGCGCAGCCGGAGCGAGGAGGCGCGAGGCTGGGCCGGCGCCCCGGGATTCGCGCACGGGCGGCGGCGGCTCTGTATGGCATGTGGCTGGTAACTTTTCTCCTGCTCTACTCGTTGCACGGAGGTACGTGTCCGCGACCGCCCCGGGCGAGCCCGCTCCCGCCGCGCTTGTTGGACGGCGCTGCCGCTCCGGCTCCCGCTCCCGCTCCCCGTCCTCGGCAATCCCGGGCTAGTCCGGACCTCGACAGCCCGCGCTGCGACGTGCGGCAGCCGGCGCTTCCAGAGAGGGCACGGGGATAGGGAGCAAGTTTCATTATAACGATAGCATCGAGGAGCTGAACGGCTTCATGCACGACAAACCTCTCGGATGCTTGGTATTTCTGGGCGTGCAAGCACGGCCGGCTAATAGAGCCAGGGCTGGGGCGCGAGCAGAAAGCAAATCCCCGCTCGGCTGGTGCCCGGGACCGCCGGCGTCCAGGAGCCCCGCGCCCGGCTGGGGCTGGGGCTGGGGCTGGGGCGGGTAAAAGAAACACCAGTGGGTGGGTGGCAAAGGCACGGGAACGGGAGCTCGGCAGAAAGGGGGTCGGTGGCTGGCAGCAGCCATGACAATGAGGGGGAGGAGATGCACATGGGAGGCTGTAGGCGAGCAGCAAACGAGTCAAAATCCAGATATTCTGGAAATAACCCCCGAAGGCCGGAGCCGGAGCCCCTTGCCTGCTGGCTCTCGCTGGCGCTTTGTTCCATTATGTTCAAGTATTAAAAGCAGCGAAGGATGCAGCTTCCATTTTTTAATTTCTCCACCCCCCTCGCCCCCCGGCGTGGTACAGTGCTCATTTATCTTGGCAAGGCAATGTGGAGCCCTCATTAAATCCATAGAGGAAGAGCGAGCGGCACCCGAGTCCTGTCAGGGCCCAGCATCGTTATTTATCGTGGGGGTTGCCAAAATTTTACAATGCTAGGGGCTGTGATGGCAAGGTGTCCAGAGCCCTCGGTCTGCACCAGACGGGGGGTAAAGCTGCACATGCCTTTAAACGAAGAAATCAATACGCACAAGCCTAATATTTTCTGGTGCTTGTTTCCTCCGGGGAGGAATAGCAATTGCTTCTTGTGGAGTTTGCCCGGTGCGGATCGGCTCCGTCCTCGCCCCGATGCTAGATAGAGAAGGGGGTAGGGATGGAGGATCTGGTAGTCTTGCTTTGGGCGCCCCCAATGTGCCATGCATTTCTGCCGCGGTGCCCTCATTTCTGCCCGCGTGGCACTGAGGCTCAGAGATGGATGCGCTGTCCTCATTCAAAACAACTGACGAGCTCAGCGTGAGGATAACATTGGAGGCGTCTCTTTGTGGCAAGAATTCTCCTGACATGGCAGCACGTGAGTTTTGAGATGTGTGTGGCTTACGGCAAAATCTTGCACGCACCCAAATACACCGCCTGCCGATAAGTGCCCCTTGCTAGGAGGCAATGAAGCCCAAACGTGTTGGTGCAGTAGGAAAGCACTCGCTCTTCACCAGGGGCTTGACACAGGGGGGAGTCGGGGCCAGTATTTTTATGCGCCTCAGACTCTGGTTCCAAGAACCTGTTTTATTTATTCATTTTTGAAAGAATTTTCCCTCCGAGGGGGTAAGACCCATCACCTGCAAACACCCTTTGCTGCCTGGCTGCAAGCCCTCTCTAGAAAGCCAGATCCCGGATGTGCACCAGTGTCTGCTGCCCAGGCCAGAAATTGCATTGAAAGGCCCGTTTAATTTCTGCTCCGTAAGGAACACAAGGGGGAGGGGACGCTCATCACAACTACGTGGGGAAGGGATGAAATCAGCTGTTTCAGTTCTTTCCTTTGTCTGTCCGCGTTATTGATTGATTTGTTTTACTTCGTCCAACTTGCGGCCGTGCGTGGGGAATTCTGCTCGCCGCTCTTCTACCGAGCGCGCAGGCTGCGGGCTCATGAAAGTCATGGGCTGACGGCTTAGGACAAAGCCTAGCAGCTGGCGTGCGCGCACCTCCGCTGAATCCTCTCCCTAGCCTGCCTCGCTCTGCTTCTGGTTGGTTCAGTCCTGGGCCTCCCTCGATGAGAGACTTGGCATGGCCCTGAAATGTGTGTTGGCTCAGAGATGATGCCAAGTGTCCAGCCGAGACTCGGGTGAAACTTGCCAGACTGACTGTGTACGTGACGTAAGCAGGACTGGAAATCAGGTCTCCGGAGGTGGCAGGCGGAGGAGGCTAGCCGGGCACGATCCATTCATCTCGCTTTCCTGTGCCCCCGGCAGCATCTCTGTGCAGGGGAGAAGCAGGGGATGCCATTTGCAGTGCCCCACGGGGCTCAGCATGCCCTTCTCTGCCTTGCGGTGGGTGCTGCGCTCCGTTCCTTCTGGCGCAACGCAGGCGTGCACCTGCCTGGTTGCAGCGTGTGCTACTGGCCCCTGCGGCAGAGGTGGCAGAGACGGTGCCTTGTCAGCGCCTCTGCTTGTGCGCTTGGCGTTGGCTGCTCTGCTCCCAGCACTGCCGCGTGGGGCTGTGCCCCTGGCTCTAAATCCTACACGCTGCGCAGGCCAGCCCAGAGCCTGCTTGGATGAAGATGCCATCGGGAGTGGTGTCTGTCCTTCCAGGAGAATGCATGCCCTCGGCGTGGGCCGGGGGTCACTCCTGACCTCTCGTCGCTGTTCATTTTCACGTGCTCCCGTTGAAGCTCAGGAGCGCTGAAGCTAAGGGCGTTTGGAGTCTTTGCGCTGCAGCCATTGAGCCCTGGACTCTGTCCTCTGTCACTTCCTGTCCTAAACTCTCCTTTGAGGCTGCTACGTGCTGCTGTGCTTCCTTTCCAGAGGTGGCTACACTGCAGAGGTGGAGAAAGCATGCACTTTGTACACGAGCTTCGGTCTGCAAAGTGCCCCGTGCCTCTGCAAGCTCCCTGGATGTGTGCATCGGGGACGAGCTGATGTCCTAGGCTCGCTGTGGCAGGTGGTGAAAGCCATGTTTCTCTGTGGGTTGCAGAGAAATACTGAACCCCATCCCACACTGGGCCCATCCTTGTGCCATGGGTCCGGGGTTGCTTATCAGGCATTCTGGCTTTCCTCCTTTGACATGGAAAATGCCTCTTGTGAGCTGACCTCCCGAGTGATTAAGGCTGCTTGTTTTAACGGACTGCGCATGCCCCTCACGTGCCCTGCGAACAACCTGTTTGCCCGGGTGCGTTAAAGGTGGCAGTGCTGGCACCACGCATCTGCTGTCACTTCTCTGCTGCTTATCTCCTCGTCCCTTCCACGAGCGTCCGGGTACCAGGGGATGTCATGTCCTCACTCGGCCAGCTCCAAGGTCACCCTCTTCATGAGGAGGAAAGTTAGTAAAATTGCCCTGAAGCCGAGGGCTTGGGATGCAGGTCGTTCCATCCAGGGACGACAGGACTTCTTTGGCATCACCAGTGTGCCGGAGGGGCCCGGGGTAGCGGCTGTCCTGCTCGATTCCAGCCACAGTTCAAAGCGGGGGATGCCTCTCTGTGTGGGCACAAACGGATCGCTGCCCCGCAGGCGCAGATCCTGAGCCCGTTCGGTAGCAGCGGTCCCCTCCCGCCGGAGCTCAGGCCAAGGTGAAGGATGGGGAGGAGGCAGCCTCTGCGGGTTGTCGTCTCCGCGAGCTGACTTTGATTGCATACACAGGCTGAGCATTTCAGCTTGCGCAGCTTCTCCGTGCAGGGCTCGAGCCTAAATCTCAGCTGCCTCTTCCTGAGAGATGTGGCTCGGCGATGGGCCGCAGGGTCGATTTACAGCTGCTCTGCCGTGGCCTCTCGTTAGAGTAAATGAGTGCTTTCCTTCTAGCACGTCCCTCTGTGGGGCAGAGGCTGGCGCTGCTTCTGAAGCTATTACAGTTTGGGAAGTCCAGTGAACAAGACTAGTAAATACTGCTAAGGGATGATAACAAAATGACTCGCTTCTCCCAGCTGAGATGGAAGTATTAATATTTCAATACCTCTAGGCTGTAATTTACTGCGATTTAAGAAGATTGCACTGAGATCACTCAAATACATGCTCCTCGGGGCCGGCCAGGCACTGTCCATTCACATCGCGGTCCTTCTGCGCAGCCCTCATCCATCAGCCTTTGGTCTCCATCACTCGGTCCCATGTTCCTGCCAGTGACTTATCGCCTGCCAGTAGGAAACCTTTGCGTGTGCACTATGCCCACCCAGCCTGCAAGGGCTGTATAAATTAATGCCCTCGGTATTTAGGTTAGGGTCAGCACATGTGTCCAGATGCCGGCAGCGATTTCTGGTTTAAAAATATTGCAGTGCTGGTTCTAAATTTTTAATCTCTCCCTGTGATTTGGAGGCAGTTTTATGAAACATGGAATTAGGATGGTGTTCAATGTTAAATGGCAAAGGAGATTATATGGATTTAACTCTCTGCGTCTGTCACATAACTATTGCCAATCCCATAACTTCCATTTTCTATTAAAAATCCATTTCCCCCTTTGACCTAAAAAAGCTTTAGTGGTAATCTGAATTTCCCTCTTTACTTATGAAGTATTTTTCCGTTCTTTCCCCCCGCCCCCACCCTTCTGTGCATCTAATTGTGCACGGGGGATGTCTGGGGAGGAAGCTGCTCCCTGGCAGGCTGGGGCTGCTATGTGATAGTTGCATCTCCTGGCAGGTCGCTTGTCCTGCGAGCTGCACCTCCCACCAGCGCAGGGAGACGTGGCCTCTTGTTTCTGCCTACCCGCCGTGAAGCACGTGCGAGGGGTCGGGCACGGAGAAATTCCCGGCCGCCATCTCAAGGCCCGGGCGGTGGCACTGGGGTGGGGATGAAGGAAGTGGGGGAAAGACGATGTCCTGGGACGGGGTTTTGCAGCGTCCGTGGCTCCAGGCCCGTGCGGGGCGGGCGCAGTACCCCTTTGCCAGGGACCGGTGCTGGATTTTGTGCGTGTGGCACCTTTAAATGTGGAGGAGCCCAGGTCCGTGGTGCGAGCGGCTTCGTATGCAGAATGTCGTCGTTAGCAACCCGGCGCTGCCTCCTCCCTTTGTTTTCCTGAACCTCATTGTAAAGACGTGCTCTGCTCTCTTCTGGCTGGGGAGACGCCGCGCCACGATGATCATCAGAAATGCTGATTCACGGAGACAAAATGGGCAGAAGGTGTCGCAACACGGTTGTTCGTGGCCGTGGGGCCCGTCGTGCCGCGGGGCCCTTCCCAGTTGGGTGCTCGTGCCAGACTGGGATCCTGTGGCCGGCCCTGCACCTCCGCCGTTCATAATTCTCCTGGCACTCGTCAGCCCGGCGTGACAAATGCATTCAAAGGGCCCGGCCTGTCCCAGTCTATCTCCGTGTGAGCTCACGCGGCTGCAAAGACACCAGGCATCGGGGAAATATGGAGCTACTTTTCGTTACCTATAAATCCTTAGTTTCATTTCCAGTGACGTTTTGCCGGGCTTTCCCAGTCAATTCATCAGTGAAATCTCCCTGCTCGCAGTGTCCTTGACTTTGGACAGGAGAGCGCTGGGGGGGTTGAGTGGCAGCTTTGTCATCCTGGCTCGTATCCCTGCTCAAAGCACGGAGAGGAACAAGAAGTAGGCTGCCTTGCTTCTGATTTAGTGGGTGCCAAGAAAGAGGAATTGAACTATATTTCCAGCTGTGTAAAGATCAAATAGGGGGGAATTGTCCAAGGGCTAGAGCAGAAGCTCCCCGAGAGAGAGTATCATGGTGCCGGGACTCCTGGGCTCTTCTGTTCTCAGGTTTTCTTTGGATATACCCAGACACCAGGGCAGTTTTGTTTCTGTGCAGTGCCTCAGTTTGCCCATCTCTAAAACGGGTGCATTTAGCTCGCAGACTGGTCCGGCACCCGGCTGTTGCTCTGCCCAGGTTTCCTGGAAGTGCCTCTCCGCTGCCCCAGCGCAGAGCGGGACCCGCCCCGACCAGCAATCCTGCTCCGCGAAGCATGGAAATGTTTCGGGTGCCGGTCCCGGGGAGCCTGGAGCCAGCTGGCGGCATGGTGCCGAAGCGCGGTGAGGCGCGCCCGTCTCGGTGCTCATCCTGATGAAAACACAAATAGTTTTCCATGGAGGCAGGTGCTAATGGCCTCATCGCTGCTTTATGATGTGATGTGAATGGCTGTGGCCAATAACGCGGTAATCACCTCCTCTCAAATGAGCAGCTGTGATGCCTTCTCCCTGAAGGGGCAGCTGAGAGCTCGGCTAAGACCATTAGTACAGATGAGACCCTCTCCCCACCCCACAAAGTTACAGAAATTGAGGTCGCGGAGGGTCCCCTTTGACTCGTTTCCAGCCCGCGAGGCGGTAGCGATTTGCTCGCTGGCTCTGCTCGAGCACAAGCAGCGGGCCTGGCGCGATCCCTGCCAGAGCTATTAATACCCTGACTCCGCTTCGTGTTGTGCCCTTCCGCCTACTTGAAAGTAGTGCAGCTAAAAAGGGAAATGGGAGTTGAGCAGCTTGGCGCCGTATCCGTCTTCATGGCAAACTTGCCCCCTGCCCGCCCTGTCCAGGTCTGGGGGAGAAGCGAGGCCAGGGGCTCCTGCAGTGGGGAGGAGGACGGGGGCAGGAGGAGGGCCTGGTAGTGTCGGCGCTGTCCAGGACGCGCAGGGCCAGGCACCGCCGTGCTCTGTGCCGTTCGTGCGCCGCTTCGGGGCCCTTCTCCCCATGCTCGGCCTCACCCGGGCGCCGCTGGGCAGGTGCCTCCATCGCGGGCTCGGCCCTCAGCCCTGCAGGCAGAGCCGGCCGTCACCGAGAGGTCCCCAGGCCTGCCTGTGTGCCGGCTGCGGAGAGCCCGCCGCCCTTGGCTAATCTCCTGCTCGGGAAGCGGGCGGCCAGCTCGTGCTCCAGCCTGCTGTCCCCTCGGCTCCCGCCTCCTCCGTAGCGTAGCCAGGCCTCAGGAGCAGCTCGGAGCCCGGGGGCCTCCTGCTGGGACCAGTGCCGGGGCAAGGATGAAGGCTGGGCAGGGCCATGCGAGGCGGCCACGCAGGCCACACATGGCCGCGCTCCCCAAGGAGGCTGCAGGGTCCGGTCTGGCCGTCTGTGCCGTCCGGCCTGGGCCCTCGCGGAGGCCTGGGCGCTTCCTGACTTGCAGGGAGCCCAGACGAAGGCTGTCCTGGACACGCGGCTAGTTCTGGGGGTCCGGCCCTGGGAGCGGATGGGGTTATGTAGCTGAGGACAGCGGAGCCCTGCTGTGTGGGCAGCCGTCGCGTTTCCGCGGCACGTGCTGCTTTTCCTCGAAGTCTCACTGCGAAGCAGATGTGCGGGGGGCACGGGAGCAGTCGCTCGGGGGGCGAGGGCACCCATGACGCTGGCACTGACCCGCTGCCATCGGCTCTGCTCTCTCCCCAGCACGCGCCGACGATGTTGGAACCAGCCTCTACTTTGTGAACGACTCTCTGCAGCAAGTTACCTTCTCCAGCACGGTGGGGGTGGTGATCCCCTGCCCGGCCGCAGGGTCCCCCAGCGCCGTCCTCCGCTGGTACCTCGCCACAGGGGACGACATCTACGATGTCCCGCACATCCGGCATGTCCACGCCAACGGGACTCTGCAGCTCTACCCCTTCTCGCCATCAGCCTTCAATAGCTTTATCCATGACAACGACTATTTCTGCACCGCAGAGAACTCGGCGGGCAAAATCAGGAGTCCAAATATCCGCGTTAAAGCAGGTAGGGCTCCTCTGCGAGCGCGGCGGTGGCACTGGGGTTCTCTGCCCTTCCTCATGGCAGAGATAGTTAACCTGGTTGGGGCCGCACCTGGTCATCCTGGGGCAGAGTTTGCCTGGCATGGCTGGCATGGTAAGCTAATGCTACAGACTGCCCGTTTCGCCCAGGGGCACGGATGCTCTCGGGTGCTTGCGGCTGAGTGCCGGACGGGGCAAGGCTCCCAGAGCGCTCGGCGGAGGGGGCGCTGCTGCCGTGGGCCACGATGCCGCTTTGCTTCCAGGTACTGTATGGTGTGGGTCAGTGAATGCCACGGGGAGGGTTCCTGTCTGGTCAGCTCGTGGATTGTCCCCTAAAGACACGGACCTGCGTGTCGCACCCATTGCCAGCTGACCTCAGGGCCAGGGCTGCTGTCTGAAGACCCAGCGCCCCCGTGGACCATAGCTGGCTCCTTTACAGGGCACCTGTCCTGCAGGACCCCGGTGGAGATGCTGCTAGGGCAGGGAAAGGGGCTCGCCCGTCACACCGAGCCCGGCTAGCCCAGCGCTCTGCTCCCAGCAATGCCCAGGGCCCCCGGTTACAGAGGTGGGTGCAGGGAGGCTCGGGATTTCTGGGCAGGTTCAGCCTTGAAGCAGTGGCCGTGATCTGCTTCCCCGGACTTGCTGTTCGTGCCACAGGCTAATTGCTGTAATCGCTTGGGTGGCAATGTCCAGGCCCCCAGCAGACTGCCCTGCGGGGAACCCCCCAGCCCCCGGCGGGTCCTTGCAGGCGCAGGACAAGCCCTCGCCCCGCTGGGCCAGGGACAGCACAGGAGGCGCAGGCGAGTGCTGGGGGCCAGAGCCGTTGTAGTAAATTATTGACCCGGCGGGGGAGAGCTGATAGCCTGCTTATGGCTTCATTAGGTGACCTATTAAGAGCAGGGCTAGTGAAGGGAGCCAGCGGCAGTGACTGAAGGGTGCTTTCATTTTAGTTCATTATAATGGGCATGATCCCCCCCTCCCCCGAGTGAATTATTTACCAGCATTATCAGGAGAGCTATAAATTAAAGCTGGGGGGGAACTTGCTGGGGGGCCAGGCTGCTGGAGTTGCTGCTTGCCAGGGCCTGTCTGGGGGGGCCCCCCTCCCGCAGGCTTCGGTCCGGCTGTTGTCAGAGCCGTGCCGAGTCCTTGTAGGCGTCTTCCCGTGCACCGTCCCTAAAGCAGGACCCTTTTGCTGTCCCCATCCTGAGGCAGCAGAGAGGCGAAGCGACATGGCCAAGGTCATCTAGAGGCCAGTGGCAGAGTCAGGGTTAGCAGCTGAAGCTCCTGGGTCCCAGCTCAGTGCTCCCTTGTGGCTTTGGGGCCATGGTAGGCAGCCAAGCAATGCCCTCTTTTCCATGGGGGTGAGAGCAACACCCGTGTCCCCTGGGGTGGGGGCACACGGACATGCATGGTTTGTCCTCGCCTCCTCTTTAGATGCTGGTGGTGTCTGTGTCTGTGCAGGGCCCTTCCAGCAGCAGCAGGCCCTGTACTGCTGATGGCTGCAGTGTCAGATTCGTTGGGCTTCTGCCTCCTCGGTGCTGCATGGAGCGGGCCCGGGAGGCTCGTGGCCCTGTCTCCTGTGGCAGGAGAAGGGCGACTGCTCGGGCCCTGCTTGGACCTGCTGGGAGCTCCATGCTCTGCCCTCTCCATGCCAGGGGCCTGCTCCCAGCTCCATGTCCAGCCCCCGGCTGCTACACCACGCTGCCGGCTCCTGGCAGGGGCAGCTGCGGTCCCATGTGCAGGCACTCCCTCCTCGGGGGCTCGGCCTGCTGAGCTGCTCATCTCCCGAGACCTGCCGAGCACCCTTGGCCCTGACCTGGCGTTGTGACTCTCCCCACTGGGCAGGGTGGGCTCCATCCCGCAAGCAGCTTGCAGTCATGGCCCTGCGAGGCTCCCAGTCAGCCTTATCTAGAAGCCCTTGGAGAGACTGGCTGGAGCATGGGACCCTGCTGCAGCACCACTGCTCTCCCTTGGGCTTGGCGCAGGCTTTGCAGAGACTGCCTTCTTCGCCCAGGGCAGTGCAGCGTGCCTCGCTGGCCCCGCAGACCCTGGCTGTGATGAGGCGGTGCTGCCCCCTCCACGTGTGCTCTGGCTGGCTGCAAGGTGTTCCCTGCCCTGCACTCGTCTAGTGTGGGTGCAAGGCGTGGTGTGAGGGGGGCCTCTTGCCATTGCCCCGTGGCTTCGGGAAGACCAGCTGCGCTGCTCCCCTGTGCACAAGGAAAAGGTGCTGCGAGTCCCGGGACACATGCAAGCACCCCTCCACGCCCTCATTTGATTCATGCTACACCTGCACTCATTAAAACCAGAGCCTCAAATGGCACTGTGCTTTTCCGGAGCCCGTGTTGAACATCCCACCTGCACCGTGGGGGCTGGTGCGCAGCTCTCGCTGACTGTCTGCTTTTCTCTCCGCAGTTTTCAGGGAGCCTTACACCGTCCGGGTGGAGGATCAAAGGTCGATGCGTGGAAATGTGGCTGTTTTCAAGTGCCTCATCCCTTCTTCAGTGCAGGAATATGTTAGTGTTGTGTCCTGGGAGAAAGACACCGTTTCTATCATCCCAGGTAAGAGAGGAGACGGCGGGGGAGCCCTCATGTTCCCGGCCAAGACCCGCGCGCAGACGCTTCTCTCGGCAGAGCGTTTGGGATTTCTTTCCTGTGTGCTCGCCCCAAGGGCAAGGAGCTTTGCTGGTGGCACTGGTTCAGAGCGGAGTCTCTGGGGTGGATCGATGTTGGCAGGGAGCCGTGTTTTACACCGTGCTCGCTCGTGCGCCTGGTCGTTCCCTGGTTGCTGTCTTGTGTGCTGGGCCGGGCCCGTGAGCTCTGGGACTTGTAGGGGTGTGGGATGGAGTTGTGGTAACACAGGTCTGCTTCGTGGCTGCTCCCACGTGCTTCCGGCTTTGGGGTCTGGGGTCTGGGCAGTGGTGCCTGGGCTGTTGCACACGACTTGCTGTGGCCAGTCCGGGGCCGTGGGCTGTGATTGCTCCGGGGGGAGCGTGCGTGTGTGCGTGCGTGCACTGGGGTCGGCTCACGAGAGTCTCTCCCCAGCTGAAGCCTTGTCCTGGCATCCTTGGGCCTGGGCACATTGCACCCCCTCCCCAGTGTGCCTCTGTGTAGGGAGTCCCATGGATGGACGGGGCAGCCTCCTGCAGGAATGTGGGCTCTGGGCAGCAGGGCCGAGCCCCAGGTGACCCCGAGCACGTGGCTACTAGTCTGCACCAAAAACCCCAGCTCCAGTCCCAATGGCACTGGCTGGTTGGGAACTTAGGGCCCAAACTCCCCCGTGCCCAGACCATGGCCACCTGGTGCAGACAGTGCCCACAGGAGGTTGCCCGCAACTGCCCTTGGATCATGGTGGGGCATTAAGGAGAAGACGGTCCCTTGACAGGGGAGCGGTCGGCGTGGCCCCGCTGGGTCCCGGGGAGATCTCTGAGTGCTCTCCGCAGTGCCGCATCGATGGCAGGGCTGACCGCCCGCCCCGTGCAGGTGAGCTCACAGGGCAGCCATTGATACTGCCCCCGAGGGATCCAGAAAGACTTATGGGATTTTGCCTCCGGTCCGTGTGCTGCATTGGGCTACGGGTCAGTCGGGGCTGGCAGTGCAGGGCGGTAGTGTCACGGGGGAGGCACAGGTCTCTGCGTCCCAGCAGCCCTTCAGCTGCAGTGCTCAGCCCCCCTGAGCCCGTGCCAGCACGGGCAGGCTGCAGCCACTTTGTTGGAGGCTTCCACGAGGGGGAATGTCCTGCATCGGGTTTGCAGCGAGGAGGCACAGTGCGGATCGCAGCAGGGCCCAAGGCCTAGTGTGTGGCCCTCGGGTGCAGCATGTGTGCCCCTTGGCCAGCAGTCAGGGGAACATGTGGAGGGAGGCTGGCAGGGGGTGCGTGCTGCCGGCACGGTGCCTGTTGTGGGCGGCAGGGCGGGTGCAGCTGCTAACCCTCCACTTCAGTACTTGGGCAGGCAAGGTTCTTTGTGTGAATCTGGTATCTTTTATACATAGTTGGAGAACAATTTTTAAGCAAGCTTTTGTTTCAAAAACCCTTCGGCTGAGGAAGCTTCAGCAGTTGGTGTGTGCTCTTCCTTGATGGAATGAAAAGTAAAAAAGCTTGCTTAAAAATTGTTCTCCAACTATTTAGTTGGTCTAATAAAAGATACCAGATTCACCCAAAGAACCTCATCTGCCTCTGTCCTTAGACCAACACGGCTACAGCCTACACCCCTGTGACACTTCAGTACTTGGCACTTTTGCGGTGGCGCCCTGAGCTCCGAGGTGCTGTCACAAAATCTTGGGGCTGGCAGGTGCTGTTTGTGGCCTGACTGCTAAAATAAGGCTCTCTCCTCCTGCATGCAAGTTCAGTGCGAGGGTCCTGAGCTGTGCTGGAGTGAGAGCCGGAGCCGGTCCACCCTGGGGCGGGTTTGCCCAGAAGGGCTTCGTTGGTTAGAAAAACCATGCAAATTCCCAGCGTTTCTCAGACTGCTGTCAGCACAGGCAAAGATCTTGCCGCCTGCCTTGCGGTGTTTGAAGAGATGCCGTACGGGGCTGACTGCACAGAACCGGGGATGCATGTCGGAGGTGGTGCCCCTCGCTGTGGGCATCTCCTGCTCGATGCCGCATTGGTGTTGCCCTGCTTCAGTGCAGGCGGCTGGCGTGTGCTGGAGAGTGGCACCTGCGGAAGTACGTCGGCACGAGGGAGCTCCTTGCGTGCAGACAGGACCTAGGGAGACCAGTTGACAGTGCTGGGATCCCAGCTGGTGTGAACGGGCATTGATTTCGGTGGCAAACGGCTAGTTCAAGTGAGCTGAGATCTGCACCATTGACAACCCGATGGAGTAAAGCTCTGTTGCACTTGTGTTTCCTGCCCAGGCTTTCTGCTGCCTGGCACGGCTGCTGTGCACCAGCGCATTAATCCCTGCGATGCTTCCTGTAAACGCTGCCTGGTGGGTCGTAATGCCTGTAACGGCGGCGCGGCGCCCCATGCACAGTGCAGCTCCCCCCGAACCGCGCCTGCCCCGCGCAGCGCTGCCATATGGACAATGGCTTCCGCGCCAACTGTTTGGGTTCTTTCCCACCATTTCCTTAGCTGCTTTTTGTAAACATTCAAGCGAATTGCACTTTCCCAGGGAGGCTGGTTGGGGCTTCTCACTTCTGCGTTATCGGGTGCCACTTCCTGGGAGCTGGTTCTGGTGCGGAGTGTGGCATTCCTGGTGCAGCCGCATGCCGGGCGCTGGCAGGCTGGGATTTGCCCCGCAGCTGAGCTCCTGTCTGCCCGCTTGTCTTACGGTGCCGTGTTTGTGATGGAGAGGGGGGCTGCAGCCTGGCGTGGCAGCGGTCTAGGTCCTGACTGGGCTGCCAATGGGCGCTCAGAGGCCTGATGCAGCTGAGGTCCTCAGCAGAGCCCCTGCTGCAACCCGCTCATTGCAGGCACTGGCCTGCCTTCCAGATTCCCCTGCAAATGCTCGTTGGCACTGCAATGTTCAGGGCCTCACTAGCAGGATGGAGCCTAGAAGAGCCTTTAAGAGAAACCTCCTTTCAGTGAAATACTCCCCAGCAAAGACCCAGCCTATGATGTGAGAGGTGGGGTCAGCCTTCTCGGTGCCCGGGAGAAGGGCAGGGCTGGAAGAGGGTGGATGCTGGGGGCGGAAATGTAGTGCTCAGCCGTGCATCTTCGCAGGGCCTGGGCCAGGACGTGCACAGGAGAGCGGGGCTGCTGCGGGGCCCGGTGGCAGAGCGACGATGCCCTCTGCCAGCCCTGCTTTGCTGGCTCTTTGGGTCCGTGGAGCAGTTCTGCCCTCGGGGCTGCTCCGCTGAAGAGTCCGGGTAGGTTCTTCCCTGCAAAGTTTGCAGCCTCCCCATCCTGGCGCTGGCTCGGTTGCAACCCAGGCTGGTTCTTGCAGCCGCGGTTGCGGTGGGTTTTGAATAGGATGATCTAATTAGAGTGGAACAATTTTAACATTCTAAAGCAATAATTACCCTAAAGACAGAACATATAAATTGTGTTCCTGCACAGACTCAACACAAGCAAACATATTTGCCGTTGGATTACAAATACAGCATTTGCCCGGAGCTCTTTTTTATTTGCTCTGGTGTTAGAGAGACAACGGCTTGCGCAGCTACGAGCGGGGTCTTGCCTTGACCTCTCTGAACCTGTGATTGTCCCAGTTCCTGCAGGGCTGGCGAGGGGGCGTCCACTGCTATCCCTGCGCTTGGTGCTAGCATTAAAACGAACCCAAGCTGACCCCCAAACCTCGAAGCCTTGTTCTGCTTCTAGATCTGCGTTGTGACCTGCATGTCAAACGGACCCCGGGTCTGTCCCTGCCTGGCTCGCCCGTCCCCATCCTCTGGGGACAAGAAACCTGGGGAAAGATGGCTTGTTTTCAAGCAGCTGACAGAGGCCGTGGGTGGGCACCTGCCTTGCACGTTGTGACAGTATCCGTTTGTGCCCGTGTCCCTATGCCCAGGGCTGGTGCCAGGCTCGTGTGCCCGGGGCGCTTGGACTCTGTGAGCCAGCCGGCAGCGCAGTCCCAACTCCCCCAAGACTGCCCATCAAAACCTTTACAACAAAAACCTTTTCCCTGCTCCCAGTCCCATGAAGGCTGTCTTAGGAAGCCTCTGCCTTTCCCGCTGTTTTTATTCCCCCCCGCTATTGGAAAGCAGTTTTATTCCAGCCAAACCTGATGTGTGATGATTTTGGGTCTGGGGTTTTGGATGGACCAGTTGAGGCTGTCCCCGTGCAGGCTCAGGCTGGGCTCTGAGCTCACAACCCAGCAGGGCCTCGGGGTGGGACAGAGCCATCGCCCTCGGAGGCAAGCTGCTGGCGCGGATGCTCGTGGTCCGTGTGCTCACCTGTGCCAGGCCCTGGGGTCACGACGCTGCTGGAGCAGGGCCTGGGCTGCTGGAGCGCAGCGGTCCCGGGGCAGCGCCTGGCAGGTGGGTTTGATGGGGAGCGACGTGGTGGGAGAAGGGCGCAGGCCACGTGGTGCCGTGGGTGTTTGCAAGGAGTTTTGCTTCGGGAGACGGCGTCCCTTCACACGCCGGTTTGGGTTCGAAGCTTGCCTTTTATGGACATTGCGAACCATTTTAATCGGATGCAGTGGGCAGAGCGGGAGGCTGGAGATGCGTGTTTCACAGCAAGCTGCTTTTTTATTACTGTTCATCTTAACAGCACAAACTGTTCCCTTTGCGATGGGTGCCTCTGCCTGGTGCTTTCCATCTCGGTCTTGACAAGCATCTCTTTCCAGGAGCACCCACTGGGTGCATTTCAGAAGAGATTTTAAAGCACTTGCAGACAACTGCTTTATATCCGTATCGCACCTCTGCAATGGCTCCTGCTTTTTGGTAGGGAGCTGCGTTATTTGCTTAACTTGGCAACGCTGTAACTTACCCTGAAATCAAAGATAAATTCTTTATAGAAGGTTATCCTACACATAAATCATCATTAGCCTACCTCATTTTTTGTTTAATGCCTACCTAACTGTGCTGTCGTCTAAAAATGTGTGTTTAGTGAAGTCAAGGGTTGCAGAGAAATTACAGGGTTTTCAAAAACCCATTTGCTTTGCTGGTGCTCCCATCAAAATCAATCTTGCCTTTAGTCTTCAGCCTCGTAGCAAACGTGCAGCACCGCTCGCGGAGTAGCGTTTACTCCGAGTAGCGCTCCCGTGCTCCCCGAGCGGTGGGCTGGGCGTGAGATTGCGTTCATGCCAAGGCTGTGATTTTGGACTCTGTCGCTGTCAATGAATCTGGATCCTTACTTATTTATTTGAATTGCAGCTGAGGGGAGTGCTGCCAGGGTCTTTCTCCTTTCTCCTGTAGGAAGAGGGGGAGAAACTCCTGCGACAGAGCCGCTTTGAGACCCACCTCAGTAGGTTGCTTTAAAAAAAGAAAAAGAAGAGCCGGCTCCAGATGGGAGAATACGGAGGAGTCCAGGAAACCAAATTCAGGTCTTGGATTCATTTACTTTCAGATGGATCGTCACCCTCATTTTTACTTGGCCCAAAGCCTCTGCCGAAGCCACAGAAGCTGCTTTTGAGCTGCTGTGCTCTAGTTATCACGGCATAGAAATTTCAATTTCAATAGCAGCGCATTGTCTTTGCGATAAGTACTGCACCAAATGGAACTTAATTTAAACAGCCATAGCAACTGCAAACCCGGCGTGTGCAGATATTCATGCTAAAGTGGGTCAAATACATCACGGCCCTACTGATGTGTGTGTTTATGGCAGAGCTTTCCAAGTTGCCGGAGCCTTTGGGAGCCCATCGGAGACTCCCGGGAAGGCATGTCTTTGTCAGCGGTTGCTTTCCCCCTTGTCTGCAGCCATGAGCTTCCCTCCCCTCGTGTTAAAGTGGGTGTCCAAAATCAGTAGGTGCGTTTGAAGGTGGCGGGGGCGGTGCTCAGATGGCCGGGGGTCACAGGGATGTTCAGATAGCTCAGGCATAGCCCTCTGGGGCCCAGGCTTCGGCCCAGACTCTACCGTATTGTGCTTTTGATTGAAGGCAGAGGCTTCCTGCTCTTGCTCTTGGCTGGGGTGACGACCTCTCCAAATGCTGGTTTGACTAAAGGGAGAGCATCTTCAGCGTGTGTGTGTGCCCATCACCTCTTGTTGTGTTGCATCCTGTTGCTCTGGGCAGCCGAGGGATGAGATGGGAAGAGGTCTGGCTGGCGTGATGGGCTCCTGTGGGCCAGCTCCATCCCAGCAGGAAGGCGTGCAACTGTAGGCTTGTCGTGATGGCTGTGGCGAGGGCCCCCGAGCCGGTCGGGGTCTCCAACACCTTCCCTGCTCCTGTCTGGCAGGTGATCCAGGACCTGCAGACATGGCTTAGGGACTAAACTGATTTTAAAATGAAAAGGAATTAAGGGACCGGCAAAGTTTGCAGCTGAGTCACCGGTTGACGCCTCCCAGCGATCACACGCTAACTTTGTGAGCTTGAGAGAGAGGCTGGGAAGTGACTCCAGAGTCACGTTTTTTTCAGCTCAGAAAGATGCGTTTTAGTGAAAAGTGCTTTATTGTAGAGCTGTACTGTCTGGGGACTGCGGGCCGTCGACGCTCTGTACTCGCTGCACGCCTGCACAGTCGCACTCAAAGCTTGATCCAGTCAGAAATGGAACAAGAGCTTTATTTTCCATCCAAATCTTCTGAATTTTGGTCCCTGTGAACCACCTTGGCCAGGAGCGCCTCGGGTATTGGTTTAGTTTGGTCTGAGCGCTCCTCTTCTGCTTCGCCCGCTCCAGTGCTGGGTTCATCTTTTAAGCTGCCCTGGATGCCTGTGCTGGCAGCAAAGTAGGAAACGAAAGGGGGCTGGCACTTTAGTGGTTAAACGTGCCCACTTATCCCTCTGAAGTGAGCTCTTAGTACTTCCTCTGCTGTACCTTGGAACATCTGTTGCACGTTGTGTTTTCTCTCTCCTATTTTAGGAGTAAATGTAACTATATAAAAATTCCATTTTAATCCATCTCCAAATGTAATGAGTCCAGAGATGCAGCGTGAGGCTACCGAAAATTAAAAACACCACTAGTATTTATGGGTCTAATGTTCCCTCAGCAGGTCCCTTTATATTCGGCTGCATTAGAAATGGGCTGAGCATTTGCAGTATAGCACAGCACAGCTCGCGGAGCAAGCAGGTGGTGCTGACATCCTCCCCCTCCCCACGTGCCTGCTTGGCTGGAAGAGGGGGCGCCCTGGAAGATGATCCAAGGCACAAAATAGCCAGGACCCAGATAATTTACTATTGTCCCTCATCAATAGGCTCTTTTTCGGGGCCATCAGTCTCGTGTTACTGAAGAAAGCTGGAAGCTGGGGTGGAATAAATGCCGCAGGGGAGGTGAAAGGCGAGCCTTGTTTGTGTGTTTATCCTCCTTGGGCTGGGACGGTGATAAGGGGCAGAGATGCCTACCAGCTGTTCCCTCTCTGATGTATTTATCTTTTCATGAAGGCCCAGGCTGCAGTCCTGCTAGCTCCTGTTGCCTCTCCTGCAGCAAGCAGCCGGTGCTGCGGGTGGGTCGGTGCAAGGGGCAGTGGATTTGCATCGCCTGCCGCCTCCCAGGTGGTCACCCGTGCGGCCTCGAGTGCTAGAGCCCATGCATCCCTTCCAGCCCGACCCCCCAAGTTCACCCAAACACGAGGGGGAGTCCGTGGGGGCTGGCTGCCTAGAAAACCCAGGGGGACCCCTCCCTTTTCAGGAGGCGGCAGGGTGGGTTGTTAGCCAGGCATGGGATGCTTGTCTCTGGGCACCTGCCTGGCTTTGAGAGCTTTTGTCTTTCAACCTGAGTGAGCTAAGGGTGTGCGCAGCGTTGGCAAAGCCTTTGCCCGTACAGGGAGGCGGGTAGGCAGCTGCCTGGCTTGGGGCAGCTGAGTGTGCAAGAGCTGTGCATGGCTGGTGAGGGGCTGTGTGTGTGCTGAAGGAATGGCCAGGAGCTGGAAATGGTGGCACCGTGCTCAGCGGTCCCAAGCCTGGGTGGGGAAGCTGCCCTGGCCTGGAACCACGGTGGGGCCCCATGCACTTGGTTCCCGCGGTGCGTCTCTGTGGCTGCTATTGATTTGCTTCGTCCTCAGCTTTGGGCTTGCACCATACTGGCCGCTCCCCTCCCAGTGCCGGCGTCTCCCCTTGGGTCTCCTGCTCCTTCCTCGGGCAGTCCGAGCCCTGCTGGCTCCTGGCAGCCTCTCCGCTCGCATGCTGGAGCCCGTGCTGCTTGTTTCCTTTGCAAACTCGTGACTTCTTAAAAGCACCAGTCCTGGAGGTCAGGCTGCTTTCCCAATGTCTGCGACCATGCCGAGGATGGTGAGGCAATGGCAGAGAGATGCACGTGGATGCACTCTGGCCTCTGCATGCTTTAGGACTGTGCTGTGTTGCCTTGGCCTCCACGAAGCATCCCAAGAGGGAAGCGGCCGGGAGGATGGCAGCTGCAGCCGGTGCTGGAGCAGCTGGGCAGTGGGAGTCGGTGTTCCTTGTCTATTGGGAACGGGTCACGACGGAGCATGTCCTCTGCTGCTGTAGGAGACGTTTCTTGCCTGTTTGGGGAGGTCTGATCCGCTCTGCTCCACCTGGGCGTCCCGCTGTTTTTGGGGCAGCCCCCCACTTCGCTCCCAGGTCCGGCACTGACCGGCGGTGCGAGGAACCCAGGGCTGCCCGTACCCATGCGGACTTGCCTTGGAAAGTCTGGGCAGGAGTGGGACGGAGTTCCCCCTTTCCCCTGCCCCATCACTCTCCTCCTCCCCCCAGGAAGGAGGTGATGCCTGCCCTGGAGCAGAGGCAGGGCAGCTGGGATGCATTCCTGCTGATTGGATCTTAATTAAACATTTTAGCACCTCCTTGGGGTGGGCTGGCCTGTGTTTGAATCGCAGGGGGAGGCTCCGTGGTGCTGCCGCCTCTCGGGGTGCAGTCTCCCCCTCCTCTGTCTACCGCTGCCCTCTGGAGAGGTGCCCTGTGCCCCTCGCCCCGTCTGTCCAGCCGGCCGGCTGGCCCTCCAGACTGAGCCATGTGCCCAGACCTGTTACCGAGGGAGGGAAGCAGCTGTAGGCGCTGTTCGCACCAAGTGGGGTGAGATTCTGTCTGAAATAATTCCATCCTTCCCCAGAGACTTGGCGTGAATTTTATCTAATCACCATGGCAACAGATAAAAAAAAAAAAGGTGTGAGCACATCTCCTTTTGCTGTGATAATTCAGATTTATATATTCAGATCAGATTGGAGTTAGATATTTTAAAAGGAGCAGATGCAGCAGAAGGTGTGACTGCAAATAATGTGGCACGCATGTTTGATGATCCTGCCCTTTCAGGAGGAGAGCGCTTTCCTGCAGGTTTTTTCTTTCTCTTTTTTGGAATATAATTATTCCATCAAATCCATTTTAACAGGGACTCATTATAGCCCTGATAATGCAGAGTCACGTTGGAGGCAACTGCACACACACCCAAAAAAGGCCTGGAATCAGTAAATAAAATGCATGTGAGCAGCAAGGAACAAGAGCTCCGTCAGTGCCAGCTGCACCCACCAAACCCGAGCCAAGGCTGGCAGGGCCGACGGGATGCAGAGGGGGCTGTGGGGGTCCGTGCACAACCGTGGCATGCGCAGCGCTGTTGCAGGCACGCTTCCCCTCGCTGGCGCGTGCCCCTGCTGTGGCACCCCGCTGCAGCGTGTGGCTGCAGGACGGCGGCCTAGAAATGCCTCGGCTCTCAAACAAAACCAGGAGGCATCCACGAAATGGCCGGAGTCCCTTGCAGCAAACCCCGTGCTGATAAAGGCCAGGAGCGGCAGGGGTTTCTGGGCTGTCACCTTTCCGAGCGCAGCAGGTTGTCTTCATCCTCGCTGTTGGAGACGGCAGGGAGGCAGCATGGGCGCAGCGTCCACGTCTGTGTCGGGCCCCAAACCCACGTGTTTGCAGTACGGCGTTGGCCTCAGCCAGCCCGGACTTGGAGGGACGTGAACCGAAGCTGTTCGTGGCCTTGCTGGGCCCAGCGTGCGAGCCCCAGGACTGCGGAGGGGTGGTGTTGGGTGCGAGACCGAGTGGGACGGCGGGTAGTCGATGGAGGGAGAAAAGCCGACTCTGGCAGGCTGTGGCGCTCGCCCGGACGGGGAGCAATGTCGCAGCCGTCTGTGGGGGTCTTGGTCTCCCGGTCAGGCTGCGTGGCGGGGCTCGTGCTGCTTTTGGGGCGCGTGTCCGGGCTGGGCTGACGGGCAGCACGGACGAGGATCCGCTCCCGAGCTAGCAGCTCCTCCACCTGCAAATATAAATCTTTTCCTGCCTGGAGAAGAATAGTTCTGCTGTAGGGAGCGGACAAGCTGCGCTCACGGAGCGCAGCGATGGATGGCTGCGGTGTGGAGCCGAGGCAGGAGCCGGGCAGGCCGTAAATCTGCCTGCCTGCTGCCTGGCCCACCTCGCAGGGGCATGTTTAATGGCTTGTGTCACTGAGGAAGTGTCCCTAAATCTGCCCTGGCTTCTGTCCCTGCCATTCATTTCCTGGCTTTTGCTTGGCGAGGAGAGGATGAGGGAGCCCCGGGGCCGGTGGTACCAGGTGGGGACAGCGGCCGGCGTGCCCAGCCCTCGCCGCTCTGTGCTGGCTGGCACAGGTCCTGCTGGCAGCGCGGCCGCAGCGTCGCAGGGCTCGGCGTGTGGACAGACGCCTCTCGTCTTTGCCCTGCTGCGGCCCACCCGGGCCCCTTCTCTGCCCCCACTGCCACAGGCTCCCCTCCAGCATGAGGGGCAAGACACCCCTCCCCGCCCCTGAGCCGGGGGGCACAAGGAAGCTCCCGCGCTTGCAGACCCTTGATCAGCTGCTTTGCAGCATCGCCTGCTGTGCGTGCCCTGTTGCTTCCCTGCTGTTGCTTATGTTTTGGGCTCAGCTCTGCCTCCTCCGCCTTCCTGCTGCCCTTGAAATGCAGCTGTTTCCTGCTTCGGGCATGGCAGGGCTGAGCTGCCAGCCTGTGCTGGGCACTGTCCAGTTTGGAGAGACCCCTGTGTCCCCTGCAGCTCTCCTGGCTCCACCTGGGCGGGGGGGGTACCCCGCGATGGTTGTGCTGGCAGAGGAGCCCGGCCTGCGCAGCTTCAGGCCACTGGCCCTCCCCCTCCAGGGGCTCCGCACTGCCACGGCACAAATAATAGGGACAGCATGCAGCAGAGAGTCCCAAGGACAGAGGCATTTGCATAATTTAAATACATTTGCATAAATGATGCACCCTTCCTCCCTGCTGTCAGTCTAATGTTCTGCGGTGTTAGGTTAGGTAAAATGTGCTCCCTTGGCTCGTGCTGGCGCGAGCCGGGTGCACTCGGCCTGCTGCTCTGCTCCCCCAGCATCCGGGGCCAAGGTCCAGCGTCTGGAGGAAGAGGAGACAGGCTGGGCTCCAGCGCCGCTGGGAGCAAACCCCTCCTGGCTGCCTGGCTAGTGCACTGTGCCTTGCTGTGCTGGGGTGACACGGTGGTAGCAAACTGGCCCCCTTGCTGGGCTTGCCCCTAACTATGGAAGCGGCACGGGGGAGGCTTGGAAACCCGCGGTGGCCCCTGAGCGGTCCCGGAGAGAGCGTGACTCCAGCCTCCGTCTCCTGCCATGAGCAGATCTTGCACCTCGAGTCCCTCTCACCTCCTGCCTGAGATTTTAACCCAGTGAAATGAGGCCTCGGCACCTCTGTTCCCACTGCGAGCGCCACGCCATGCTCTGGCCTGTCACGGGAATGAGGACGGCCTGCAAAACGATGCAGAGTCCCTGGGTCCAAACTGCCCCGCGTAGCTTGGGTCGGCTGCTGGGCTGCGTGCCGGTCCTGCAGGAAAGCGGGCTGGGCCTGGCTGGAGAGGACCCGCGGCAGCGGTCGGCCGTGGCCCCGGTCTCTGCACGTACGTGGGCCTGGTCAGGCCACGTGTCGCTTCCCCCATGCCAGCGCACGTGTGCTGGCAGTGGTACCGCCGTGCCCTGCCGGGCAGTCGTGGGAGGGGGGTGCGTGCAGGACCGACCCCCTCCCCGGAGACACGGGAACAATCGTGGCCATTCTTCGTGTGGGGGTGACAGTGGCGGTGGCAGCAGCGGTGATGCCAGCTTCCTGACACAGCCTCTGCTTTATTTCATCTCCTGTTTGTCAAAGCCTCTTTCATTTTGCATGAGGAGACAGATGCGAAGGGCTGCGGGCTCAGAGACTCAGCAGCTTTATGAACAGGGAGGATGGGCTTTCGTGGCCACTGCCCCCCCAGCTGAGGGGCACCCGTCGCCCATGAAGGGTCTCTGTTGTGTGAGGGGTCTGGGGAGGGGGCAGCGAGGTCTGTGCAGGGACCCGGTGCCCCCAGGCAGCTGCTCGCTCACGGGCCGGGCTTGCCCCTCATGCTGTCCTGGTGCTGGGGCGCTGGCTGTGGCACTTAGCACCAGGATGGGGGGCTGCGCTGAGGTAGGACCAATGCCTCCGAAGCTCAATGGCCTGTTGATCCGGGCCGTGCTGCTTGGCACGGCTGCCAGCGGACAGGCTCGCTCGGGGGGAAGTGACCTCTGCCAGCTGAGGCGCAGCCAAGATGCACCGGATGACGAGCGTAGCCCTTTTGCTGTGGACTCGGTGCCTAGATCTGGTGCAGTCCCCGTGGGCTGGCTGCTGGCTGGCTCCAGGGGACGGCCCTGCCCTCTCCCCATGGAGCAGCCATGGCCGAGCTGTCCTGGGGTCTGAGCCGCTCGGTGTGGGCGCTTGCTGGCCCCTCCCGATTTCTCACCTGTTCAGATGTGCCCGCCCAGGTGTCTGCAAGCACGCTGGAGCGTGCAAGGCCATGCACGTGTGCGTGTGCTCGGGGGCACGTGATGCCAGCACCCCTGGGCATGAGGGCTGGGCACTGCTGCTCAGCTCTGAGGAACATCTCGTGCCGCTGCCTTGGGACATTCGCTCGTGCCCATCGTGCTGCCGGGCCAGCAAGGGCTGCGTCCGTGCGGTCCTCGGTGCTCGGTTCTCCCCGCTCTGGCTGACGACATTCCTATGTTAAAAATAAATGGCTCCATGTTTAATTGCAGTCTAAATAACTGCTTCATTTTTATTTAAATGTGGCTCTGTAAGGCTCGGAGAACAATTAGGAGAAAATACAGGGCATTGCTCGGGTGCATGTGCTCAAGCATATAATTAATTTTTTTTTATGATACTGATGTTTGCCGAATCTGGAAAAAGATCTCATTGTTCTTCTTGATTTAGTCATGCACCAGCTCTACCAATGCGCCAGCCGTTCCGGGCTCCGTGTCCCCAGGAACAAAGCCGTGGAGCTGTCGTGTCAGCGGTGGGCTCCTCGCCTTGCTGTCACGTAGCCGTTGTGCCAGGTCATGTTGAAAAGCCATGCCGGCAGGGCGGGTGCGAGCCCAGACACGGGGTGCTGCCAGCCCCACATTCAGCCCTTGGATGCCCCCGTCCTTGCCCCGCTTTGCAGTCGCCATGAGCGCCCCGCACCCAGCGGGGCCCGGGCTCTCTGCACCGTTTGGATATTGAGATCAGTGCCCGGTGTCAAGGTGCTTCTGGCCCCGGTACAAGTGTCAGAGCCCCGGGCAGCCTGGCTATGGGGGCTGGATGGATTTAGCACAAAGTCTTGGCAAACCCCAGTGCTCAGAAACCTTGAGTCAACCCTGCTTTTCCCCCTGGGGGTCAGACGGAAAAAAGTAACAACCCCCCCGGGGCTTCGTGTCGTTTATCTAGGGCTTCCTTTGTGGAGGAGCGGACTCGAGTCGGTGCTTGGGCGGCATCTTGGAAAGCTGGTTTGAGCTCAGGGATGCACGCAGCAGACAGACTAAAGCTGAGCCCAAATCACAGGGGATATTCTGGCGCAGAGTTCAGCTTTGTGTCATTTTAAGTTGAGCTTTGTCCATGTCTGAGGATGTGGCCGGGAAGCGTGGACGTGGAGCATGGTCTCTTCCTGCGCTGCCTGTTGTAGGAGAGACCGGGAGCATTCGCCGTGAGGACCAGGCATCGGCCCACGTGCCTGGGGCTCCCTCGGCACGTGCAGAGCACCGCGGGGCAGGAACGGTCGGGGCAGCTAGGAAGGGGCCCGGGGCAGGCAGGCATGCGGAGGAGGGAAGCCGTATGCCCGGGGAGGATGGGACGGGACCAGGGCGCAATTGCTTGCCTAGTCATTTGACAGCAGTGGGCATGTTTTGGGGGGGTATCACCTTTTGGGGGCCCTGGGCACAGGCTCAGCGTGGGCTCCTGTTCCAGCCTGGACCCTGTCCTACGGCCCACGGTCGTGCAGCCGGTCCAGGGCGCAGTTTGCACGGCTGTCCTGCTGCCCGGGGCTGCGGTCTGGAAGGATGCTTCTCCTACTGACCCCGCTCCCCTGCAGTGAGAGGAGGGAGCAGACGGGGAGCTCTGGGCTGGCATTGCTGCCACGGCCCTTGCACACCAGTGCAGAGGGGTGCAGGCTCCCGGCAGGGTCCTGTCACCCGTGCTGGCGTCAGATGGGCTCCCTCGTGCTGCCGGTTCACCGGGGATGAAGAGCGTGGCGCCGGCTGACCTGGAGGCCGAGCCGAGCGGGCGAGCTCAGAGCGCAAGGCGCTGTTATAATCCGTGGCCAGGAAGGAAGTTTTTGCGCTATGTTTTTAAAAAGCCCGAAATTCCCTTAAGAACGAGCAATTCATTTGAATCTCATCTCCATTTCATTTGAAGGCTGCACCACGCTGGGTTTCAGCCTTGTTGTGTTTTCTCCTGAGCAATACCTTTGTATTTCTGCAGTGTTTATTCCTTTCTGGAGCCGGGCCTGCCCGTCCGCTTTCTCTCCCCTGAAAGGAGCTCTGAAATTATAAATCGCCCCTGCGAGTTGCACCTGTTATTGGTGACACGTAACAAATGGATGTGCTGCGTCCTGCCCCCCGTCCGCTCCACGTGCTGGCATTTCCTCTGTGCCATTTTTAAAGCGAGCGGTGCGCGTGCTGGCTGTGCTGGGCTTGGTCAAGCAGATCGGGCTTGCAATGCAAGAGCTTGCTCTTGCCGGAGATGGCCGGGATTCGCTTGGGATAAGGGCAGGGAGGAGAGGCCAGATCTGAGTGCCTTTGTGCTGCTGGGTGACGAACCAGGATTGCGGGGTTATCGGCACAAGCCTCCTGCCCCAGTTGGTCCCTATCTCTGCGGCCCTTACCCGCCCAGACTGGCGGGGAGCAGGGCAGGGCAGGGCAGGAGGGGCTAGGGTCATGCACGCCCAGTGTCTGGGACACATCTGCCCTCTGCTCTGGGTACGGGCCACTTTACCCCGCGGCAGGGTCCTGGGGGAGCAGGCTGAGCTTCAAGGGGCATCGCGAGGGGTGGGGCGGGCACGTCTCCCAGGCTCTGGGATGCTTGGGCTAGCCCTGGTCCTCACCTGTGCAGCCGGGCTGCGGGCTCGGGGGCACCCTGCCCCAGGCCTTGCCCTGCCTGTCCTTGGTTAAAGTGGAAGGCCCTAGAAAGGGGCTTTACCCAGAGGTGTTTGGAGGCCTCTGGAGCAAAGCTGGTCCGGAGGGGCCAGAAGGCAGGGAGTGGCCCCGGGGAGCAGCGGCTCGTTTGAGAGAACAAGCTCCCACAGGGGAGCGCAGCAGGAGACGCCGGGGGCAAGGAGCCGGTCTGGCGTGGCTGGGTCCTGAGCCAAGGCGCAGCTTGGATGGAGGCCTCCGAGCGCGCTGCCATCTGCCCCTCGCTGCGAGGCCGTCCAGAGCTCGTGTGGGCCCGTGCTTCGTGCCGGCAGCCCTGCCCCGGGCCCTCTCCCACCTGCAGCACAGTCCCCGGGCAGGTGGTTCCCGTGTGTCCGGCCAGCGTTGTCACATCTCAAGAGCGAGCGACTCTTCCTCTTGTGACCTGCGTGTCTCTGGATTGCTCAGACCCACTGTGGACCTGATGCCCCTCTTGCCTCTCCAACCCGGGGCAGGCGCGGTGTCCCTGCTGGGGTCATCCTATGGCAGCCTCTAACCCCATCTCTGCTGGGGGCAGGTGAGCGGGTTTTTATTGGAGCAGATCCCCTCTCGCTGCCTGATTTGAGGCCTGGATGCTGGACGGCCCTGGCAGCGACCGCGCGGTGGGGACCTGGCCCTGGCTGCCGGCAGGGAACTGCTTCGGGGCATCTGGGGCTCAGCAGGTCGGTGTTCAATCCCCCTGATTCCCAGCTTGACACTGGGCTGGGCGCTCGGCTTCTCTGCCCCTCGTTTCAGTGCTGCCAAGCGGCCAGAGGTCGGCACCCAAGGTGGCAAAGTGTGCTTGGCTGGGCTGCGGGGTGAACCTTTCTGCACGAAAGCAAGTGAGAGCTCGTGGGCCCCAGACGAGCCCCCAGCCCGGTGGTTACAGACCCGGGTCCAGTGCTGGAGTGCAGGCAGGAGCTGGGCCTCTCCCCCAGGCAATGCCCCAGCCACTGGGCAATAGTGTCAGTCCTCTTTGCTGTCCCAGGCCCGATGAATATTTAATTTGTGGCAGAGAATGGAGCAGCCCCAATGGGAGAGACTGAGAGAGACTGATTCACAGCCTCGCAGCTCCGGCATTCGCCTGCGTGTGGAAGACGGAGGGCTCGGGCAGAGCCGGGGTGCGTGCCCCTTACTCCTCCGGGTTTGCCCAGAAATCCTCCCTGGCTCCAAGGAGCCTTCCCGGCGGCATCAGGGAAGTGGCTGTTGCAGTGAAGGCGCCTTTTGGGAGCAGGAGGAAAAGGCATTTTCCCAAACCGGGCTCAGGTGCCCCTCTCCTGCGCAGCCTGCTTGGCTGGAGAGGCACAGACCCTGCTCTTGGGGGAGGAGGGCAGGCTTCCCCCAGGGCTCTTCGGGGGTAGTGGCCTGTCCAGGCAGCATCCATATGCCTTGGCGACCACGTGGCCGTGGGGCACCTGGGTGCCCAGCGCTCCTCGTACCCCGAGTGTGCAGAGCAGGACTCCTGGGGCCGCGGCTTCCCACCTCGCTCTGCTCCGTGCATCGGGGCACGTTGGCGGCCTGCCCTGCCACCTCGCTACCGAGCACGGGGCTTCCCCAGTGGATCGATACGATAAAGAAACAAGGCAGCAGGGATGTTGTTGCCCTAGCCGTGCCTGGAGGGGTCGTGGTCATTAGGACGCTAACGCTCAGATGTACAGCAGCTCCCTCTCAGAGCGGGGATCGGTCGGGGAGCAGGTGTCCGTGCCCATCCTTGGACCGCTGTGTGCCTCGTTGGGTGCCCAAGCCCTGCCACGAGGCATCGTCCCGCGCGGCGCCTTCACAGCTTCTCCTGGGCTTGTCTCGCCACCTTGGCTTTCTTCTGGGGCCATTGTCGCTCCTGCTCGCTCCGGGTGTAATTAGAAACTCCTTTCAAAGAGCCCTGCACACTTGAGTGACGCGCTAGAAAGCAAGGCATGTTCCCTGCCACAAAGAGCTTACAAACGCTGTGTAATTACACACCGAAAGATAACCGCCCTCGGCAGTAGCCCCTGTCAGGCCGTCTCGGCGTGGCTCCGTGCCCAGGCTCTCTTACCCCTTGTTCACCCACATCATTTCAATTCTGTAACAGCGAGAGGATGCTCCAAGGAGCTCATTTCCAGGAGATTATAACTGACTTCTCCAGGTGAAGTCACTCTGCCGTTTGGCCTGCTTCCATGTACTTAGCAGAGTTACCTGAGGCAGGCTATTTTATAATCCGTCGCACGTCCTGGCCCGAGCGTGATTGAATGGTAACATGTATGCACATGCATCTCATCCGTGTGCCTTGTGAGGGTCGGAGCCTCGCAAGCCAGGTGCGAGGGGGAGTTTTGGCTGCAGTTTGCTCAGGGGGAAACAAGAAGGGGAGGTGACGCGGCAAGGAGGGGCTGGGCCGCGTGCAGGCAGACGGCAGCACGTGGCGGGAATCCAGGACGTGAGCAAAGCCCTTGGGTGGCCAGAGCCTCGGCTCTGTTTGCACCCGCTGCCCGGGATGCGGCGCGGCGATGGCGTTGCCTGCTCCGGGTGGCTGCAGCCTGACAGTAACAAGACGTTGGTCTCACTGCCCTGCTCCGGCTGCGAGCCCGTGTTGCCGGATTTCCTGAACTCCAGTTAACTGGGGAGCTTCTGCAGCACCAGTGTTTTCTCTCTCTCCGTGCAGAGGCTCGGCCAAGCTCGTGGCTGGTTGTGCTTTCTGCCTTCTCTTGGGCGCCCTCGTCCGCAGCGCCAGCGCCCCTCTCCAGCCCCACGGGCTTTGCTGCACTTGGGCTCTGGCTTGCAAACCTGCGCTCTTAACTTTTTCCTAGATCTGGCTGATTTTTTTTTTCCCCCCTAGCTGCAGTAAAGCACAAATGTGTTTCTGTTTCTGGATGCAAGAGATTTCCTTGGCAATGGTGGGGGTTGCGGTTGTATCGGATGTCACCAAATGCCTCTTCCTTTACCGGCCTGGCAAGGGGACACCTCCTTGTGCTGATTTCCTGCAAGATGTGGATGGCGGAGGTTCCCCTTTAAATCTCTCTCTCTCTCTCTCTCTCTCTGCAAAATGAAGGAGTAAAAGATGATGAATTACAGCTAATGCTGCTGTGTGATGGCGATAAGACCTTAATTGTTTGTTTGGGCAGTATAAATCAACACCGAAAGCTGGATGGAAAATAAAGCAATGATTTAAATCTATTTGCTTGGGTCTCCCAGGCTGCGTGACCAAGCATGAATTTATATCATAGACTGGGATGATTTTTTTCATGCATGGTTAAAGCAGGTCATTTTGGTGTCTCTCTTTATGTGCTGTTGCAGGGCCTCTCCGGGCCTGTGCTTGAGGAGAGCCGCGGGTTTGCACTTTCTTAACGCGTTCGTTCCTGGCCGGGGTTAGAACCCCCATGTTACCTTAATCGTGAACATTTGCTGTTATTAGTATTTATGCGACGGAGAGGGTTGTCTGACATAACCGAACCGATCCAGCTCAGTGACGCACGTTGTGAAATCTATTGGGGCTTCATTATTCTATAATTAACTGGCTCTATCTCCTCGCCGGTGCACAGCGAGACTATGGCGTGTGCGCGGGTGAAACTTGTAGGAAGCACAATCTGCGCCTTGCAGAACAAGGGGTCGAGGGAGAGGGACTTGGAAGCGTGGCTTTGTGGGAACTGCCGAGCGGCCCCCACCCCTGGCTGCAGAAAGCATCTCGCCGAAATGCTCTCCAGTCCCTCGTGTCCGCGCAGCTCCTAGAGAACCGCTGAACGGCAGCCACGCTGCGCTGCGGCACAGCACGGCACAGCAGCTACGTGCATCAAGCTGCAGCAGGGTGGGATGCTGGTGATGGAGCTGCAAGGGCTCCCGGTCAAGGGTATGGCTCGGCTCCCCGGTTCCTTGGCCCCCGCACCACCTTTCCTGCCCGGGGCGTGCTGTGGACCCTGTGCTCGGGGTGGGTGCTGCCGGCCCTCCTGCTCTAGGCTGGCACGAGGGGGAGGGCAGATGCTTTGCTGCCGTCCCTCGTTCCCCAAAGGAGAGCGGCACGTGGCCACTCTCGCCTTGTTAGGATGGGAGATGGATGGGCTGAGCCAGGCCTGTCACTGCTCAGCACGGGGGGACACATCTGAACTGGTGACAGAGGTCGTAAATTCTTATGTTCATTATGTTTGTTTTGTTTGAGTTTAATTAATTGATCTATTAAACCCAATCAAGCTCTGACCTCTTTTATAACTACCATAAATCAGCTCCTACCAAGTGCCAGAGCGTGGGGGTGGGGGGCCTGAGGCTGGCCTCCTCGATGCATGGTGCCACTTGCTGCCTCCTGCATTGCTCAGGGAGACCCCGGCGGGTCCGGGTCTCGGGACATGGCCTCGTCGCGGAGGTCTGTCTTGGGGTGGGGGCCACTGGTGCATTCCTGGGCTTGGGGTCCAGGGTGGAGTGGAAGGGGGCTCCCAGCCTTGCCTGCACTGAAGTTGTTGGAGCCCCTTCGCTCTCCCTGCGTTTGCTACGCCCCTGGCTGCCCAGTTTTCCAACCCCCGTCTGGCCCCTGGTGCCTGCGCAGACGCTGCTGCTCTGCCTGGTCCCTGGAGCACGCCGGGGTTTCCGTGCGCCTTCCAGAGGACCAGGGCAAACCTTGCTCCCTGACACGCAGCCTCCATCGCCGCTCCCTGCAGACACAAGCATGGCCGTGCTTAGCCTCCAGCACCCCTCTTAGACTCTCCGGCACAGCTGGCTCATGTCCCTGCCTGGGTCTCGCCTCCGCAAGTAGTGCCGTGGCCTCGTGGCCGTGGCCATCGGGCAGTCGGCGAAGGCTTGTTCACTTCCTAACCTGCCATGGCTTGTCCCCATGTGTTTGTGAAACCCCTCGCTCCACCTCCCGATCAGCTGTACAGCATCCTCCCCTTCTTCATCTCTCTGCACGGCGCTTCTCTCTCCGTGCTCCTGGCAGCTGCTTCGGGAAGCCTCTGTTTTAACGGAGGTCACAGAGACGCAGCATTCGCCTTTTAAAAACAAACTTGGGAGCTTCCCCAACCCCAGTCCAGATCTTTCATCTCCTCCTCTCCTGGTGAGCTTCCACTGCGTGTTATCCCGCTCCGTGGTGGTGTCTGTGCTGGCGGCTGGGCTGAGCAGGACGCTGTCAGTGCACGGGGGTTATCTCAGTCGGTCTCCACTTGAAAGCGAGAGGCGCTGCCACCAGCGGCTGCGTGCCCCGT
Source organism: Alligator mississippiensis (assembly GCF_030867095.1). Taxonomy (NCBI): domain Eukaryota; kingdom Metazoa; phylum Chordata; order Crocodylia; family Alligatoridae; genus Alligator; species Alligator mississippiensis. The sequence continues at coordinate 34,675,035 of NC_081839.1, read as the reverse complement.
GGTGAGACCCGTGGAAGTGCTAGCAGGGAGGCAGGGCACCCCCAGGAAGATAACGGCCTCCCCACGGGTCGCTTTGCACAGGAGGGGACCGCTTCGGGGTGCTTGCTGTTTGCACTAGGGTAGCGCTGGAGACTCCCGCGGCAGTCGGGGCCCGCTGTGCGTGGTGTTGTGCACCTGCAGGCGGGGCGAGCCTCCCGCCTTCGAAAGCTTTACATCCAGACGGGTGGAGCAGAGGTTGGGGTACCAGGTGCGTGTGGGATCGGGCCAAGGAGATGCAGCAGAACGGCGGCGGGGCCCTGGGCTCTCAGCTCGGTGCTGCCCGCTGGTCCGTCCTGCCCCCAGTGGCACGAGGAGATTGCGGGGGCACGGTGTCACTGCAGGAGGAGCAATGAGGGGTTGGGCAGGGTGGAGGGGGGACAAGAAAGCTTAGGCCGCTAGGGCTGGCCAAGCCGGAGCCACTGTCTCCCCGGACTTGCGATTAAACCTAGGAGATGCCCCAGGACTTGCATTTAAACCTAGGCTGAGCAAAGCACAGGGGGTGGCTTGGGGCTGCTCCTGCCTGGGCCGGGGGGTACGACACGGTCTGCCAGGCCCTGCGCTCGGTGCCCAGGCAGGTGGGCACGTCCATGGGGCTGCTGCAGGAGGAAGTTATGGGAGAGGCCTCTGCCTGCTCCCCTCCATGGGTTTGGCTCTGGCCTTGCTTTGCGCTTTTCCTCACACTGAACCAAAGACCCAGGTTTGAAAACCATCCTGGAATTGTCAGTGCAAATGGAGGGAATGATGTGCTCGCTGCAGCTTTCCACCCCAGATGATTTAGGAGCTCAGAAATGGAAGCAGAGAAAGCCTCACCTGCAGCTTTTGCCCCTTGTGTGCGGGCAAAACATCAGCCCGATGATCGTCTTTTTTTCCACCTCTGATTTCTGGGGCCTCAAGAAGAGCTGCTGGCACCTGCCATTTCTCACTCAAAAAGCCGAGTGCATCCGAGAGGCTGTCGCAAGTTCCTTCTTTTCAATGAAAAGGACATTTTGGCCCTTTAAAAAGGGGAAGCCAGGCAAGAGCAGCTCCTCTCCAGTGATGATCCTTGCTCTTCTCTCTGATGGCAACTGGTGCGTGATAAATCCTTGTTTTGAAACGTGCTATGGCATTCAAAGTATTGTTCCAAAACATTACTGCTCGCAGCAGCCATCCTGCGTGGGGGTTCGAAGTCACTGCCGTAGTCATCTCCCACCTCCCTTCCCCAGGAACATTTTGAAATGGTGCTATTCCCACAGAGACTGGTTGCGGGTTTTTTTCCCCTTCCTAAATGTAGAATTTCAGCATCTTCTACTTACTACTGGAGTCATCAGTCATTTATCTGCTTTGCAGTTTAAATGAGCAGGAACAAAATCTAGCTGAAACCCCCCCCCCCCCAATTGAGCTGTTGGCTTCTTAATCTAAGCTTTTATTTCAGTGTTTTCACTGACAGAAAGTATTTGGAGGAGAGATGCGTGATAGCAGCTGGATCCTGGTGTGTCGGGGAGGTCAAGTGGTAGGAATCACGCGGGTCATTCAGAACCACAAAACCCTTTGCATCCTGCATAACAAACATATATTTATATTTCAGTGTAAAGGAGAAAAATACATGTATTAGCAGGAAGATGAAAAAGTACATCATTTCATGGCTTCTAATGCTGTGGCTGGTTTTTTAAAACCACTAAAAGCATACGCATTAAAGCAATTTTCCAGAGTAATATAGCAAGAGGTCTACAAAAGCTCTGCAACATTTGATAATAGTTGCCATCTTCGGCTGAAGATAATGATGTTAACAAATGTAATGGGAGTAATGAGTGGAGATTCGAAAAGCAGCTTTTGTTTAATTTTTTTGTAATGCAAATGAGTTTGGGAATCAAGGCGGAGAGCAGGAAATAATGAAAACTTCATTTGAAATGGATCTCAGTCCTTGCAGCCAACTGGCAGAGCGGGGATTGATTGGGAGCAGAGCGAGGCGGCCCTGCGAAGCGCGGTCCTGGAGGGGCTGTGTCCGCGGGGGAGGAGGCAGAGCCCGGCGAGCGGGGAAGTGCACTCTTCCTCGCTCCGGTTTCTGCTGCATGTGTGCCGGGGCCGGCCAGCTGCGGCTCCAGGTTCCCCGGGCTCTTGGCACCACCAGCTCAGGACCAGAGCCTGCATTTGACCGCAGCTGCTACTGGTTTCTGCATGTGTAAATGGGTGAAGCTGGCGGCACGTCCTGAGCAGTAGTGCCCAGGAAGCAATGACCCTGCCCTGCAGGTCTTCCCAGGGACCCTTGTGCCCCGCTGGTCGGCCTGCGGTGCGGGCGGTTTTCCTTCATGGCAAAGGGAGCTTCCTTTCCCCTTTGGTTTCTGTTGGGCTAAGGGATGCCCGGCTTTCCTGCGGCCCTTACAGGCTGTGCTGACTTGCACCCAGTGACATCTTGCCACACACCTGGCAGGCAGGAGAGGCCTGGCAAAACCGGGCACCTTGCCCGGCAGTTCTTCCTGGGGTTTGTGCGGGGGGCAGGACTGCCATCTCCTTTGTCCCCACCTCCGAGTTACACCAGGCACAAGCCTGCCTGGGCTCGGGGGCCTGGCAGCGTCACGCTGAAGCACGTGGGGTGTAGCTGCGAACACCCATTGCAGCAGGGTATTCCTTGCACTCTGCATCTTCTCCCTGTCCAAGCCCTGCCCTGCCGTTCCTGGGCACGTGCTGCCAGAGAGCTGCCTGCACCCGTGAGCTGGTGCTGGGGCCTTCCCAGGCTGGGTGCTGCCCCTTCTCCCCCTCCCAGCCCTGGGGGAAGCAGGGAGTAAAGCAGCTTCTCTGAGCACTGCTCAGAGGTGATTAATGCGGCAGTCGGGGCATCCGCCTTCTGCCCAGGGTGGCGGGCGCGTGCAGGGCTTGGTCTGCAGAGCCATTTGCCCCCACTCCATCTTTATGGTGGACTGGAGGCCACGGCAGTTTTTCCTAGATGAGCTGCTTGTGGCTGCTCCCAGGAGAGATGGCACCAGGGGACATGGCTGCCTTAGACCCAGCTGATGCCACCCGGTGATCTCCCTCCCCGGCACCAAGCACCTTGGGCAGTGCTGTGCTGGGAAGGGACCGGTGCATCTTTTATAGTCCAGAGCCTGTGCTTGGTTCCAGCCTTGCAAATGGAGCGAGGGGTTTGCTTTATTCATGTTGACTTGCTGGCATGAGTGATAGGTGGGGAGTTGGCAAATAAGCACCTTGATGCAGGCACGGGCTTTTATGCATGCGCTTTAGCTGAGTGCTACTGGGGTCTGTCAGTTCAGCTGTCACAGCGCCTGCATGGCGCACTCAGATTGGTGACCCGTGGCCAAGAAGAGCATTAAGAGGCCTGTAGAAAATGGGGGCTAAGGAGCTGAGCAACGCCCGCTCCTCCTCTGGTAATCCACACGCAGAGAAGGGGCGTCGCAAGGAGATCCTGAGCCAGAAGCCGTGTGGGAGCTGTGGCTCGGAGCAGAGCGGATACCAGGTGCCGGGCCCAAGTGCCATGGACGATACCCCCATGAGTTGCTGGGGAAGCGGGGGTTTTGGGGAGCTCCAGCGGTGGGAGCAGGTTGGACGCTGCCCATGCAGCAGGAGGCAGGGCTGTGTACGGCTGCCTGCGTGTGGGAGCACGAGCATGGTTCACAAGTGGGTGAAACGAGCCGGCCCAGGCATTGCACTGAGCAGATGGTCCCTGAACATCCTCAGGAACAAGAAGCACTCGCCCAAGCACCTTCTCAGACCCAGACTGGTGCAGCTGCTTGCTGTGATGGGAGATGGGCTGGGTTGATCCAGAGCTTAGTGAGGAGGTTTGGGATTTTCTGGGTGCTCCCCTGTCCCAGGGCAGAGGGGGGCTGTCGGCAGCGTGCCCCTCGCAGGGCAGGGCAGGGCAGGGCAGGGCAGGGCAGGGCAGGGCAGGGCAGGGCAGGAGGTCTGGGTGGACTCGCGCAGGGCACGGCCCACGGTTGGCCACGCTCCCTTCCTGACAGCCGCCTGGAGCTCACACGGGCCTGGCCACAGCCTGGCTTGTCGCGTGTCCCCGGCGCAGGGCCGGGACCCAGAAACAAGAGGCCTTTAAATTCTTTCTGCCCACAGTTTGGGAGGGCGGGGACCTGAGCTGCAGCCCTGGACCTTGCAATTTACAGCTTTTAATTAATCTGAAACTGCAACACAGGTTTTTACGATAAGCAGAAGCATCTCTGCAAGCGGGGCAGGAACTTTAACGAGGATGCGAGATGAATCTGTGACATGAAATATCAGTGCCATAAAGAAGGCTGTAGAGCGCAGAAATGTGCAGTGGGGAGGGAGCCGAGACGCCAGGGCCCACGGCTGCCTGCGGGGCCTCGCTCCACGGGCATCGCTGCAGCAGCGTGGGCCTGCTGTGGTCGATTCGGGCACCCATTGCCGCTGTCTCTGGGCTGCGTGTGGCAGGAGTAGCCTTCTGAGATGACTTGTCCAGGATTGCACTGAATTTGGCCGTACTGTTCTTTGTTTTTGCCCCATCGGCTGAGTTGGAGCAAGTCGGCCAGATCTCACTGTCGGGGTTTCCTGCTGCTGAAGCCAGAGCCAGGAGACTGCCAGGGGCAAGGGAGGTGGTGAAGACTGGTGCAGTGGTTAATGCTGGGCTGTCTCTGGTCCTTGCTCTGCCACAGACTTCCCATGGGACTTTGGCCATGTCCTGTAGCCTCTCTTGGGCCGGGAGTAGCAGGTTGCAGCAGGGACCTTGGGAGGACCAGCGGCCTGGGCCGTCGGGGAGCTGTCCGCACGCTGCCGTAGCACCATGGACAGACGCTGCGGGCCTGGTGCCCTGCAGCTCTGGAGCAGCCTCTCCTGGGCTGCTGGCTCCGTGCTCGCCCAGCTTTCTCTGCTCTCAACCCCAGGAAGGGGAGTGGTGTTCGCCCCAGAACAGGGCGGTTGAGTCCATCCGGGAGGTGATTCCTGGTGACGAAGCAGGGCTCCGTTTCCTTGGCTCTTAGCTCAGCCAAACCATCTCTTGCAGCTGGGGCAGCGCAGACCAGTGCCGTGCTGGGCATCCGCGCTTTCTCGGGGCCTGGACTCACTGCTGTGAGGACTGTCGCACCTCGCGCTGGCCCTGACCGTCCCCCTGCTCAGGGGCTGCAGCAGATGTGCCTGAATCCAGTGTGGCTCTGCGGGCTCCCTCTGGCCTTTCCAGCATGGCCAGACCTGCCAGGGACTGTCCTCCCCGATGGCAGGGCAAAGGGATGGCCATCAGTGGTCTGCCTCTGCCCGTTTGGTGGGGCATCTGTGAAGGCTCAGCTGGGTCAGGGCAGGGGAGCATCGGTTCCCATTGGCACCTGCATTGGTGGGTCATTTGAAACGCATCCTCGGGGCAGTGCCGGGAGGGGAAAGCAAGCTGCATGCACGCACGCGCTGACCTGTGGACACCTGCCTCGGCCCACATCCACGGGGCTCCAGGGCAGAGTGACATGGAGCATATGTTTGCTCAAGGGGGCTGGCTCCAGCAGTGCTGACCCTCTGTGGCAGAAATGCCACTGTGGGTGCCCTTCTGCAGAGACCTGTCTCAGCCAGCCTGGGAGGCTGGTGTTGAATCCCTCAGGGTGGGGATCTCCCACCTGGTCTGCGTAACAAAGGCCTGACACCTGGGAGGCGGATGCTCTGGTCACCTGGGCAGGGGGGAAAGACCCGGCCCTGCGCGGGACCAGGTAACCAGGGATGCTGGGGAGATTGGTCGGCTTGTGGCCAGTATTGGCAGCTTCGATTGGACCGGGCTGCTGAGGTCAGAGAGGTGATTTAAGGGCTCGGTCCAAGAAGAAGGGGCAGTCGGCCATTAGCCATGCGGTCATCCAGGTGAATCTGAGCCTGGCTCTCTCCTCATCACCGCATGCTCCAAGAGTGCCCTGCCTCCAGAGGAAACTCCAACCACCTCTGGACGATGAGAGTGAGTAAGCTACTAGAGATCCGATTAGATATTTAGCTTCAGTAACTCAGATGCGTTTAAACGGCTACCTCAGCCACCCTGGTTTGCTCAATGGGATTTCTTTGATATTCCTGTAAGATTTCTATGATACTGCTCTACCTTTTACCCTGTTTCCGCCCTACCTCTGTAATCAATAAAGTTCTCCTTTGTGACCGGTGTGGGAGACTTATTGAGGGGTGGGTCTAAATTATGCCGAGGAGGCCGCTTAGGTCTGTGGACTAAGGGAGACTTTCCTAATAAGCCCCTGACCTGGGGAAGTGCCCCAAGTGCTTGTATTGGGTCTAGCACCCATTGGACGATCAGGTCTGCGTTTTCCAAGGTGCGCAGAGCCAGAAGTGAGTCCAGAGCCTTGGACGGTGGCAGCGGGACCCCAGGCTAGCGGGGGTGCTCCAGGGAAGGGGTCGGCCGGACGGGAGGCACCCCAGGGAGGCACTCGGAGCCTGGAAGGTGGTCGGGCGCAGGGAGGTGGGCGGCTCAACGCAGAAGCGCCCCTGATTGGCCCGCCACACCCTCTGCATGCGTCCACTGCAGTCACCAGGCATGCTGGGCTGAAGGAGACATGAATTTGGGACTGCTGAGCGATGCCATTCACTATCGGTTTGCACCACGACACAGGAGTCCCCTCTGCTTTCAGGAGACCCAAAGCTGGCGGCGTGGCAGTCTCCCAGCTCTCCCGCCATGCTCCAGCCTGTTGGCGCGTGGGGCAGTGGCAGCGTGGGTGTGGGTGGGGGTGGATGTGCTGACGGTTGCTAATGGATGGGGCTGGGGACACCGGCTCTAATGGCACCTCGGCAATGGGCTCCTTGCAGCGTGAAGAGCTCGTTGGCAGCATGGGCGAGGGCAAGGCAGGGATTTGCTTTTAGCATCAATATTCACAACCGGGCCTGTAAATAATTGATGGTTGCTGGGAATGGGGCCTGGCTGGCCGTTGTGGCAAGGCAGAGGTGGCCGAGAGCGGCAGGTCGGCCGGTGGGGGGGTCTGTGTGATGCTGCGGGCGAGTCCTGAGCCTTGCACATGCGCCGGCTGTTGGTCGCCTCTTTGCAAACCATTCTGGGCTGGCAGCTGGTCCCACTGGCATCGCCGGGAGCTTTGTCCCCGTTGCAATGAGTGTGATGGCCGTCAAGCAGGCCATGCGGTCCAAAGCCAGGAGCCAGCAGGGAGTGTCAGAGGTGGGAGAGCACAGCAGACCGCCACGGCCCGGCTCCTCTCGCAGCCCTCGCCTTCCCTTGCTCTCCTTTGTGGGCGCGGGCCGTCCCCCCGTCAAATCCCCTGCTCCGTTGGACGTGTCGTTGCCCTCACGCGGGGCGTTTCCCTTTGCCGCAGCCCGGTTTTGCGGGCCAGGGGGCGAGAGCGCGGTGCCGCTCCGCTCCTAGAAGGCAGAGCCCTGCCGTGGCGTGTTTGAAACGCGGGCAATTAGCGCATAATCGCTGTGTGCCTAATGATACCGTGCCGTGCCGTATTGCTAAAATAGTCTGAGCAGCAGGCGTGTGTTTCCCAGAAGTTTGGGCGTTGCGGGGGAGGGAGGAGGGGCGGGACTCTTGCAGCAGGTTTAATCTGCGCAGGCCTGTAATTAGGCCACGGCTCGGAGGGGCTGATTCACCGCGCTGCCTGGGAGAGCCTGGCCGTGTCCTCCCCTGACCGCCCCCCGACCGCTGTGCTGGACGCGCTGCACACTGGGGTCGGGGCCACCGCTAGCGTCTGGCCTGGCCCAACCCCGCCGCCGCCGCGCAGAGACACGACCTCTGCACGGGACCAGCTGTCTGGCCCAGGGGGTGGCAGTGGCATCCAGAGCCCCCCGGCCCAGCTCGTGCTGTGGGGAGGCTGAAGCCCCCAGGACCACAGGGCCTCTATTTTCTCCATGCAGCGCCTGCGCCCAGCAGTAGCCAGATGTGGGCACAGAGCAGCAGGCTCACGGGCAGTTGTGGTGGCACGGGGCAGGGGCCGACTGCATGCAGATGGGGCCCAACTTGCGGGGCGGGGCAAGTTCCTTCTGCATCCCTGCACCAGGTTTGCTCCCAAGCACGGTCCCCAGGACCCCGTGCACCCCCACGGCCCCCCGCGAGGGCACAGGGCTGGGGGTCACTGGGAAGGGCACAGGGCTTGGCAGTGGCAGTGAGCAGATCCCCTGCCTGCACAATGCCACGGCCCCCACCCCGCTGCATGGAGGATGCTGCGTGGAGGGGCCTGGGTTGCGGCGAAGCGAGCGCAAGCATCAGACTAATGGCCTGCGCAGAGCTGACAGCAAGCATGTGGGAGGCCGAAGGGCCTTCCCGCGGCCCCTCCTTCATGGATCATGGGAGGCATTAGCTGCATCCTGCTCCTCTGCCTCGTGTTCGCGGCGGTCCTGCAGGCCATGCCCCCAGTCATTATCTTCACATATGCTGCCCATCTTGGTCCGCAGCACTCGCCCACTCCCTGCATCCGTCCTCTCCGTCTAAAGTGTTGCTGGCAGCGCTGATGCGTTCTGTCCTTGGCCGTGCCCGGTGCTGGACTGGGGAGGGGGCGTCTCACAGGTTGCTGTCGAGACACGAGTTCAGCTCTTTCCTGCTCTGCACAAATCCCATGTGCAGCCCAGACAGGTCCCTGAGCCTCCTTGTGCCTTTCCAGGAGGCCATGGCTCCCTGCGAGTGTCAGCGAAGGCTCCTGGCACCTTCAGGTGAGGTGCCTGGCTCGATCTCCTGGGGATGGGCCAGGCGCCCGAGCAGATGGAGGGGTGGTGGGGGAGCAGATGGAGGGAGCTGCAGGATACAGAGGGCAGTGCAGTGCAGTGTGGGCAGCTCACGTGCCCCTGTGGTGGTGGCAGTGCCCACGTCGGGGACAAGGAGCTGGCAGGTACCTAGCGAGATTTGTGCCAAGCTGCGGGGCTCAACAGGACGTGGGCTGCCATCTCCCCGTGTCCACCCCCCCCCCCACCCGTCCTCTTCCTGCCTCTAATTAGCTGGAGTCGGTGCACACGGAGCCACGCTCCCGTCTTCCTGCAGCAGGGAATTGTTCAAAGCCTTTGCTCGGCAGGACCCGGCGGCGAGTGCAGCCCCCGTACCGGGGCTGCTGGGCAGCACGGCTCCTGCTGTCACTCGGAGCCAGCCGCCCTGGTGCTGCGGCCCCCACTGGCCCTCGGTGCCACAGGGGAGCGCAGGGGCTCTGCTTGGCAGCTGTAGTGCAGCGCAGCCTGGTTCTGCTTTGGGTGCCTGCTCCCAGGACTCGTGCCTGCCCATGCCTGGTACAGGGCCCCGGGGCAGTGGCATGGACTGGGGGGGCTGGAGGGTGCATTCGCCAGGGGAGGTGGTGTGGATGGGCTGCCCTGGGGCTTTGCACGGGCAGGCTGCTCCCCGTCACGCCCGGTTCTGCACCAAGCAGGCCGAGCCGTGGGAAAGGGGAAGAGAGCCGATAAGTGGCTTCCTCTTCTCGGGAAAGACAGGTGCAGAGTAGCCGCGCTTATCGTGTTTGCTCTTGGGGAAGGGCAGCTGGGCGCTGCGTGGACCCAGCCAGCCACGTACAGGAGCTTGGCTTGCAAAGGCTCAGGGGTGCCGGTTCCCAGGGCCGGGGTGGGGCTCCAGCAGCCAAGACTATTTGTTGGTGCAAGTTTTCCTCCCTTGGAGCATCGCGGGACGAGCTGCTCTGCTCCCCCAGGACCAGGAGGGCATCTCCAGCCAGGCCTTGCCCGCCTAGGTGCCTCCTCCAGGGCTCAGCAGCTTGAGGCCTGGCCCCTGTCTCCTGCTCTGAGCCACGCACGGGGGAAAGGGCAGCACTGAAGATGCTTGGGTCGCTGCTTCAGTGTGTTTAAAGCAGGGCCATGCCCGGCCCAGCTCCTGCCAGCCAGGCCTGGCACGGGCTCATGGAGCTGAGACCCGGGGCGGCGAGCGCACGGTGCAGCTACACGGCCCCTAATCCCTGCGCTGCGCTGGCGAGCGCTGCGTCGGGACCGCGGGCGCGCTCGGCGTGTAGCGGGATGAATGTAAAAGCAGTGCTGTTAGCTGCCTTATTAAGAGCTCGGCCTGAGTCAATACGCACGCCTCCCCGGCGGCTTAGCACTGTAATTCCTAAAGCCTCGCAGCCCTTCGCTGCCACTTCCTGCCTCAAGGTTTCTGCTCTGTCTAAGCCTCTGGCTTCTCGCCCCTCCTCTGCTCCTGGCGGAGGGCGGGATCGATACCCACCTCGAGCACGGGCCAGAAACCAGCCCCCTGCTTGGCCCGCTCCGGGGCATAACGAGGGGGCGCTGGGCCTCACACAGGCCTGCCACGTGGCCATGGGCCGATGCTGTGGGGCTTGTCCTGCAACCCTGTAGCTCCGGCACGGCCAGCCTCTAGCACAGGCACCCCCATGCCTGCTTGGGGCCCTTTATACTCCTGCTGCAAGGAGCCCCTCTTTCCCACGTGCAAAGCGGGGTGCAGACCCCGCAGGGTGCTGTGTGGCATGGCGGTGCCTGAGGATGCCCGCAGTCCTGGGGTGGATGGCGTGGTGATGTACAGGGGGCTGGAAGGAGCTGGCCCTCCAAGCATGTGCGAGCTGCACCGCTGGGCACCGGCTGGACATGTCTGCCTCCTGGGCTCTGCATTGCTCAGAGCTGACGGACCGTCCCCCTCGGCTGCTGGGCTCGGGGCCGGTGTCTTTGGCAGTCGTGGGGGTCTTCGGTCTCAGCACTGCCGAACCCACAGCCCAGGCACTGGTGCTGCGGGGTCACCCACGGTGTGGGGACCTGGCCCCGCAGTGGCCTGGGTGCAACGTGATATTGCTGGCTCCCGTGATGGGGCAGGCCTGGTGCGATAGAGCAGCTTGGGTGATTAAGCCATAAAAGGCTTGTTATATCCCTTTGGGTGTCATAAAATTTATGAAGCCTCCAGGAGGTTGATGAAACAGCCCTTGTTTGGTGCCATGTATGCAACCATCCGACTTGCGTCTGGTGGGTGCAGGAAGTATCTGCTGTGGTTAGCAAATATTTGCTAGTGGAGGGAGATAATCCCTTCTCATACAGGTGTTCACCCATCCCTGCCCTGTCTCTTCCTGAGCATCCCTGGCCTGCCTTTCCTGCCCACCTGGCAGGACTCTCGGCTGCAGAATGAGCCTGAGATTTGGCCCCCGGGAGGGGAGGGATGGACTCGCCCTGAAGGGTCCTGCTCCCAGCCCCAGTGAGGCAAAGCCCCTACCAATGTGGAAAGAGTTTTCTTTGGGTCTGGGGCTTGGGGTTCACTCCTATGATCCATCCCCATCGCAGCGTCTCTGCACAGCTCGGCAGTGGCTGCCTTCCAGCCCGGGGCAGGGCCGTATTCCCCAGTGCGGGCCAGAGTCCTGCGCCCTCCTGGCTTCCCAAATCCTCCGGCTGCCCAGCCCCATAGGTGCTTGCGCTGGTGCCAGGGTGCCTGGAAATCTGGGCCCAGAAAGGAGGCAGCTCTTCGGTTTTCTCTTGAGCCAAGAGTGTGCAGCACTGGGTGTTTGTGGCCTGTGCCTGGGGACTCATGGGATGAATAAAGAAGTTTCTGCAAAGGCCAAAGAGGAAATTGGTGGGTAAAAGCACTCTGGTGGGTTCAAACACCTCTGAGCAAGCGGCATCTCCACCCTGGCCTTGCTGCTGCAGTCAGTGCCCTGGGCGGGTGTGTGGCTCCGTCAGTACAGGGGGTGCTCAGCGAGCCCCACCTGCCCCCGAGCTGCAAGACTCTGCTCACACCTCCAGCCAGGGAGCCACGGGGACTAGGCCCAAGCATGACAGCGAAGACCCCGGGCTGAAGCTCAGGTCTGGGGTAGGAGCTGCAGCCCACAGGAGGAGGGGAGCTTGGTGAAAGCCCCAGGATTATTTTAGCCGGCTGCTGCTCTCGGCGCTGGTGGCACCCAGGCCGGGTTCTGGTTTGCATTGAGGTCTGGCTCACCCTGCCTCTGATTTGCATGGGAGTGTGAAAGCACAAACCTGCCAGCCTCCCTCCCCCTGAGTTTCCAGGGCAGAGGAAAAGGTTTGCAGATGAACTGCCGGTTTCCCGGGCAGCTGCAGCGGATGAAGTGTAATGGTTATTAAGGGCTGATTGCACACACGCACAGCTGGTGCCAGTGAGCTGAACAATAAAGTAGCCACTTAGGGCTGATTGGGCTAATCCTTGCTGCAGACCAGGACCTGCTTTCATTATTGTCATCCAATCAAATTAGACTGCCAGATGACAGATCCAATTAAACATGCAGAGAACTCCCGCTTGCATCTCGTGCCGGCCACGGTCCGTGTTTCCTCAGCCCCAAACAGCGCGGGTGTGGGCAGTGCTGCCCATCTGGCCAGGCCAGCAGAGCAGCAAGGGGCTGGGCTCTGCTCTCGGGTGCTCAGTTCTCTGGGTGTGTTTTCCTGCTAGCTTGTGCCAGGGTCTCCACGCAGGGCCAGGCCGGGAGCGGCAGCAGAAGTGCCGTCTGTTGGGCATTGCTTTCCAGCACCTGCCTGGCACAGCTGCCCTCCCCAGGCCCAGGCTCGGGCTAGCCGCGAGTCTGCTGCATTTAGAGCAGCTCTCCCAGGCTCGGCCCCCCTGACGTGATGCTTTGGGCTGAGGCTGTATTTACAACATGAGGAGGGACTGACCACAGTCTTTTTAGTCCAGCTGTGTCTTCGCAGGCCCAGCATTAGTAGTGACTAAAGACACATGTAATAGGATTTGTACCTCCTTGAAATTTAATTACTGGCAGCAAATGATGGATCAATGTATTGATTAACTGCTATTGATTAGCTTTACATGACTTTGAGACAGTTAGGCTACTATCTGCACATTAATCCGTCAGTAATTACTTTATCCTGCCATGATATCAGCCTCCGGTTGTGTGTGTGTGTGTGTGTGTGCAGGCAGCACACACAATGCTCCTGTTTATGAACAGGGAGAGGTAGCTCGCCGTGTTCGTCTGAGGGCAGGGGAGGGGTGCACCTGGGCTCGCAGAAGCAAATGTTTTCTCTGCCTCCGATGTAGCTGGTCCGTAAGGTGCAAATCTACCCTGCTTTCTATATTTCTGAAATCGTAGCACAGGCACCGGAGCTGCTGGGCTCTCCCTGCAGGGCCACTGCCCGCTCCTCTGGCTATGCCAAAGCCATTTATCCTGCTCTCCATGTAGCTGCCTGGGGCAGAGGGGGGCACTAGGTCTCCGGCCTCCTAACTAGGCTGGAGCTCTGCGGCCCGTGGAGGTCCAGGGGCAAGGGGGCAGGGCTGGCGCGCGGCGCCTTGGGCGTAGACGGTTGCACGTGCCGCGTGGGCCTGGGTCTGCTCCTCCCAACGTAGCAGTCTTGCTTCCCACTAGCCGTGAGCCTCGGGGTTTGCATCGTGGGTGGAATCGGTTGGCGCGGCTGCCCGGGTGTGTGCAGCCGCTGGTGGGTGGGGAGCGGGATCACTCATGTATCTGTCTCTACTCGCAGGCTTTGGAAAGTGACAGCTGTCAAGGGCAAAAAATAATGGCTGTGCTAACGTTCTCATTAACCACTCCAGCAGCTGGGAGGGGAGCACAGCACAGCACAGCGGTGGGCTGCCAGGGGCCAATCCTGCTCCTGGCTCTGTCATGGGAGACCTCAGCTCATTTTGGATTTGGCAGGGTTGGGTCTGGGAGGAGTTGCGTGGGAGGTAATGGGGAGAGGAGCCCCCCGTCCCATGGGTCTGAGCTCTCGGTTGACATCGCTCTTCCATGAGCATCCTTCAACAGGCTCGGCGTGCACCAGAGACACTTGTGCAAGGTCCTGTTGCTGTGATGGACCCCAAATGATACTGGTTTCCAGTTCACGCTTGTGCAAATGCAGGGGGACCGGAGGGTGCAGGGCCATTTTTAGGCATGAACTTCTGCAGAGCTGTAATCCCACCAAAGAGCCAGGGAGGTTGCTTTATGGAGCTGACACTTCTTCAGCCCGATGGCGCACGGGGCAGGGGAGGCCTTGGCCTTTGGAAACACGTTTGCCTCCTGGTTAATCATGGAGCATCACACCTGAGGTCCTGCCCAGCGTGAGATGCAACAGCCGTTTCTAGCGTTGTTTCCCCTCTCACGAGACGCTGGGGCAGGTGAAGCAGCAGGAGCATTTAAATAACTTGGGCACCGGGATTGGAGCCAGGTCAGACCAGACTGGACCCAATGGGCTGGACCCGGTGATCTGTAAGGTCCCTTCCAGCCCCTAACAACTACGAAGCTATGGGCGGGCTGAGCAGCCAGTGCCCGTGCGGGGCCCTTCTCGTCCTGAGCGGGGCCTGATCTCCAGCCAGCAGAGCGGCTGAGCACCCGGAAGTCCAGCTGCAGTAGTCTGGGTAGCTGCCGAACAAGGGGCTTTCTCCAGAACACCTCGCCGCGGCCTGCTCTGGGCAGGTAGCCTGGGTCATGGCATCTGCAAGGGAACAAGAAATATTGCAGCTCATGCAAATTGCTGCTCCTGGGGCCAGAGCCTACGCCTCGGGAGCCTGATGCTGAATCCATCCCTCCAGTAAGCGACCTGGCCGCGGGTGTCCTGGCTGGCGTTGGCTGTCGCGTTTGCTGTGGGGATGCTGCCTGTGTGCTGGGCAATGCGGGCGCCTTGGAGGGCAGCTGAGCGTTTGGTCCAGCCGCCTGCCCTCCGCACGCTGAGCCGTTCCTGCGGGTACCAGGCGCTCGGCGGCAGAGGTGCGGGCCCAGACAGCTTCGCAGTGCTTGTTACCGCTCGCCCCAAACACCGATGCGCTTGGTAGTGCAGTGTAGGAATAAATGTTTCAGTTGTGCTATAAATAATGGAGTGAGGAAAGATGTTGTGTAAGTGGTGCTCTGGGTTTTGCCAGAAGGTATGTGGTTTGTTGTGTGTTGTTTTTTTTTTTTTACCTTTTTCCCTTCTTTTCAGCCCAATACAGAGAGCTTCCCACCAGGGACTCGTGGGAAAGCAGCTCTGCTGCAAGGGAAGGACAAGATTAAACTGTTGAAACTAAGTAAATCAATCGTTATCAGGGCTGTGAGCCGCGCTGTGCGATAAGTGCCGGTGTTGCCACTCTGTGCAGGGCCGGGCTTCTCCGAAGTGCCTGTGCCTTCCTCGCCTGGGCTAAGGCACCGCCCGGCCTTGGGGAGGAAGCCCCAGCCCCTCTCCACTTGGCTGGGGGCTGGAGGGCAGGTGCATGAGGAAGGGCAGGGAGTGAAGGGGGCAGGAAAGGAGCTGAGTGGGATCGGGTGAGGACCTAGTTCAATGTGGGGACCTGGTACGCAGCGCCCAGGCCTGCCTGCTGCGGTCTGGTGCGGGGACACGTGTGTGGTGGGTCTGCTCTGAACAGAACTGCTGCTCGCTGCACCCCGTCCTGGGCCGGCTCCCTCGGGCACGTCTCCTCTTTCATGGGGGTGCCCGAAGCCTCCTTGCTGGGACCTCGTGGCCAGGGCAAAACCTGGCACACGGGTGTCTGGGCAGCATCCCGAGACCAGCTACAGCGCTGTTCCCGTTGCCTCCTTTCCCAGTGCTGCTTGCGGCCACCTTTGGAGGCTGCCAGCGAGGAGGCAGGGCCGTTGCAGCGTGACCTGGGGGCTGGACTAGATGACCCGTGAGGTCCCGTCTGACCCCGTTCCTGTGACCAGGCAGCTTGATGTAACCCCAGCCACTGCTGCAGCGCTGGTCCTCCGTAGCGTGAGGACCCCGGGTTTGGCTCCATGGGGCAGGGCTCGGTACAGACCCGTGCAGGCCAGGGGCTTGGCGCTGACCGAGGCCTGCCGAGGTGGCCCAAGGGTCTCTGCTCTCGTCGGCATGGACAGAAGTTGTGTGGCACTTGATGGGCAGGGATGCGGGGATGTCTGAGTGCCTGCTAATTAATACCTCTCCCTGCATCTCCTGTGCAGCGCGGTGGCAACCTTGCTTCTGCTTGAAGTTCAGCGGAGGTTACACCACCAATGTCCCTATAGCGTATGGGGTTGGGATCCCCTCTTCCCCCCATGAAAGCAGCTCCACGGGCAGGAAGGGCCCCCTGTGCATCGTGTTTCAGTGGCTATGGAGAAAGGGCTCCCTTCCAGGCCTGGTTTTGAGAGGCAGGAGCAGATGCCTGGCATAGAGAAGTGCTGCCCAGAGGGCACGAGGGCTGCCAGGCCTGGCGGGAGAGGATATCACAGGGCTGTGTAGGGCAGTGGTGCCAGCCCCAGGCATTCATGGGTCAAGCCCCAAAATACCACGTGGCTGGCTTCAAAATCCTGGCAGACAGGTGAGAAAAGCTCTTTTTCTTGCCCTCTGGTTTCTGGGCCCTCAGGTTGCCCCTGGCTTAAGTTGCCCATCCCAAGAGGTAGAAACACTCTCCAAGAGCTCAGGTTGTCGCATGGATGCACGGCTGCAGGGGCCGGGCATTTCAGATGCGCCCGATGTCACAATGTGCCACTAATGCAATAAAACGTCTCTGACGGGAAAGTTCTCCGAAATGGAAGACCTGCTGCGCTGTCTATTTGGCAATTTGGAAGCACGGTGCATTTGAGTGCTCGTAGCGACGCAGCCCTCGGTGTGAGTGACACGGAGAGAGACAGATGGGACGGCTGGCATTTATACACCTGCGTTTCGTTTGGCATTAGAAACAAAGCCCTGTTGTTTGGAGGCCTGGGCGTGCACATCTGGGCGAGCGACGTGACTGGGTTGCATCTCTTGCCCCACAACCTTCCAATGTCATTTGCTCCTTGGTGGATCTACTCCTGCTTCTGCAGTGAAAGATCCTGCAGGGACCGGGCATTGCTGGCACCATGGCAGGAGGGGGCTGCGACTCAGACTCTCCTGGCTCTGCCATTGGGGCGGGCTGTCTCGTGGCGCCACAGCTTTGCGTGTGGGTTGCGTGCATGGCAGGTTGCATCTCTGCAGTGCGGACGTGCAAGGTGCTGCATGCTGTGGCTGTGCAGGTTGTGGCAGAAATGCCACCGTCGGTGCCCCTCTCCAGAGACCTGTCTCTGCCAGCCTGAGAGGCTGGTGTTGAATCCCTCAGGGTGGGGGATCTCCCACCTGGTCTGCATGACAAAAGCCTGGTGCCTGGGAGGGGATGCTCTGGTCACCTGGGCAGGGTGGGGAAAGACCCGGCCCTGCGCGGGCCCAGGTAGCCAGGGATGCTGGGGAGATTGGTCAGTTTGTGGCCAGTATTGGCAGCTTCGATTGGACCGGGCTGCTGAGGTCAGAGAGGTTATTTAAGGGCCCGGGCCAGGAAGAAGGAGCCATTAGCCATGCGGTCATCCAGGTGAATCTGAGCCTGGCTCTCTCCTCATCACTGCATGCTCCAAGAGTGCCCTGCCTCCAGAGGAAACTCCAACCACCTCTGGACGATGCGAGTGAGTAAGCTACTCGAGATCAGACTAGATATTTAGCTTCAGTAACTCAGATGCGTGTTTAAACGGCTACCTCAGCCACCCTGGTTTGCTCTATGGGATTCCTCTGATATTCCTGTAAGATTTCTATGATACAGCTCTACCTTTTACCCTGTTTCCGCCCTACCCCCTGTCATCAATAAAGTTCTCCTTGTGACCGGTGTGGGAGACTTATTGAGGGGTGGGTCTAAATTATGCCAAGGAGGCCCCTTACGTCTGTGGACTAAGGGAGACTTTCCTAATCAGCCCCTGACTTGGGGAAGTGCCCCGAGTGCTTGTATTGGGTCTAGCACCCATTGGACGATCAGGCCTGTGTTCTCCAAGGCGCGCAGAGCCAGAAGTGAGTCCAGAGCCTGGGATGGTGGCAGCGGGACCCCAGGCTAGCGGGGGTGCTCCAGGGAAGGGGTCGGCCGGACGGGAGGCACCCCAGGGAGGTACTTGGAGCCTGGACGGTGGGCGGCGCAGGGAGGTGGGCGGCTCCACACAGGAGCGCCTCCTACTGGCCCGCCACACAAGTGCTGGTGGGGGACTCGGCGAGCGGACCTCGTGTCCATCCCTTGGACAGATGCACCGGTTCCCTTGTCAGCAGGAAGCGTGTTGCCCCCAGGATGCGGCTGCAGGTGCCGAATGGGACTCGCTTGTCTTTCTCGTGCAGTCTGGGGCTCACCTGTTAGGCGTTCTCCTGGGCCAGTGATGTCGGTGAGATGGTGTCACAGCAGGACCTGGTTAAAAGTCCACGTCACGTGTGACGCCTGTCTGGAACATGAGGGGGGATGTCCGTGTCTGGGCAGAGACCGCTTCCTACCAGTCCTGCAGGCCCTGCGCTCCCTCCCCGGTCTCCTGCTTTAGAGAGCGAGCTTTGCTGGCCATAAGCTCTTCTGAGGAGTTAGTGGCTTTGTTTCAAGCCAACCGGCCCAGGATTTAATGGGTGAGAGGATTATAAGGGGGCTTTACTTCTCTCAGAAATCAGGGCTCTCAAATGTTCTTGTGCTGCTGTGAGTCTTGGCAAGGATAAGCCAAGTGCTCAGACAGCTGGTCAGCCAAAGACCCCGGCTTGGGTTGGATTTGTGTGTAGGTGTAGCTAGAAACAAGATCCTAGTTGATTTGTCTGTTCACATGGGTTTTAATTTTGCCATGGGGCTGTGAAGCTCACGTGCAAGCCCATGCAGGGTGGGGGGCATCACCCTCCACCTTGCACCTTCTGCAGGTGCAGCCCGCAGGCAGGCGATTGCTTGGTGAGTCCTTGCTGTCTGGCTGGGAAGCGACCCGGGGCACAGGCGGCTTGGCCGGGGGCACAGCACAGCCTCGGATCCATCAGTGCGCAGTGGTCGGGGGAAGCAGTGACCACGCAGGGCTTGTGTCCAGATCGCAGCCGTGTGTGTGCGCATGGGGGGCTGCAAGGGACGGGGTGCTCTGCAGGTCTGTGGCACAGCAGCTTGCTCTGAGGGTTTCCATGAGGCTGCAGAGTTGTGCCAGGATGCACTCTCTATGCAGGGCTGTCGGTGATGGTGCTGTGTCTTTGAGCTGAGAGGGCAGGGCTGTGGGCTGTGAGGATGCCTGTAGGCAGGCACACCTTTGCCAGGTGGTTTCTGCCCTCCAAAGACAACTGGTCTCTTCCTGGACTGGGGGTTCAATAGCTTGGAGGGTCCTAGTGGCTCTGTCTTTCTCTAGGTCACTTGGAAAGTCCTTGCAATGGCTGGCGTGAGCTGGAGGCGTGAGGCCAGGGACGGCGTTGTGGTTCTCTGGCAGGGCCACGTCTGCCCATGCCATGCCACGTCGGCAGCCTCGTCTCCTGCTCAGAACCTGCCCGTCCCGCCCCGGCTCCGGGGCTGCTGGTAGTGTCCTCGGTGGGGGCGAGTTTGGGCCGATGGCTGCTTGCTGCCCCTCTGACTGCAGATCAGTCCTGGATCCCAGCAACTTCCCCGCAGGACCCCGGCACATCACTCCAAGGGGAGCCCCACTGAGAGCAGCCTCGTGGCTAAGCAGAGACGTGGCCCTGGGCTCTTAGTGCCTGGGGATGTGCAGCTCTGCACTGCTCTGGCCCTCCCTGCTGGAGTTGGGCGCTGGGCTAGCGCTGCACCTCCCGACCCCCCCAGGAAGCCCCTGCGCCTCTTGACTCTCGGTTCGCTCGACACCGGGTGAGACGCGAAGTCACGGGAGGGACTCGCACGAGCCCTTTTGTGCTGTGATCCCTGGCAGATGCACCCCGGCTCCCTGGCGGGGGGTGCCGTGCGCCTGCCCTGCCCCGTGCCCAGGGGCTCGCTCTCTAAGGCTGCGTGGAAGAGAGGGCAGCACTTCTTCCTTTCCTTTTATAACTTCAAAGACAGGGAGAAAAAAGTGAGCTGACAAGTCGGGGCCTTTTCAGCTGAGTGACAGAAGGCATGAATATTTAACGTCTCTCTCGGAGCCGGGAGAAGCGGATGGATGTGGCTCTAATGCTGCCTGACAGGTGCCACGCTTCCCAAGCCCCCGCTTGCCTCGCGCAGGCATTTGGGAGGGGTGGGCACCGGCAGGGGAGGAACAAGCTTCGGCGCAGCCTCTTCTCCCACTTCTTCCCGTCTCGGGCCAAGTGAGACTTCACCATCTGGAGGCTGGGGAGGAGGGAGGCAGGGGGGTGTCAGCTGGCCTCGTCCTTCTTGGGGACAACAGGACCGGCCCGGCGGCCAGCTCGCCTGCTGCGTCCCAGAGGGAGCCCGACATCCCTGGGACAGCGTTTCTGGGGGGCCCTTTAGTGGGGGGCTGGCGTTTGTCAGGTGAAACCCTCTGTGTTTCCGGAGGCGTGTGGGTGCAAGTCGTGCACGCGTGCTATCTTTGCCCCGTGCAGCCGACAGAGCGGAGATGCGCTCTGGGGAAGGAGGAGCGTGTCTGAGCTGTGGTGCTGGGCAGGGCAGCCCTGACCTCCGGGACCCCAGGAAATAATTTGCTCCAATGTGCGCACTTTTTCTTCTTGGCGTTTTTACAACGTTGGATGTACGAGAGGCAGCCGGTCCCCCTGGCGCAGCATTTATCTGTGATAACCTATAACAAGCAAGTCAAAGAGCAAGACGGCTCCCTGCTCCCGACCTGCCCCTTCCAGTACATTAACTCCCTGCCTCGCCCTCCCTGCAGAGAAAGGAGCCGGCCCAGGGGTCCTGGGCTCTGAGTCTCCATCAGGGAAAACAACTCGAGAGCCCCCAGCTTCCTGGGGACCATATCCTGCCTCCCGGCCATCGTTGTCGCATGCAGGTGGCTAGTGCGCTGCCACAGCGGCAGGTGACGGTGTCTGGGCAGTGTGGAGCCACTGGGCACAGAAGGGGTTGGGACAGGGTCCCTAACCTGGACCCTGGTTTGCAAATGGGCAAGACTTAAAGCAAACGAGGCTTCCTGATCCTGCAGCAGGAGGGACCGCCAACGGGGCACAAGCCCATTCCTGCTCCCCGAGCTGCATTGAAGCCACGTCGTCCCTGTGCACAGGATGAGCAAGGAGTTGGTGGCACGTGGGCCCCTGATTGCCCACTCTACGGGGCCGTGGGCCTCCCTGCGAGGCCTCCAGTCACCCACGGGGCTCGGCAAATGCTGGCATGGTTGGATTCTGCTAAGTATGGCCCACGCTCTGCTTAGAGATGGGGAAGCCAAGGCGTGGAGTGGGGTGCGGTGCCCTGTGCCGATTGCTGTGGGTCCCCGGGGTGCCCGCTCTGGGGGGTTGCGTTCATCCTGGTCTGTCTCCGTGCTGCACCCGGGGCTGCTCTCCGCCACCCCTGCTGCTGCTCCTCTTGCTGCTCGAAGCCCAGCGGTGGCGAGCGGGATCCGGGGAGCGCGTCCCCGTCTGTCAGATCGCATGCTTGTCCAGGCGGTTGGCGGCACGGGCAGGCAGGCTGAGGGGTCCGTCAGCCCGCGACAGCCGCGGCGGAGGAATCGTTCTGTCCCCCATCACTTCCTGTAGGAAATCACTTCACTTACCCAGATCGGAGTTTACAGACAGGCTGCCTTCGGGCTGTCCTCCTCTCTCCCCGCCACGCCGGAGCCCTTTACGCAAATCGCTTCTCACACTCCCTTAATCGAAACTGTCAGATGGGCTTTACCTATCCTTCTGCAGCAGTGCGGCGCTCGTTCCGGCGCGGATGTCCCAGCAGCTACGGCAGATCGATACGACGAGGCGGCAGCCCTGACATATATATTACAGGAGCCGCCCCGGCAATATTTCACCAGGAAAGCAGAGCCCCGTGCACCCGCTCGGGCGTTGGGGGCTGTCGGCCGTCCGGGGGCCGTTACAGCCTGTGGCCGGGGTCCTGAGCCGTTCGTGGCTCTGCAGTTGAGGGACCTGGCTGCTTTTGCAATCGCTCCTCTTCACTGCAGTAAAATAAGTCCAGCTCGGACCGGCAGCCCGCCAGCGTGGAGCTGTTCTCCTCTGCCCATTTCCTACGCTCGCTGCTCCCTCCCCACAGCCTGGCTGGGAGGTAGAGGGGACCGTTGCTGCACCGGGGGCTGGTTGCAAGCGCCTGTGGGCCTGGCTTGGGGGAGAGGAGCTGTGCGGGCAGCGCGTGCCTTGGCATTGAATTCAGCTGTCTGTAGCCCCGTGGCACCTGGGTGGGGCAGAGGGGGCGGCTGGGCGCTGTTTCCAGCTCTGCTGCTGCCCTGAGCCATGCCTTGGCCCAGCACACCTTTGCCATCTGTGCCTCAGTTTCCTTCGGAGCTGCTGATCCCGAAGCCTCGTTCTCGGGCTTCTTTCCTTCCCACCCCCATCAGAAACGTGTCTCCACCGTGACTGCGCTGTGGGCGGGCACGACCATCTGGCGCCTGCTCCTGGTGACGGGCGCTGCCCACGGGCAGGTGCTTTCCTCTCCGGTCGTGCCAGAGGCGTCTGTCGTGCCAGTTGGGCTTCCCGGCACCGCATCGGCCTCCTCTTCCACATGCAGCGCACCCGTGCTCTTCTGATGCTCCTCGGCACGGCGACAGCCACGGCTCCTCGCTTCGCCGGCAGCTGTGCGCGGAGAGGTTGCGTGGGCTCCGGGCCTGTGTGTGGGAGGCTGGGGCAAGCCGTGCTCTGGCTTTGCATCCCCCCGGCTGGCAGCTTCGTGGCTCAGGTGTTGGATCTAACATGCCACGAGGCCCCTGTCCCATCCGACAGGGCCCAAGTGCTTGCAACGTGCTAGTTGTTGCTGCCCTGCCGCACCCAGGCATCGCTGTGGTCCCCCTTTTTATGGAGGGGGCACCACGAGACCGAGTGCTCGAAGGTGGCCTGTGATGAGGAGCCATTGCCACCCGCGGGGCGTGTGGCCTGGGTGCGGAGAGCCGTGTGGTAGGCCGTGCTTAGCCACAGCAGGGCAGGGATTTAGTCCTCCCCGAGCGTGTAATCGTGTCGTGCTGGATGAAGCTGAATTAAACCGCCTGGATAAATGTATAGTTTTGTGTGGAGCGGCACCGTGGCAGGTTTCGGGTCCCTTGCTGCTGCGGGGCTTGGCTTCTGTCTGCCGCTGGCCAGGGAGTGCCCTGGGGCAAGTACAGTTTTGCATTGCTCCTGTCGCCCCTGCTGCCCGGGCTGCAGCTAAGACCTCCGTGCCTCGTGGTGTCTGGGCTCCAGTGGGCCAGGCTGCTTTGCCCCCAGGCCCATGTGCTCAGAGCGGTCCTCCGCCTGTGTGTGCAAGTCCTAGCACAGCACCAAGACGACGTGCGCGGATGTGCAGTGGAGGATGGTAGCCATGGGCGTACACCCGGCTCTGTCTGCACCCCCAGCTTCTCCAGGTCTGCCTGTGTTTGCCCTGTGCCTGGCACGAGGGAGCCCGGGTCATGTGGCGCTGCCGTGGTCTGCACTGCAGCAGCACGAAGGCCTGGGGCTATCCTGCCAGGCCTCGTGTCTTGCAGTGAGCTCCCCTGTGTTCAGGAAAGGAACCAGGTGTCAACTCCCGTGTGCCTTGGGCCCGGTGGGAGCAGAGGGCAACTGCTGGCTGTGGGGCCCGGTGGTCCCACTAGCATCTCTGCGTGGAGGTGGGGAGGCCTGGCCGTGCCCGGGTGAGCGATGCAGTGATGCTGTGGTGGGACGTGGAGGAGCTGACTCCCTCCCTCTCCCTTGGCCCCGGCAGGGATTTGCGCTTTGATTATTCTCGCACGCGGGTTTGTGTAAAATTTGATTTGAGGAAGCGTCTCCCCCCGAGCGGCAGGCTCGCGGCGCGTAATCCCTCCTAAGTCGCAGGGACGAGGCTTGTGTTGCAATGCCGGTATCAGCCCGAACAAAAGGGGATTAGGCACGAAAACGCTGCGTGAAAACCTGCCGTGCTTGGAGGGCTTTTAGTGCAAAGCAGATAAGGCGGGGAGAGCAGAGCCGCTGCAACCCACTTTCGAAGGCGCTCGGGGAGAGGGGAAGTCGCTCTCTGCTGCGACCCCGCTCCCTCTTGGCCTGGCTTTGCAGCCCTTGCAGCGGGGGACCTGCTGTACTGGGCTGCCGGTGTCCCACTGAGCCACGTCGTGGGTCACAGCAGCAGGCTCCAGGCCCTGGGGCTGGGGTCAGGGAGGGTCCTGGCCACACAGGCGCTCCTGTCTTTCGAAGGGGAGACGCTAACTGGGCGCCCGCTCTGGGGAAAGACAGCCGGGTCCCTGGGCCAGTGCAGCAGGTGGGAGGCTTGTGGCAGAGGGGCACTCGCTTCTGAACGACTTTGAACGGCAGCGAGGTGAAGGGAGGCCTGTGCCCACCCCCTTGCTGGTCCCTGACCCTTTCTAGCCCTGCTGCCTCCGGGCAATTCTGTGTCACGCAGCCCAGCCCACGGGAGCACCCTGGCATGGCCGTCGCTTCCTGCCAGGGCCGGTGGCTCCTGGCACGGCTGCCTGTGTGGGCCCTTGTGAGGAGTGGTGTCACGAGCCAAGATGGGCAACTGGTCACCCAGTGAGGCTGGTCCGTGCTGCGTGTCCCTGAGCGCCAGCTCCCGTTCGCTGGCTGCTGCACGTGCCTGCGGCGGCAGAGCCGGCGTGGTGGTGGGTGCACGAGTGCAGGGGCTGCTTGCTCGCTGGCGGGGCCCCAGGATCTTGTGGGAGCAGCGTTCCCCAAGACGCTCTCACGTGGCGAGCATCTTGAGCAAATGAAGGAGAAAGCCCTGCTCTCTGGTTGCCTCATTCATTGCATGACTGCCCGCACCCCAGCCAAGGGGCTGCTGTGACCCCGCTGAGCAGCCTGGCCCGGGCTGGAGCAGTGCACCCTGCGGGCAGTTCAGGCCCTTTCCTAGGCCCAGGGAGGGGGCAGGGAGTGCTGGCAGAGTGGGGGTGCGTGCCCAGCGGGCGATGGCTGCAGCTGCCCTGGACACGGGCTGGGGAGGGCCGATATGGGCAGTGGAGCGTGCGGACCAGAGGGAGGGGAGCAGCTCCCGCGGGCTTGCTTGCGGGCACGTCGGTCCAGCTGTCGGGAGCTTGTGGGTGTGGGGACCCCACAGAGAACCACGCTGGCCCTCGGTCGTGGCTGCCTGAGGGCTCCTGCTCCTGGAAAGGTCTCCGTGGGCTTGGCTCGGTGGCTGTCAAGAGCTGGTTTAGGAAGAGCCTGCCCTGCCTCGAGCACCAACGCCACGCCTTGCCATATCTGCGTTTCCCCTCCCCGCGTGCCGAAACCCTTTGCAGAGCAGAGAGCGTGCCGCTCACCGTGGTGGCCTGCCTAGTGCCCGGCGAGCGCCAGCTCTGGCCATCAGCTCCTCCTGGCTGCGGCTGCACCGGGCTCCGCGGCGGCGTCAGCTCAGGACCAGGGACCCCCGGTGCGAGGCTGTCACCGCGCCAGCCGGGGGTGTCAGCTGCACGTCCATCGGGAGATGTCACTGTTTGAGGAAAGCTGGCTGTCAACGGCCAGGCACTCGTGCCAGCCCTGATGAGAGCGCAGCGAGCGCCAAGCCGCCTCAGACCAGGGGGCAAAGACGTTTTCCGGGGAGATGAAAGCCGCCCCGTTGTGACGTGACCTTCCCTCAGGGGCTCTCCTCCAAAGCCCTCATTAGCTAGTGCTTGGCTCGGGCCTTGAAGTGTGAAGGTTTGATATCCCTCATAAATATTCACCCCACTGATAGGAGTGTGGGTATCCACGGCATCCATCAGCCCTTCTTGGGCTCTGCACCACGGTTGGGCCTCCATGGGGTCCTGCAGCACCGTGTTCCCCTGCTCTTCTGCTCTCCTCTGTCTGCTTTTGCAGTGCAGTCGCGGCGTCGCGCTGCCCCTTCGCCTGCGGACGGGAGCCGGACCTCTGCGGGGACCTCCCCGGAGCTGCAGCCCTCTAGCTTGGGGGCAGAGGGAGCCCCCTCCTGCAGCCTGGGGCACTACGGACGATGCCCCAGGTGCTCTGCTTGTGTGCAGCTCCTTGGCCCGGCCCGGCCCGGGCGGTGGCTGCTCCCTGCTGTGCGATGGGCAGCGTCGATGGCCAGGTGAGTCGGGCAGAGCAGGAGGCAGCAGTGGAGGCTTCCCTGTGCCAGCCCGGGGCTGCGTCTCTTCCTGAAAAATGAGTGTCATAAAACCCAGCCCAGGGGCTGCTGAGTTGCGCACGTAGCAAAAGCAGAAGCCCTGGAGCAATGCATGCGTCACACCTGTCCCCTTCTGCCTGGAAAACAGCGTGGCCAGGTGCCTGAGTGTCCACAGCCACGAGGGCCAGAAGCTCCCAAACCGCAGCCCGCGTGGCAGGCTGGCCTCAAGGCAATCCCTGGCTGGCTGCAAGCTGCAGTGGGGTGATACCCATGCTCGGCTGTCATGAAGCATGGGGGGTCTCGAGCGCTCCATCATCCTAGTTTACGGGCCTGGACGAGGTGAAGACAACGAGGTGGCACGAGCTGCTGGGTGTCAGGTTGTCTTTACTCTGCCATCTGTACAGGAGAGGTTATGGCTGCCTGCACGCTCGGCCCTGTGGAGTGATACGATCCTGCAGATGTTCCCGCTTGCAGGCTGGGTTTGTAGTGATTGCAGCATCCGGAGAGCGATCATCAATCTGCTGCATATTAATAGCCACCAGCGGGTCGCCCTCGTTGCGAGGATGGCTTCCCGCAGACGTGCCAGGGCAGGGGCTGGTTTCGGCGGGGCTTGTTCGGCTGCACGCACGGTCCCAGGGTGTCCGGGGTGAGTGTGTCCGAGCCCTGGAGGTTGTGGGGGAGCAGGAGGTGGTGAGGCCCCCACGCTGCTGTCGTCCTGGCCATCCCGTCTACGAGGAAAGGGTCTGGTCTGCTTCGGGGCACTGCGGGCCCAGGATGCCTATGCACGTTCACAAGATTGAACCGTGGGTGCAAGGGAGCGCTGTTGAGCCCGGGGTGAAATAACCGTAACAACGAGAGGAAGCCGTGCAAATGCTGTTCGAATGTAGGCAACGGCTCCCTTTCGCAGGGGCCCAGCCCCGGCACTCACCGTTCCCCCAGGACAGCGATAGATGAGCCGGTGCAGTGGGACTGGGCTCTGTCGGGCATGCGGGGGTAACTCTCCACCGCTCTGAAATGTGGGAAGTCTCGGGAGGACGGGAGAGGAGCTGCAGGGACGGGGTGGCTTTATCCCGGTTTTGCACGGAGGGGAGGACACCGCTGAGCTTACCCGTTTTGCAACAGCTCGATGGCGGCATGACAAATAACTTGCCTGAGCGCCGAAATGCGGAAGGCGGGGCTGGCAGAGAGGAGAAGTGAGGTCACTGCTGCATGAGGCAGTAATGGATGGCGCTCTCCTTGTGATATGCAGCAGTCTAGCAAGAATTAGGAAATTAATTATCTTCTGTAATTAGTGTAATGACCTGCACTATTAGAGGTTATTTACAACAGGAATAAAACTTCCCACTATAAATGTCATCCTGTGCCGCCTGGATGTGTAAAGGCTTGCGGTAAAGCGGTGCTGACGAGCCGGGCCAAGGCTGGGGGCTGCTAACGCACCTGATAAGCTGTGGGAAACAGCAATTTACTTTGCTAACGAACTGCTGGGCACCCTCCCCTGCCCGCCGAGCTTTTCTCCAAACTCCTGCAAAACTTGGTGCGCACAATGTCAGCTTAGCTGAAGAAATGTGCCTGCATGTGCACGTGTGTGGAGAGGGTTTGAGTGGCCCCCCTTGGGGAGTGCACATCCTGCCTGCGGGGTCTCGCTCGAGCGTGCAAATCCTGTCGTCCCCCAGTTGCAGCCGAGGGCACGAGTGAGTCCGTCCAGAAACCCCGTCCCCCATTCTGTTCCCTTGCCCTCCTGTGCAGTGCAGCGGTGACTCGTGATCAGCGCTTCGGGGGCCTCTGTTCCTGCCAGCCCCTTTCCAAGCCGGGGGGTTTGTGTTTTTCCCTGATTGAAATACAAAGGCTCAGGGGCTGGCAGGAGGGTGGGCACTCTCCTTCCAAGCCCCGTTGGCACCAAGACAGCAGCTTGCCTTTGCAACCGATATAAAGCAAGGCTCTGAGCCCATGTGGGGCACGGCCCCTGTGCGGAGCTCCTGGAGTGGGGATGCTTTGGGTTGCAGTGAAGTAAATCTGGCTTTGGCCTGTTGAGCCAATATCCTTACTCTGTGCACCTGCCAACCCTCCTTGGGGCGTGGGCGCAGCTGGGCTGCCGCGGCTCCTCCTGAGGTCGCAGCAGGGCCGTGCTAGGGCATGAACCCAGCTTGGAGCCTGCCCATGCTGCACCTCCCACCAACATCCCTGGCTGCGCTGCAGCTCCGCTCCGCGTTAGCTGGTCGTTGCCAGGGCCGCTTGCAACGTATTGGCCTTGCACAGTTGCTTCCAGAGTCGCTGGCTTGGGGTCCCAACGGCAGACCTGTGGGAGCAGTGATTTCAGTGCAAGGCCAGTGGAAAGCAGCGCTGGATCCTGCGCTCCTTTGTCTCCTGCTGGCAGCAGCAGCAGGAGAGCTCTCGGCCCCACGGGCCCTTGGAAGCTCCTGGGCAGGGGCCTGGAGCACGCGCGGCTGAGCTCCTCCCGATGCAGCGAGTGGGGGCAGGTTGCCACCTGCACCGACTGCACGCGTGTGCTGGTGGCACTGCTGGGACGGGGACAGGCCACGGCTCCATGAGCTGCCAGAGCACCCCCCGACATGCTCAGGACGCCCAGTTGCAGAGCCTCGCCTGGGATGCTCCTTCTCTGCATTGGCAGCCCCAGATGCCATGTCCTGCTGCAGTGGGAAATGCAGCATGAATGTATTTGGGGCGCGGGGGGAGGAGAGGCAGAGCTGCTTTGCCAGTCCCGGCAGCAAGCATATGCGGCTGAACAGCTGGGCCCCGTACCTGAGCCGCCGCTCGAACAATAAAGGTCAGGAGGGGAAGCAAGGTCTCAGCGGCGAGGGGAACCTGAGATTACTTGACATTTCCATGCACGGTATCATAGCTCGTGCATTATTGAAGACTCTGTGATGAAGTGCCGTACCTGTGGCCGAGAGCCCACATCCATAATGTATATTGGCACCGGCGCTGGCCCGAGTCCTCTAGGCAGGAGCCTCTTGCGCTGCGGTGGCTGTCGCTGGGCTCGCGTGTGGCGTCTGCCTTGCTGCTGGCCGGCTCTCCGAGCTGCCGGGGCCTTCAAAGCTGCGTGGATCGGAAGCGAAGCGCAGCTTACAGTTTGGTAACTGGGAGGAGACTGCCGGTTTTTGCATGGTGTAACGGTGGTGCTGCAAAGCCTGTCGGTTTAACATGGGAACGTGCAAAAACGTAGTAAAAAATGCTGCTGGTTTGGAGGAAACCAGTGCGCTGCACAGGTGACCTGCCAGAGCCGCTGCGGGCTCTCCTGTTGCTTTTCCCTGACCCCCTTTTTGTGTAAGATGGTAAGCTTTCAAGGCTGCGAGACGTGTCTTGTATATGTGTAGCTCCAGGCACACGCTGGCACCTAAAAGCATCACACTGACATACGTGTGTGGTGCACTTGAGCACGTATGTGCACGCATGCATTGGCACGTGTGTAAAAGTGCACGTGTCGCATGGTGCACGTGTGTGTGAACCTTGCACTAGTTCACTGATCTCAGTCCAAGGCCTGGCCTCCCCGGCCTGCTGGAGCAGCCCCAGCCTCTCCGTCAGGTGCCGGACGGACAAACACCGGTGTGACGCGCCGGCGCCGCGCGGCTGCTCGAGGGCCCGAGGGCCTGACGTCACCTCGTTGTTTAAACAGAGCAGAACCGCACTCTGCAAATCAGGCAACCGCTCCTTCCCACAGACCCTGAATGTAATTTGAACGTACAATAGAGGGTTTTTATAGCTTAATATTCCAGTGTTTGTGGCGCATCCTGGAATTTAAGTGTCTTAAACGTAATTATTGTTAATTGCTCTCACGATTCTATAAACGCATCCAATTAAAAAAAAAGTTATTAACTTTATAAAATATCACTGGCGTCCCACAGCGCGGTGTTTGCAGGGAACAACAGCGCAGGCAGGCAGAGCTGGGTACGAACCAGCAGATTAGAGAGACGTTTTTCTTTCCCCCTTAAAATGCTTTGGGGATTTACTGCTTTTTTAATCAGGTTTTTTATTTCTCATGCTGGGGCAGATTCACATGGGCACAAAAGCTTCTTCCGCCCTTCTCCAGCAGCGTAGAAATGCTTCCAAGTGGATGTGAGTTATGTTTGTGGGCGCCTTTCCACACCCACCATGGGGTCGGGGCACTGGGGGAAACGAGGATTTGCTCGTGCACGTGTAGATCGAGGACTCCTTTTCCTCCCAAGAAGAGGAGAGCACCCCGGAGCGGCTCACAGCACCCCGTGCACTCGACAGACCTCCAGCAAGGAGAGCACCTCCCGCAGCCATGGCCAAGCACTTGGCTGGAGGAGAAGGAGTGGAGCAAAAATAGCTCGGCTGCGGCAGCGCCTGCTGGTGCCACGAGCGTTGGTTCCGAGGTTGAGACCGGCAGGGTGGCACCGCCGTGCAGCACAGCGTTAGTGCTGTCGGGTGGATGCGCACCTACACAATTCACAAGAAAAACCCAGAGACTAAGTAGGCATCCAGAGCATCAAAAACACTGGCCCGTTGGGGCCTTTCAGGGTTCGTTGCTCTTTGTGTTGTCCCATAAGCCCAAAATGAGTGGAAGCAAAGAGCTGGCGTTGTCTGAGGGGGCCTGAGTGGTGCCTTGAGTCTAAGGGTGAGATCCTGAGAGGTCCTTTTGCCCTCTCCATGAGCCTTGTGTTTCACTTGCACATGTTCGAGTGCGGGTGCACACTCAAACGCTCGCTGGTATGAATGCAAAGCTGTTGTGACTGTCTTGACCCGGAGCCCCCGCAGCTCTAAGCACGGAAGTCTGCAGCTTGAGCTGAAGGAGCCTGGAGCTGGGGCTTGGAGCTGGAGGGATGCATGCGCTCTGGTCGGGGCACAGAAGGGGACGTGGGTCCGGCCTGCAGGGAGCACTGCGCTCGAGACCCCGATGGACTGGCGGTAACTCTTGCAAGCTGGGAGGGGGTGGGAGTCCATGCATCTGTGTCCTACGGGCAGCGTGATGCGACTTCGGGGTCCACGGGGCCAAACGGAGAAAAGTAAATACAGCCTCGTTGTGAAAAGTTAGTGTCCAGAGATGGGCTCTTGCTAGCGCAGATGTAGGAACAAGGACCGAATCCTTCATCTCCCAGACTTGCCACGTGCCATGAGATAACGCTCCCGTGCCCCTTTCCTGGGACGAGCTGGTGGTGGGAGCCAGCCAGGGATTCCTCCGGCCTCGTGCTGCGCTTTGGGGTCTGGTGCCAGAATTTATAACCAGGGATTTATGGTCCTCCTGACTGCTCTGTCCTGCAATTGAATTCATGTCCTGCATTAAATATATGGCCAGTGGAGCTCCTCCAGCTCTGCCTCCTTCGCAGAGTGTTTCCAACCTACGGCTTTGTTTCTCCTCGTGCAGCAGCGGCAGCACTGTAATTCCAGACGCCGAGTAGTGTGTATACAACATTTATCAGGCCCTGAAACCCAGTACCCTCCCGTGGACCAGTCCCTCGCCACGACTCGAACCAGATCAGGTAGCAGGGAGCCTGGGGTCTCGCCTGCTCTCGCTCCAGTGGGTTTCCATTGTGGTCCAGGCTGCCCCAGCGAGCAGGGTGTGGAGCCAGCGAGAAGGCACTGCTGGCAATGGGAAGCTCCGTGTTGGGGAGAGCGCCGGCCCCCCGGGGCTCAGGACAAGCTGTCAGGGGTGCTTGTGCTGCTGAAACCCTGCCTGGGGGTCTGCCACATGCCCCGGTGCAAACGTGGAACTGCTACGTGTGTCCCTGCTGCTTTTGTTGCCTGCTGCCGCTAGGCACAACTGGCTTTCTCCTGGGCTGGGCTGGTGCCGGGTTAATGATCTGTCGTCTGACGGGGCTCCCTTGTGCCCCCAGCCTCGGGGAGGCCTCTGACCCACGAGTCGTGGCAGCAGCTGGGGCTGGCGTGGGGGAGGCGGTGCGTGCTGGTTTTGGTTGAGTGAATCCTGTCCTAGGGTGCCCCGTACGTGCATGAGGATGTGCAAGGCAGGACACGCGTGATTAACTCGCAGCAAGCGCACGTGTGACACTGCACAGCTGCACCCCCCGGGACAGTCCTGGGTGGAAGACAACAGGATACGAACCCTGCCAGCACTTGCTCTCTTTCTGGGCCTTGCTGCTGGGACGCCACGAGAGAGGGGGACCTTGAAGTCATGCGAGGGGCTGGGAGTCGGGACCGAGCCGGAGCAGTAGCTGGACGCACGCAGGTGCTCGCGCCCCGAGGCCGTACTGCTGACTGCACAACTCTGCATGGCTGTGGGTCGCGCCTTCCTCTCGCCGTGGCCCGGCTCCCCTGTGTTAGCGACAACGCTTGGCATACGGGTGCTAAACAGCAACCCCGGGCACCGCTGCCAATTCTGTGGGGACGGAGGGTGTCTCCCCCATCCTGACCCCATGCCCCGCTTCCGAGAGCCGGGCTGCCACGGATGGTTGTTACCTCTGTCGTCTGCTGGTTATCACTTGCACGTTCTGAGGTCGGGTCTTGGCGAGAGCGCATTGGGTTGTCGGGGAGGGGAGGGGAGGGGAGGGGAGGTGTGGGGGGAAGAGGAGGGTTGGAATTGCAGCGGCCCAAGACGTGATCTCATGCTTCCACACAACGTTTTGGGTGAAATGAAAGCCTTTCCTTCGTGGCAAAGATATAGTTGGTCCTTCCTTCCTTCCTTCCTTCCTTCCTTCCTTCCTTCCTTCCTTCCTTCCTTCCTTCCTTCCCCCTTCTCGCTCTGCTTTTCCCATGGTAAAAAAAATAAAAGGACCAAGAACTGAACGTTTCCTCCATTTGTTGAATAGACTATTTGGACCAAAGTGAAACTTTTCCACAAGAATCGCACTGTGCCCACAAACCCAGATTTATCCACTGAAAAAAAGGCAGAAACCTATTGACCGACTCTGTGATGTGATTGATTTTAGGTGAAGACCTCAGTAAAGAGCTTTAGAGATGGGCAGATGTTTGCAGAGAGCGCTGATTATGGTTTTTAATCTCCGTGCCATATTTGAGCCCCGTTGGGGTTCAGTTTCCAGCCACTTGGGCGACGAGTAGTGGAGCCCAGAGGGTTCGTGCTCGCCCCGCGGAGCCCATCCCAGCCGCTCGCTGCGTGAAGAAGCAGTACTGATGCCGTGTGGCTTTATCTGGCCAACGAGATGTCATTAGCTGTATCACTCTCAAGTCAAGCAGGGATCTGCTCTGCCTTTTCTCTGCCCAGCTCCAGCTAGCCAGTGTGGCTTGAGCAGTAGATGCTGAATGCACACCGGGAGCCCTTGTGATGACTCGATAGTTTAAACAATAGTTCTGCAGATAAATTCACCCTTTTGGATATTGTGAATGCATCAACTCCAGGGGACAGTGCTGGGCTCGCAGATAGCATGCGGGAAGCTGCATTCATCTACTTAATGATGCGTTGTAAATTCTGCCTGCACTTCTCTCTCCCGCGTCTCCTTGCCCCCCGCCGCCTTTCACCTCGGAGCAGGAGGGCACCATGCGGCCCGCTTGCATGGACGCTGCTTGGGAAGGCCAGGTCTGCTTGCCCAGCCTCTCGAGGAATCCAGGGAGTCCAGATGCACCACGATCATCCAAATACAGTCGGTTCCCCCGTCTTTACTGGGAAACTCGATGTAACCAGTATTGATCTCTCTATTACCTCTGTGAAGGGCAGCTTCATTTTTCAAGCAAAACAACCTTTGTATCTGAAATATAGAAATTGATTTGGAAGCAGGGGCTGCTGCGCGTGGGCTTTTGTGGAGGGGAGATTGATGGGACGAGGCTGAGTTAGAGAATGAAAATAGAATCCTTCCCGAGTCGAGAGAGACGCCGGGCTTGTCTGATTGCATTACCCGCACTCCAGCGTGGAAGCAAGAGGGTTTGAAAGTAAGCAAATGAACTTTGCTGAAGGCTCGTCCTTCAGGTGAGCTGGAAGCAGCCGACCTGCTGCTAATCCTGGGCGGCTCGGGGGTTGGCAGGGGAAGGGACACGGTAGCAGCGTTGGCAGCGCACCTCTGCGGACTTGCCCTCCTTGTCCTGCCCCGTGTGCGTCCTCCTTCCCGCCTCGGAGAGATGGTGGCCAAGGGGTCTCTGCTGCCTCGGGCAGGGAGCTGCTCTGACAGATGCATGAGGACACGGGGTGGAAAAGCCATCGGGTACATTTTCCTCTTTGAAGAGCCTCTGCTTTCCAACCAGCCCTAGCAATAGGAGGCCTTTCCCTGGCTCCGTGATGCCGTAGGTGGTGGGCCAGGCCCCTCCAGAGCATCTTTTGCTATAAACTGCTGCTGCTGCCCCCCTCATCCTCATACAGCCCCTACTTGTCCTCACGGCACAGGGGAGGCCGAGACATTGTTTTGGGAAGAGTGGACAGTGCTGTCCAGGGCACTCCTGCGTGGGTAGGAAATGGGCCCGCGGCTGCCCTGGGTCTGTCCTGCTGGAACGGCGCACGTGTGCTCGCATCTGAGGCGCCGTCTCCTTCGTGCGTGGAGGCAGGCCTGGGTCATGCTTCACGCGGGCCGTGCGCAAAGGGCTCATAAATAATCACGAACATGGGTCAGGCCTGGGCAGCACGTCGGGCGATGCTCTGAGCAGGCCTGTTAACCTCTCATGCTGCACAGTGCCCCGGCACACACGTCTGCGTGTGTTCGAGCACGGCTTCTTAGCCCTTTGTAAAGGGAGCTGGGCACAAGCTGCGTGCGGAGCATGCAGGGATGGACTCGAGCAGGCACTCGCTGGGCATCGCTCAGCACCTCTGGTTGAGCTGGGCAAGTCCTGGTGAGAACGACCCGTCCCACTGCTGTGATGGGAGCAAAGCAGCTGGCCAGCTGGGCCCCCCGTCACAGCCCAGGGGATGCACAGACTGTGCATCATCGTCCGTCTCCTAATTCATCAGCATCCCGGGGGAGGAGCCTCCAGGTAAGTCCAGGGCTGCATTGAGGACCACGGTAGATGGCTAAGCCTGATGCTTCCATTTGCTTGTGACGTGCATCCCCCAGGGGGTCTGGCTGGGCACCTGCCCTCCCGTCCCACTCCCCTGGTGCCACGTGCACGGCAAGTGGAGCCTGGTGCTAGGGGGTGTGGCAGAAATGCCACCGTCGGTGCCCCTCTGCAGAGACCTGTCTCTGCCAGCCTGGGAGGCGGGTGTTTCATTCCTCAGGGCGGGGATCTCCCACCTGGTCTGCATGACAAAAGCCTGGCGCCTGGGAGGTGATGCTCTGGTCACCTGGGCAGGGGGGAAAGACCCGGCCCTGCGCGGGCCCAGGTAGCCAGGGATGCTGGGGAGATTGGTCGGTTAGTGGCCAGTATTGGCAGCTTCGATTGGACCGGGCTGTTGAGGTCAGAGAGGTTATTTAAGGGCTCGGTCCAAGAAGAAGAGGCAGTCGGCCATTAGCCATGCGGTCATCCAGGTGAATCTGAGCCTGGCTCTCTCCTCATCACCGCATGCTCCAAGAGTGCCCTGCCTCCAGAGGATACAACAACCGCCTCTGGACGATGAGAGTGAGTAAGCTACTAGAGATCCAATTAGATATTTAGCTTCAGTAACTCAGATGCGTGTTTAAACGGCTACCTCAGCCACCCTGGTTTGCTCTATGGGATTCCTTTGATATTCCTCTAATATTTCTATGATATTGCTCTACCTTTTACCCTGTTTCCGCCCTATCCCCTGTAATCAATAAAGTTCTCCTTTGTGACCGGTGTGGGAGACTTATTTAGGGGTGGGTCTAAATTATGCCGAGGAGGCCCCTTAGGTCTGTGGACTAAGGGAGGCTTCCTAATCAGCCCCTGACTTGGGGAAGTGCCCCAAGTTCCCATATTGGGTCTAGGACCCATTGGACGATCAGGCCTGTGTTCTCCAAGGTGCGCAGAGCCAGAAGTGAGTCCAGAGCCTTGGATGGTGGCAGCGGGACCCCAGGCTAGCGGGTGTGCTCCAGGGAAGGGGTCGGCCGGATGGGAGGCACCCTAAGGGAGGCACTCGGAGCCTGGAAGGTGGTCGGGCGCAGGGAGGTGGGCGGCTCAACGCAGGAGCGCCCCTGACTGGCCCGCCACAGGGGGCACGTGCACCGAGGAGCCAGCCTGCCCTGCCCTGCCCAGCATGGCAGGTCATTCCACGGCGCTCGCTTGCTTTTAGGGCACTGGCCTGCGAGTGCAGAAAGGAGAGCGGGCTGAAGGAGCAGCGAAAGCGAGGCCTGGGTGGGTTGGCATTGAAGCTGGGGTCTGGGCTTGTGGGTTGAAGTGTTTAATGGACAAAATCAGTGGGGGATCTCTCCCGGCAGCAGAAGGGAGCAGCGCTGCTCGGAGGAGCTGCCCTGGCAATATCCTGCCGGCTGCAGACGCGGGCGTAACTTCTGATTTGTTTAAACAGAGGGAGGGAGGGAGGGGGGGACAGAGCCCAGTGTCGGCTGCTGTTGACTCCATCATGGAGCGAGCTATTCCTGAACGCCGAGGCAGCCGCGCAGCTTGTGCAGCGAGTGAGTGGGTGGCGCGCTCCCTGGGGCTCCTCGAATACGCGTCCCTGCAGAGCGCGCGGATCCGAGCACTTGACAGGCCATGCTCCCTGGCCGGTAGGCAGCGTCCACTGACCGTCTGCCTGGCGTGGCCGGACACGGGGTGTCCAGGCTGGGGAGGAGGGGACCAGCTGGGAGTCCCAGGGTGCAAGAAGGGGACAACTCGGATGTGTTGGGTCAGCCCTGTGCTGAGGGGGTGGAGGGGGAGCTCCCCCACAACCCACAGGTTTGTGCCCAAGTTCACTGCCAAGGTGGTAAGAGGAGCACTGCAGAGGCCTGGCTGGGGGCAGCGGTGGGCATCAGGCTGGCCAGGATGAAGGGCCTGGCTGTCCGACCTTGCGTGGGCCCCATGCTCGGGTCCCCAAGTACTGGCCTTTCCCTCCGCTACCTGCATGCGACTTGGTTTCCTCTAATGAACGGAGCATTGTGCTCCCCCTGGGCTTCCCTGAGTTACTTGTGCACGAGTTACTTGTGCTGGAGGCAGAAAGGGACAGTGCCCCGCGCTTCTGTGCTGCTCCACTCCCCCAAAGGAGAGGGCCTGGGAGCACAGAGCAGGACAAGGCCTTGCTGGCCGAGCACTTGTGCAAACTCCCAGAGCGCGGGAGCTTCTCCTGTGTAGCGATGAGATTGCAGCAGGGTGGGTGGGAGCACCGGGGCCAGGGCAGCATCCTTCCCCACGTCCTCCCCGTGGCTGCACTGCAGGAGCCAGGGCATCCCTGGATGAGCGGTGTGTTATATGAGGCAGCAAATGGTTTTGGGGAGCGGAGTTTCCTCCGGCCTTTCACTTTCCAGCGCTCCCCTTGTTTCACAGCAGCCCAATGCTCTCCGAGACAGCTCCCGGTTTGCAAAGGCACGGCAGGCTTGGGTGAACGGGGAAGAGATTGCTGCTGGGTCATGCACCGGGGGTCCCGACCATTTCTCTCCCCCTGCTGCATTGCTGGTCTTGGCGAGAGCACTGGAAAATGGCACTTTCCATATTCCTCAGGAGATAATCTTACTGGGGAAGTCCCAGCTGTGAAGGCGGGGCCAGGCGTGTTTCTCCAGGCACAGCTTGCCTCCTTCCTCCGTGTCAGCAAAGTCTCTTCCCTCCAGCTCGCAGCCCCCCAGCCTTTCCCCCCAAGGCCTCTCTCTAGCAGGCGGAGCACGGAGCGTCTCGCTCATTAGAGAATGAAGACCCTGTCTTGGGAAGAGATCTCCTCTCCCGTTGTCATTTTAGTCTAGATTAAAGAAGATGGGGAGCCCTGCTCTGCGCATGTTCCCAGCAGCATCTTTTCATGGTGCGGTGCTGATGCCAAACGATAATGACAGGTTCAAGCTTTTCTGCATCGCAAATGAACTGCATGCAAATGAGTAGTCTTGAATGGGAAATAATTGTCACCATTCAGAGTCCTGCCTGCCAAGAACCACCCCCCGCCCCGCATCCACCTTGCCTTTGCAGGGGAGAAGCCCTTCAATGGTTAATAAGAGCTGAAACATCTAGATAGCGGGGAGCTGGCATTTCCACTCTGCTAGAGCCGAACCTGTTAGTGCAGAGCTGTGTGAAGAATGTCAGGGATTTGTTCCAAGCGTTATCGAGATGTGGCTTTACATCTGTAAATCCTTTTACGCATCGCAGCTCAGCCGTGAGGCTTCCCCACGTGACCGGGAGCTCTCGCTGCCTGGGCCACTGCAAACTGCCCCTGCAGCCTGGGCTGCTGCGCCCGGGCCCGGGCCTGGGCTCGGTGGGGGCACACGCTGGCATGGCTAATAGCGGTGCTCTCGCTGTGAATCGCCAATGTTGGTCTGTCGGGTTTTGGTTTGCTGCGCGGACTACGCGACTGTGGTCTCTCGTGGTGCGCCGGCCAGCAAGACAACCAGGCAGCTGGCAGGGATGTTGTT
Source organism: Alligator mississippiensis (assembly GCF_030867095.1). Taxonomy (NCBI): domain Eukaryota; kingdom Metazoa; phylum Chordata; order Crocodylia; family Alligatoridae; genus Alligator; species Alligator mississippiensis. The sequence goes on along the minus strand of NC_081839.1, from coordinate 34,637,106 downwards.
TTAAAGCAAAGTGTCGAGCCAGTCTGTTGACGGGCTTGCGGTAGTGCCCATCTGCGTGGCATTTAGCTGCACGGCTCCCGCGCTCTGCCGGTGCCCGTTACTTTATTGCCCGATCCATTGACTGATTGACTTGGCTCCATCGACCCCAGCAGAGTTACTCCAGTTTACCCCAGTGAAGGACTTCACCAAGTCAAATGGGAAAGGGAAGCAATCTCAGTGACTCAGCTGGGGTTGGAAAACTTGTCATGGAACTTGTCAGCAGGGTAGAAAAGTCAGGTCCTGTCCTCTCACTGCCATGGCTGATGCTAATGAAGACAGAAATGTTCTGGCCCAAGAATTAGCATTGTCCCTGGGCCGGTAAAATTTGTCATGAGTCCTTGAGGTTGCTCCGCGTGTCTGCAATCCAGCGGTCCCGTCCACTCTGCCCTGCCTGAGCTGCTCCTTTACCTCTTGTGCTTGGACTTGAACACTACAGTAAGACTGTTTTGTTTTATTTTACTTGGTTTTTGCTCAATGTAGCAATGGTGCCTGGGTTGCAAGCCCTGGCCTGAATGTTCACTGGTCTCCAGAAACAAACTGCTGTAACCAAACACTTCAAAATATGCAGAAATTTGTTTATGGCCTCAGGTGTGCAAAAGATTGTGTGCGTGCAAGTGTGTGCGTGCATGTGGGTGGGTGGGAGGAGGGGTAAGAGGACCATAATTCTGCTTTCCCCTCTCGCTGGCTTCCAAAGGTATTCTTGCTATTGTCTGTCTTTAATGCACCTTTGTGTCTTATTACACACACATGTGTCTGTGTAACGGCTTCTTGCACCTGTGTGCTTGTGTCATGGCTTTTATCCTGGAGCGCCATTTTGGACCAAAATGTGACCTGTCTGCTTAACTCGTGAACACTTTAATGGTACCTGGTGACACGTGAGAAGTGGGTCAGAGAAGAGCGAGGACTTGGACGTCTTCACCGAGCGCTTCGTCCAGTTCCCAGCGAGCCCCGTGCCAGCCAGGCAGGCAGGAGCGTGCTCACTCATGAAGGCTGAAGCACCTCGGGCACCGGCCCTTCGTCTCTGCCCTCTGTCTCTCCCTGCTTCCTGGCTGGTTTGGTTTAAAAGAGTCCCCTGCCCCTGAGCCAGGCGGCAGGGACCGGGGTGCCAGCCCCGAAGGGCAGTGCACAGTGGCATCCTGGCCTGGGGGCTGGGGGGCAGTTGGGGTGGTTTGCCTCTATGCGGGGCCGGGAGCTCACTGGCATGATCCAGGGGCTCCAGAAATGTGAAATGGCTTTACTAGAGCCTGCCATGAGCCCTGCTTGGCTTGCTCTTGCTGTTGCTTCGGCAGCGCTGTTGACAGCTGTGGTCCTTTCCGTGCTCTTTCCGTGAATGGAAACATGCCTCTTTGTTTTGGGAACAATGCTTTCTGTTCCTGGCTTCCTCCGTACCTCATCTCCAACGCAGCCGGACCTGCTGGTTTGCACAGCGGCTGTGCTGCTCAGGCTCGCGGCGGGGCTTGGCTTTGCTAGAAGCAACGGGACTGGAGGATGGGGTCACATTAAACACGCGTGCGTAGCCGTGCAAGCAGTGGCTCTGCATGACAAGGAGTGGAGAACAGTGGCATTTAACATTGCTTTGCTTTTGTGTAGCTATGTTAAGCAGGAAGCGTGTGGTGAATGGCCTTAGTGTTCTGCACCGCACTTCATCTTTTGCTTCCCGGGTCAGAGATGCAACAAGCATCTTGGAGCAGGCCACTTTGAGGGGACTGGCCAAGCAGCCTCTTGCAGGACCTGATAGATCCCAGGCAAGGAGCAGGGAGGAAATGAAGACACAGCTCCTCCATGCCTGGTGCTGGGAAACGTGCGTGTGTCTCAGGTGGGCTGATGCTGATCAAGTGGCTGCTTCCCGCTCCCCCTGCACAGCGAACGGCCCGGTGGTTCGTGTGGCAGGGAGGGTGGGCTGGTCCCAGCGGAGGAGCTGGTGCTGAGAGAGGCATTACAGCGATAATGCTACAATTCGACAGCGTTAGTATTATTAAAATGTCAGACTGATATCTTCCTCGGCATTAAAACTCTTAAGGCACTTGATCCTCTCGTAGTCGTGGTGCTCCGAGTCAAAGCATGGGGAAGCGTGGTTATGGAGCAGAGAAGAAGGTGAGGGGGGCGCCCTGTCACACAGCTGCTGTGCAAATAGCTTTCCCTGCACTCACAATGCCTGCTAATCAGTTTAAATTCAAGTGCTTCACGCTGGCTTTGGCATGCATGGCGTAACACACGTGCGACTGCTGTGGAGCGGGCTGGGCGGAGCGCGCTGCAAAACACATTGCTTCCAAAAGCAGAAGGGGCCAGTAATTGCAAACTTGTGCACACATGTGCATGTGTGTGAGTGCGCACACACGCACTTTGTCTGTGCGGAGCGGTGAGAGGACTTTCATTTTAAAAACAATTGCCCCCAAGCCAAGAGGTTGGAAAGCGGAGCAGGTTTTCGTGCCCTGCTCTCTTAAAGGGGGCCGAGCCATGTATGAAAGTTGTCTTGTGACTGCAGGTCTTGAAGGCCGCTCATTCCCATCACAAAGGGACCTCGGGGAGGCTCCCAGCAGCGCGTGGCGGTGGATGCTCAGGGTAACGGCTGTTCAAAAGGAGGCCAGGGCCGGAGCGTGCCAGGCACCCATTCGAGCAGTACCAGGCCTGGCTGGGACTAGCACCGCTCCTATGCAGGCTTTTAATTTTCAGGCTCAGATGGGGTTTAACTAGTCCTTAGAGCAACCCCCAGGACTGGCGACTTGGTGAGGACGGGGGAGCACAGACTTGCCCGAGGCCTTGCAAGGAAATACGAGGCGACTCTTAGAGCTACAGTCTCCAGCTCCTAAACTCACCCGGGGGTCTTTGAGTCTCCCAGGAAATTTGGCAGCTCTGCCCACACGTGCCAGAGATACTCCGGTTGCACCTGCCGCGAGGAGGCAAACAGTTGTCCTAAACCCGGTGGCAATAAATGAAGCCATCTGTATAGGCACTGTCCTGTGGGCTCCCCTCCACCCCAAGTTCCCTTGCCACCTCATGGCCTTTTCCAGGATGAACGTCAGTGCCCGTGTGCAGCGAAGGCTGGCCCTTAACACTGGCTACCTGCAAGCGGGGCCACATCCGACCTGGGGAGCTCCTGCGGTGGTGGTGCGGCAGCCCCATAAAGCTGCATCTCTGCATGTTGGAGGCTAATGGGCGCGGCGCTGCGTGGCTGCCTGTGGCCACTGCTACCCCTGGAGTAGCTGGCAGTGTTCCCAGGGCTGCAGCGGTGGTCCGCAACGGGAGGGAGCCGTACGGTGTGCACCGTGCCGGGCCCTGAGGGCGCTGGTCCAAGCAAACAAAGCTACTGGAACGACCCCATCCGTCTGTCCGTACCGGGCTGTGGCAGGCGGGCTGCTGCCCGGGCCCGGCGCCATGCGACGCGGGCGGGGACCTGGTTGGAGCTCTATTGTGGCTTTCTGCGTTGTCCGTGGTCCTGAAAAGCAGCTGATTGCTGCCTCGGTGATTAAATCGACTGCAGAGCTATCCCCTCCAGTCTGCCGTTGTGTGGAGACTAATTTCCATATAATAACATTTTGTTATTTGCAATAAATCATACCCACGGTAAGGTGACTGGGTTATGTCATTATTTGCAAACCTACAGAATGTAATTATGCCGCATCTGAAAGCCTTCATGCAGAACGGGTGGCGTTCCCCAAGTAATGCCAACCCATAATAATCAAAATTGATGCTGTGCCTCGTACGGCACCTCATCACAGGAGAGGAAGAGGGGACCGACACGCTCCCCCGTGTGCAAGCCTCCTCGGAGCCAAGCGGTTTGGACCCCAGCTTTTGGCTTTCTTCCCCCTTTATCGCCTCTTGAAATAATCAGCCCACAAGCCGGCGTTTCATTTGCATTCTGAGCATGGAGCCGGGCTTTCTCATGCATTAAGTACATGCACATTACACTAGCTTACTATTTGTTCACAATGGCATGGGCTCCCGAAAACATAGCAAGCACTCCCGCTTTCAGTGCCCCTTGTCGTAGGAAAGCCGTGAGAAACCCAGTTTCCCCAGGCAGTGAGTTAGGAGGGAGGTGGGGGCTATTCCTTTTTGAGCTCATGATGATAAAAAAAAATCTAATGCAATCATCAAAAAATAAAGCCGCGCGTCTCATGTCTTTGCCATTAGGAATCTTTCTTGCCACTGATCTCTCCTCCTTCCCCCCCCATTTCTGAAGGACTCAGCAGTGTTTATGCGCGTCCCCATTCCTCATGCCGGGGAAAGGGGGGAAGTTTGACTGATCTCTGAGGCTGTAACATTCAGAGGGTTTGTGCTTCCTGAGAGAAGCACTTTTTATTTGGAAACAAAGGTTTTATTTCTCTCAAGGCAGAGCTCTGAATGTGGCTGTTCTTCCCTGTTCTTTACCTTAAGGTATGACAGCTCTTGGGAGGCATTCTCCCACTTTAGTGGCTATAACCTTACATTTGTCGTGCGGTAGTCGCAGCAGTCCTTGCTGATCATTTTGTTCAGGGCTGTGAAATTTGCCTTCGAAACTGGAATTGAATCCCATCCTCGGCTCTCAGCAGCGCAGGCGGTTTGTAAGCGTATCTCTTTCCCAAGGATGTTTGCAGTTATTGATGCCGAGTGTAGCTATTTATCACAGACAATACAGAACAAAAAGGAATTTATTAATAAGTCTCCTGCTCCCATGCGCTTTCTCAAGGAACCTGCAACACTCTATTTTCTTCTCGGCCCATTTATAGCTACATGGTTTTGCTCCTGTCCGGTCAGATTAAATGCTTGCTCTGTAAAGGGGGTTGCTGTGTAGTCCACGGTGTTAGCTGTTCGCGACGCACTAAAGGCTCAAGAACAAATGGGGAATAATGCAGAATCCCTCGGACACGTTATTTGACATCAAGCGGGCAATGCCGGGCTGGCAGCATTGGCTCGCGAGCACCTCTGAGCGGCCTCTTGCCCTCCGTGACCGCAGAACGCTGCACAGCCGCGGAGATGGGCTCAGGGGCAGGTCGCTCCGTCCGCGTGAGCTCTGGGTTTTGCATCAGCAAAACAGGACGTGGGGACCCTGCGTGAAAGCTGCCAGGTCCTAAGGGTAAAAGTGCTGCGGGCATTGGTGGTTAGTGAGCGTGGTAATACCTTGTGCTCCAAAGTCCCTGTTGATTTGCATAAATCTTCTCACCCTTGTTTTGAATTTAATCCCCCCAAATCAGATGCCCAGTAAGCGGGCAGAGCTGGGCGTGAAGCACGTGGGTCCCAGATGTCCGGAGCAGCAGGCCAGGCCGGCCACGTGCTGGATGGAGGCTGGTCCTTGGAGGCTTCATTCCCTGCAGAATGGGAGCCAGGCGTCATCTGGATGCCATTGCAACTTCTCTGGCAAAGATGACTTGTCCCTGGGGCTAATGGAAATATTTCTGGGGAATTACAGTTGTTGGCTTTGCCTTGCATGGGATCTGGTATTCTGTGGTGGAGTCAGAGTCCTAGAAAACAGCATTGCCAGGGGCCTGCAGATGTCATTTAGCTTGTTCCCTGCCTTCCTGGGATCAATTGTACCTAACCCGTGTCGGGTGGATATTTGTCTACCTTGCTTTTAAAAAGCCTCCCGTGACAGAGATTGGACAGCCTTCCTAGGGAACCGGATTCCCAGGCTTAACTAGCCATCTGACTAGAAAGTGTTTCTTAACGGCTAACTTCCTAACTGAGTCTAATGACCTAAATCTCCTTGTCTGATCTATGCTGGACTTGGAGAACAGTTATCAACCTCCTTCTCTGTAGCAGTCTTTTCCATGTTTGCGGGCTGTTGTCATGTCTCGCCTCGGTCTTCCCTTGTCTGGAGCCCAGTGGTCAGGGTGTCTAGACATGTGTGCTTTGGTCTCTCTCCAGGTGGCCCGCACCTCTCTTGGGGCAGGGGGTCTGAAGCTGGGTGCAGTACTCCAGCTGCGGCCTTCCCACAAACGTTACCTGGAGAGTCTACGCGACACTTGTGTTTGTACGCCCCGGCGCGCTGTCTGCTTTACCTGCAGCGCTGCCGTGTTGGTTCCTGTTCAGTTTATGATCTGCTGTTGCCCCCAGATCCTCCTCTGCACAACGGCTCTCTAGCCATATTTTCCCCGTCAGATAGTCGTGCTGGTTTAGTCTCACCTAAGTGCAGCCTTTTATGCTTGTCCTTGCTACATCGCATCCATTTTATTTCATCTCCTTCCTCCAATTTGTCAGGATCATTTTGAATTCTAGTCCAATCTTCCGAGTTCCCTGGGACCCCTTGTAACTTGGCATCATCTGCACATTTAATAATATCTGTGGAAGACGCCCCGGGGTCCCCTTAGCCGTGCTCTTCCACCCACCACGAGCCCGTTTCAGATCACAGGCGTTGCCTGCTCTGCTGGCTTATCCGCAGGTCCAGGGCCACGGCTCATGGGTGAGGACTGACCTTCCCAGGGAGGTTGGCTTGTTTGCCCAGTGTGTGCTGCCTCTTGCCTCCCTGTGCCTGTGGCTGGATGCCCGTTGCCCTTGGGAAGGCGGGGAGACCTCCATGGAGATGTGTTTTATGGTAGCACCTCGTTGTGCTCTAATTAAAGGTCTGTTGGTGTTTTCTTTAAGCTCATGCCTCTCTGTCAGGGCTGCATCTTAGACTCATTTTCAGTTTGCTTGAACCTTCCCAATTGTCCTGGTTTTATCTCCTACCTTCCAGAAACAAAACATCCGTAACTGCAATGAGGGCCAGGGCCACAGCTGATCTTTATACCAGGGTGCGATGTTTCTAGCAGGGCCTGACCCTGCTCTCGGCCCCCAGCAGATGCACGAGCCCAGCGCGGACGCTTGCGCTCATCTCCACTGCACCAAAGCTGGGCTCTGCGGCGCAGTGCCAGTCCTTGGCGTGAAATGCCATTCTTCCCTGGGAGCACTTTCAAAGGAGAGCTGCACTAATCGCCTTGCTGATAATTAGTGCAAATATTTTGAATACCGAACTTATCTTGCATCCTTTGTCACCGAGACAGTCCGTGACCCAAGATGCATTTCTTCCATCCGAATGTACCCAGAATGTGTAATTAAGAGGTGACAGAAAAGAACGCTTCATCCTGCTTCGCTTTCTAAGGGATCCGGCTGCAATGCTGTCACCATACCTTCCCCTTCCCCTTCCCGCCGAGGCTTTCAGAGAAGCCCCTCACCGGGAGGCTGCTGGAGGTGCACTGGCAATGCACCCTCAGCTTCGCAGGCGTTGCACTGGGGTTGTTTGGCCTCAGTCTGTACAGATGTGATTATGCAGGACGGGGCAGGGACGTTTGTGACCGTTCATGTCAGAGAGACCGTAGCTCTTCAGTGACACTTGAGAGCGAGTCCTACTCCCTGAGTGCAAGCCACTGACTCGTGGAGACTGGGAGCTGCTGAGCACCCCCGGGAGTCTGCCCACGGTGGCTCAGGAAAGGAGCGGCCTGATGCCCTTGGCTGTGGAGCCTGCCTGGACCGCCGTTTGGGTCGGTGCTGGGGAGCCGATCCCCGGTATCGAGTGCAGCTCTGCTGCTCGGTTGTCAGCCCAAGGTAGTGCCCTGCTGATGCCCCCAGGTGTGCCCTCCTGGGGCTCCTTTTGCAGCCCCGGGCCAAGGCAGGCCGGCACAGGGCTGCCATGCACGTGAAGTAGCTGGAAGGGCAGTGCCTTGGTGAGCCGTGCCAGCCTCGCTCTCTCCTTCCCGTCAAAGCCTGGACAGAGAAGCGCTCTGAAGAGGGGAAGCTGGAGCCCTGCGCTATCACTCACATGGAAAGACAGTCGGAAAGGAAATGTATGGAAATAAGTCAGAAGAAATGCGGGGCAGGGAAGGCGAGAGGTACAATAGAGACACATAAATATCTAAAACAAATGCTTGTGTTCCTACCTCTCTACATCCTGAGACATATAATATTACAGCTCTTGGCTTGCCTGACGTTAGCATATTCTGTCCGTCCCTGCTACGGTACAGTAAATGCATTGTGACAGTAGCTGAGTGAATTCTGTGTGGCGAACAGATGTCTTCTAGCAGACGAGGATTTTGAGGCTGTATCGCATGGTGATTTCATCAATTATATATCGCTCCTCTTTCCATAGGCAGAAGCTCGTGAGTGGGTATGGCTCAAAGGGGGTACCCAGCAGGATCCAGGGGTGAAAGAGAAACCTGTGAGCAGCAGGTGGAATGGCTGGGCTGGGTTTTAATGCTGGGGGAACATATGGCTGGTAGCTCCCTGTATTGCTCCTTGCCAGTTTGCACCACACTTTTTTTCACCGCTGCATTGCCAAGCACCGTGTTGAATCCTCCCTGCCGCAGCCGGCTAAAGAGCAGCCCGGAGAGCAGAGAATGGACTTTCACTTCCCTGGCACCTGGGCTCGCCCCTGACCCCACCTCGTGCCCCGCGCGGTGTTGCTGTTGCTGCAGGTAGCGTGCGGCTGCTGCAATCCGGCACGGTAGCATTTCTCCATATAGCAGCTGGCTATGCATGTGCAGGTGACTCAGGGCTGCATTTTTAACAGCAGCTCCTGGTTTGGGGAGCCCCGTGCAAGACCCCTGCCCGGAGGACCTGCTTCTCTGGCGCCGAGTGTCTGCAGCTCCTGGCACAGACTTCAGACCGCTGCGAACTCGGGCTTTGGGCGGTGTTTTTGGAGTCAGAGGCCCGTTCTGGAAGCCTGGCCCAGCCCGTCCACCTTGCCCGCCCGTGCAAATGTCGCAGCAGGGGCGGGTAGGTGGGAGCCGGTCTGCTGCGCACGCTGGTGATGCTAAGTGCTAAATATTGCTGTTAGCAGGCAGTACGGCAGATGCAAGTGAAAGCCATATGGACACAGGAAGGGGCACTGGCTTGCTACTGGGCGCACTGTGGGCTGAATCCTTTCTAATGCCAAAGACCTATTAAAAGCATTGCAAATTCAATCCCCCTTTTATTTATTTATTTAGCATTCAAACAGAGCCTTTTACCTGGCAATCCCAATTCATTAAAGCAAATGCAGAGGCTTTTATTATGACTGTAGAGTGTAGTCTAGTATTTTCACTGCACGTATAATTTGCCATGTATGAAAACCATTTCCAGAATTAATTTACCTACTGCAAACAATTTATATTAATGAAAATGCATTTTTCATGTGGGTTGGTTGGGAAGGCTGGCTGCTGCCCGAGAGCTCGCCTTATCCACCGGGATGAAGAGGAGATGGAATTTGCTTAAAAATTAAATAAATCACCCCCTCTGTTTTTTAATACAATATGGCCCAGCAATAATCTCTGAAGCAGACTGCAAAGGCAGCAGAAAGCTCCATCTGTGGGGTTTTAATATGCAGCATTGTCTCCCTTTTTAATATCATCCCTCTCCCAGGCTCGTGTAACTGAGATGTGAGGGCTGTCATCCCGCGCCGGCACATTCTGATGCCTGAAATTAACTGGAGTCAAGAGGAATTCGGCTCCCGAGCCCCTTCCCCCCATATTAACATACGCCTTTCCAAGTAATTGATGCTGGATTCATCCTGCAGCCGCTCTTCCCTGCCGCCCTCCTCCTCTTTATATCCGCGGATAAAGACTCCTGTCAGCTGTCCAGATGGCAGCTGGGTGTTCGCATCTTAATCTGGGCCCAGCACGCGCGCTCCCCCGGGATGGGCAGGAAGGGTGCTGCTGTGGGGGGCCGGGGGCTTTCGAATGCTTCCGAGCTCGCGGGCAGCTGCCGGCCCTTTCAGCTCCTGGGCGGTGACAGAAGAGGGACAGATGCGGTCCCGGTCCCAAATAGAGCTCGGTGCTGGCAGTCCCTCAACTGGAGGATGGATGGTCTGTACCACGGGTCGTGGATGGGTCTTGAGGCGACTCGAGCCACAGATACGTCCTCGGACATTGCTGGGCTTTCCACAGGGGAGAGGAGGCTGCCGGCTGGGATTTCTCGCCTTTTCCTTCCTGCAGTCCAGGCATCATAGCGCGGACATGCTGGTTTTGGCTGGCATGGGTGGGTTGGGGTCCCAAGTGGGATGGCTGCCCTGACATGGGTGGGATTATTGCTGCTCGACCACGTCTCATTGCCCCTGTACTGCTGATGGAGATTCCCCACTAGTTGCGTGTAGCATAGTGCGTGGTGGTGGCAAGACCCCCGACTTCTTGTAACTTGTGTGTTGGAGGCTGCGCCGCGCAATGGGCGGCTCCTGGGCTGTGGCGAGGAGGAGCTGGACCCAGGGGCTCTTGGCAGCTGCCAAATTTTCAAGCACTCTGGCGAGTTTTTATGCAGATGGGAAAGTCTTGAAAACATATTTGACAGAACATAGCTATGCCGGCCCCTGGCTAGCACGGGTCAGGAGGGGCTGGCCACTGGGACCTAAAAAGCAGTTAATGCAGATACGGATGAAGCAGGCAGCCACCTCCAAAGGGCAGTGGGGGGGCGTTAAAATCTGGAGAAGTTCTGTGCAATAAATCAGTGTGATGGCAACAGCCTCAGCACGCCTGCCGCGCCTGGTCCTGGCCCTGGCAGCTTGCAGGTAGCGCCCCAGAGCCTGCTGTCTAGGCCCTCCTCTCGCTGCCTCGGTCGCGGACGGGGCTGCCACTAAGGCCTCTCCAGGAGGCCGCGTCCTGCAGGATGCTGGCTGCTCCAGCTCCAGTCTAGCCAGGCCACGAGCACGTGCTGCACGGTAAACCCGCCCAGCGTCCCACTGACGGCATGGGGCAGGGCCGAGGGCCGCCGGGTGCGACGGCGGTGTTTGCTGCAGCGGAGCAGGACGTGTGAACGCGGCTGCTCTGCCTCGCGTGGGGGCACGCTCGTTCTCACCCGCCCGCACTTGCTCCGTATCTCTCCACGCGTGCCTTCTGTGGGATCTAATGGCTCTCCCCTGGAGCTTGCGTTATAGAGATGCAGCTAACTAATTGAGGGCCATTACCAAACGAACATATTGCCTGCCAATCTAGGGTTGTATTATTACTGCCTAACCTCACGTGGTATGTTTATCACATTGTAAGACTGCTGTCAGGAAAGCCACTCTAGGCAAAAACTTAATTAGAACTCCTCGTATAGTGGCCGCGAGATGATTTATTGCTGGCTTTCTCTCTGCTCGCGCTCCACATCTACGTGATTATGCTTTGCAGCGAGGGCATTGTTCTCCAGCACAGGCCCGTGTATTTTGGCCATACATAAAGACTTGTACGTGTGTTCGGATTTGCCCAGACTTCAGACCTGTTGTACGGTGTCTTGGTGGCCATGCTGGCCCTGGCGTGCGGTGGGCGTGCTAGGCTTGCAGGCTTGATGTCCTGGCTGCTGTGCTTGCAAAATATCCTCTGGCCTCAGCCCTGTGCATGCCCGGAGTGTGGTAGCACAGGGCGTGGGAGCAGTGCCTGCCCAGCTGCAGCGTGGGCTGGGACTTGCCAGATCAGCTGGGCATGCTCCATGGAAGTCCAGGGAAACTCAGCCATGGCGCTCCAAGGTGACTCGGCCCCGCTGCTGGTCTAGGTCTGAGGCATCTCCTTGCTTTTGGCCCAAAGGTGCCCTGACTGCCCTTGCTGCGACTGAAAATCCCCCCCGTCAGCCTGCACATTACCGGGGGATAACAGACTCCCAGCACCGGTCGCTGCCCCTGCTCTGCTCTGCCCGGGCCGTTGGTCCTCGCCCCCAGCCAGGCACTGGGGCGGCTGGGGCATGGAGCGCTCTCTGCCCACCACATTTCCCAGCACGGCTTGGATGCACTGTTTGCTTTGAGTCCCTATATTTTTTAAACACCGAGCATGTGCTGAGAGTAGCACCCTGGCCGGGCAGCTCAGGACCGGCGTGTCAGCTCTCCTGTGATCAGCGCCCTCTCGCCAGCGGTCGGTTCGGCGTTCTCCTCCCCGCACATTGTTAGGCGGCGGGAGGCGAAGATGACAGCTGCTTCGTTTGTGCTCCCCTCCTCTCCTTCACGCTGGGGTGGGCAGCCCACCCCGGCGCCCCGCAGCCCGCCCTGCCCAATTCGTTTGCAAGAGCAGTCGAGTTGTTGGGAAGATCTTCCCCCGGTTTCTCTTCTGTGCCGTGGCTGCTCGAAGTCTCTGCTCTCTCCAGAGGAAAGAGAAGGTGCTTTAATTATTCTTGCCTTCTGGAAACGCCATGGTAATTAGCACTTCTGCAGAGAGCAAGTGGTGGCTGGGCTTGTGCAGCGCGCCAAGGAAGCGAGTGCTCCTCGCTTGGTTTTAAGGCAGCCTGACAGGTTGAATTACTCCGTGCTCTGCTGAGGCACCTCTGGGCCCAGGCGGGGAAGCAGAAGAAACTTTAGGCAAGAGGAAGGGGAGGCAGAGGCAAAGCAGCTGCAGGAAGAGCGCTGCGGGGCGGACGAGGGTCGGGGCGCGGCGGTCACCGTCTGGGGATGGGGGCGAGTTGTGCACCGTGAGGAGAGGAGAGCGAGGCCGTGCAGAGGCAGCATGTTGATGGGGTGGCACTGGAAGGGTCTCCAGGCTGCTGCCCCGGTCAGCCTGGATTGGGGATGAACTGAGAGGTGCCCAGCGCTGTAGCGGGACCGGGCCCGTCCAGGGATGAATGGAGCTTCTCCCGCACTGCCGTGAGCACCGGGCAGCAGTGTGGCTGGGCCTGGAGAAGGGCAACGTGGGGCCTGGTGCACGGCGTGGTGCCGTACCCGGGGCCGGCTTCCTCGAGATGCTTCCTCCAACCGAACTAGGCGTCTCCTCTCAGGCGGGCCAGCTCGGATGTGGCCAGACCGTGCCTGCACACTGCCTGCGAGCACCTGGCCCTGCCGCCTTCGTGAGCAGGGGGCAAAACGTCCAGGCAGCCGCTGCAGGGTAGAGCCTGGGCTGTTCTTCACTGCGGAGATCCTGCTCCATCGGGGCATGGGGCTGGGCACTCGGGCACCTTGCTGCAGCTCCAAAGCGAGCTGTACAGGGTGGAGCTGGGGAGGTGAAGGTGCCAACCTCAGGGCCGAGCTCCCTTGGCTGCAGAAAGGGCCGTGCCCTCCCCGCACCCTGGTGAGTAGGGTCCAGAGGACTTGGCTGGGCCTTGGACCAGCCTCTGTTTTTGCCCTGCTGTGCTTGGCACCATGCTCAGAGCTTCCTGCTGAGATAGCGAGCGGTTTGGGGCAGGGGCTCTCTTGGTATGGGTTTGTCGGCAATCGTAGGAACTGCAGGGGGAAGGGAAGGAGCCCATAACCCCGAGCATCCTTCAGACAGTGCCGCTCCTGCGCCTGCCTTTGTGCCGGGATCACGATGAAGTCAGCGGGGAGCAGATGCACAAACGAGACCTGAAAGGGAGCGGGGCTGCGTTTACCAGTGCACCCACCCGAGGGGCTTTGTGCTCCAGCTTCCTCGCAGAGGCATGTGCTCCATCCCTCCGCTGTAGCTTTAATGTGCGGCTCTGCTCTGCTGCTGTCATGAAAGCAGCCTGAAGAGGAAGCTTTAAAGCTTTTCTGTGTCACATCCCCTTGCCTGTTGTGAGGAGTGAGGAGCCTTTGAATCCTCTCATTGCTGAGATGTTGCTGGGAGTGAGCGCCAGCCACGGGGCCCTTTGTGCAGGAGTCCTCAGACGCTTGAAGCCTCCGTGCCATCACAGGCATGGGGCTAAGTGCTGGGGCAGAGCCGAGAAGCCCTGATTCCTCCTCCAGGACACGAAGCACGCTGAGCCTCTCTGACACGCATTAGCGCGTGCCTGCGGAGATGCGCTTTCCTTCGGAGGGCCAGGCCGGGTCCTTCGGACCAAGCTCTGTCCTGGAGGAGCGCTGCTCGAGCTGGCGCCGCGTGCTCGTCAGGACGCGTGCAAGCGCTTTCGGACGGCTTCAGAGAGGCTGTTTCTCTGTGTCTGGCAGCCCCAGGGAGGGAGGCAGCTGGGTTTCAGTGGGGGACCAGTGTGTTTCGGGGGGAAGAGGGCGTCTAGGTGCCGCGGCTGCGTGTTAAATGAGGTATCAGTGACCTGCACGGGCAGGTACAGCACACCTGCGTGGCTTCTCCATATGCAAAGCAGAGTGGATGGAATAAGACATTCAATGAATTTCTCAGTGTGTTTTTGAATAAATTATTGAATTTTTCCCCTCATTATTCAGCCAGCTTTTAGAACAGGGTGAGTAATTAGTGAATATTCATGAATATGCATGAACTTTGCAATGTTTTTATGAATAAAATATTTCTGAACTGCTGTAGCTGGTTATCAGCCCGGCCTGGGTTAGCTGACGTGTGCTAACTAGCACCTTTGAGAAGCCTCGTCCGCGCGGGGCCTTGCATGTGTCGTGGCCCGGCAGAGAGGAAGCGGAGGTGCTAACTGGGCCAGCTGAAGGCTGCAGCCTTGTCTAGACGGGATGCTCCAGTGCTGGGCGTCAGCGTGTCCCAATCTGACAGCTCCACAGGCAGCTCCTCGCTGCAGAGCACATCAGGGCTGTTTTTAACTTGTGTGGGCTCTCTGCTCACTTGGGTTAAAATAGCAGTGAAGACAGAGCAGCTCGGGTTTTAACTTGGCCTAGCAGCAACCCAATCCCCTGCGGGCTCCCTGAAGGCTTGGAAACCCGCTGCCAGCTCGAATTAAAGCGGAGTTACCTTGCTTCTCTGCTGTTTTAACCTGACAGAGCGGACCGGAGCTGAACACACGTCTCCCACATCAGCAGTACCCTCCTCCCAGCTTGCTCGGGCCACGGCGCAATGTCTGTGCTGTGCCGTGCCGTGAGGGCCGCTCCTGCCGTTCCTGGGTTTTCCCACGCTGCGCTGCCGTGGCCTGTGTGCTGACTGGGAATGACGAGCCCCTCCTCTCGCAGCCACGGGGATGTGGCCCTCTTCCCCCACGGCCCCAGGCCCATGTGCATCCTCGTCTCCCCCGCATCGGAGGGCACGCCGGAGGTGCACGCGCAGCAGCTGGGGGCTGGGGCCGGCCAGGCTCCAGTGGCACCTGTAACCAGTGAATACTTTGTGGCCCGTCAGGTGTGAAAGGCAGAGCTGGCCCCATCCAGCCGCTGCACAGAGGCTGCGTGGGGCTGGGAAGGGGATCGGGAGCACTGGCAAAGAGGGGCAGACACTGAGGCAGGTCTTGGCCCAGGTAGGAGTGAGGCAGTGCTGGGAACCTGCCCCTCGCCTGGAGCCCCAGGTCTTGCTGGGTCTCTGCACCCCCGGGCTTGGCCTGTGCAAGATGCCAACATCATGCCAATGAGGGTCGTGGCAGGAGGGACCCGGGGTCTGCCCGGGGCGTGTGGGGAGCAACGGTGGGCCGAGGACACGAGCGCTCAGACCAGCTGTGGCGTGAGGCCCTGGTCCTGCCTGGCCGAGGGGTGTCCCTGGAGATGGTTTTGGGGCGCGTGGAAATGCGCAGCGATACCTTGGACGCCGCTTGCAGTAAGAGAAACTTGGGGCGCCCCGGCCATGGGGCTCCGAGCAGCGCTCGGCACGCCGGGGCAGGCGCGATGCTGTCGATCCCACGTCGTGAGTCACTGACACATTAGCGCGTCCTGGCTCACAGGAACCCAGACACCCTTGAGCTGAGAGGAGCATGATGGCAGCGTGGGGCGGCGTCATGTGTCTCTGTGTTGTTGTGTTAGCAAACACCCCGTGTTTCCGTGGGGGCGCGGTCTCGAAATAGAGAGAAACCAGAGCAGGCCCCGCGCGGCATTACCCCTGTGCTGCATTTGGGCAGTCTCGGGCAGTGGGGACCACGGGCTGTTGGCTTGGACCCCTTGACACGCTTCTTCCACACCCGTCAGTCTTCCCAGAGCGCTCGTGGCTGCTTCTCCATGCAGGTGTCATCTCATTAGCATTTGGGTCACCGAAACCACTTAACTTCTGGCCATTGGCATAGGGAAGCAGGCCTTGCACAGCCTCTGCCCCAGAGCGCGCGCGCTTGTAGGCCATCGCGCTGAAGCACGGAGGACAGCGCTGGGGAGCACGCCATTACCTCACGCCAGGCAGCTAAACACGCAGACAATACCACTAAACTGGCCCCGGTGGCTATCCTCAGCCTCGCGCGCCGTGAAAGGGAGCTCTTCAGGGGGATTAGAGCTCAGGAACCACTTACTTACGCGCTATTAGTTCATGCACCAGACATCCCCGCTCCCGTGAAGAGTGCTGTTGAGTGAGCTCTTTGAGGGAGACTGTTGTGCTCGCAGCGATCGTAATTTATGGTCCGGAGGCAAAATGGGGAAAGGGGAGGGAAGCAATCTTATTCCGAGCTCAATTCAGCTGCAGGAGCTGGTGGTCCGCAAAGCGGTGCAAAGCTCCCCTGGCAGCGCGCTGGGTCCGTGCCGCGCACAGGACCACGGTGCTGTCGGCATCGGCTGGCACTGGCCACGTGCCCGCTAAGGGAGGACAGAGCTATGGTGTTATGCAGGCGGCGTAAAGAGCAATGCCCGGGTGGAGAAGGCAGTGATGCCTGATGAGTGGAGATTGCTGGCCTTGGGGAGGGTTCTGGTTTGCCTGATGCAGGAGGACAGGCCTAAGGGGACCTGACCCAGCCATCCCCATCCTCGCGCTCATCCCTGCAAGACCCAGCACGGGGCTGGTTGGAGAGCAGCTGTAGGAGGTTGCTCTGAGTGACCTGTGCTGGCCAGGGGCCTCCCTGAACCACCCCTCTTGGGCAGGGGGTGACCAGGTCGGCTTGCTCTTTCTCCTCCTCTGCTCCTCGCCCTTGGAGGAGGGTGAAGAGAAGAAGCTCCCCGCTCGGCTCCCCCGTCTCCTGCCCGTGCCGCTCCCCTGCAGTTGGGAGGCGACGCTGTCACCTGCTGGCTCCAGCCCCAGGATGTTTCCCTGAGCAACGTCTCCCTGTTTCCAGAACCGATCATAATATTTTCTAATATTTTAACAGCCAAAGAGGCCGGCCTGTCTCTGCCCCTCCACTCCCGCCCTCACCTGCATCACATTAGCTTTGGTGTCATTAAACAAAGCAGCTCTATTTATCTCTATTCTTAAATCTCTAACTAGGTCGACACACATTTGTCTTGGCTTAATAATTATTGATAAGATGCAGCTGATCACGTGCCTTTTGGAGCCCGGCTTCCGCTCTCTGCTGCGGGGATGATATGAAAGACTGCATATGCAAACGATGCTCTCATTTATCCCGTCTCTGCCTCCGCGGCCGACAGCTGCTCGTACGTCGGGCCACTGGTGGGTGCGAGCCCTGCGCAGCTTTGGGGCTCGCTCCCCACGCAGAGCACCCCGGTTCCTCTGCAGAAATCAGAAACCTGAAGTGCTGCAAGCGTAGGGCCAGGCGAGAGCGTTGTCAAACCAGGCAGCCCGTGGCTGTCGTGCCACTGTGGCCGCGCAGAAGTCGTCCTTTCTCTTCCCAACAAGATGGTCTTATTGATCTGTGCAGGATGCTTTAATCTATTCTCTCTATTACGGGTCGTGGGTTGTAGCCCTTGTGAAGCTGAGTGAGAGAGTGCTTCTCCCTCTGAGCCTGCCAGGCTCCCGGCTGCTCTAATCGCTGCCCTGCTGGGAGCCCTGGCGCTGACGTGGGGGCAAGGGGTGCCGCGTACACTTTTCCCTTGAAACCAGCAAACTCCCACGGGGAACGGAGGGGAATAGCACCGTCAGAGGTGCAGAGCAGCTCTGCTGAAAGAGGTCACGAAGCTCTAGGCAGGAGCAGAAGTTGTGTTGGGCAGGCTCTTGAATGAGAGAAGAACAGCCTGCGTGTGCATGTGTATGTGCACCGATACCAGTGTAAGCAGGCACGTGTTTGCACGAACCCAGGGCTGTGCACTCTTCAGGTGTTGCTCTGGGTGTCCTCCCCGTGCTGTGCGCCAGTCTCCTTGATAAAAGCAGGCGCCGGCTCTGCCCAGGGAAAGTACAAGGAATCGGTCTCACCATCTACACGAGACATCGACACTGTGGAGTCGGTGACGAGGCTGACTTGTGACACAAGTGTCTGTGCTTGGCCCAGAAGGAGCTCTTCTCGTGGCTTGGGCCTGATGCATGTTTTCCCCAAGGGAAGCAAGGAGGGGGACCACGGAGGAGAGAGAAAGCAGGTGTGTGCATGCAAGCGTGCGAGGTTCACGGTAGCAAACTGGAGCCCAGCATGAGCCAACATCAGTGCTGAGAAGGGAGAGGGTCTAGACGTTTCTATTTTCCCTGCTGGATGCAAACAGGACCTTCTTCCCGTAGGCAAGAGCAATTCCCGCTTCGTACCAGGCGGTAATTTGAATTTCTTCGGCAGGTTTCCATTCTTGTAGAATTAACCTTTTCTCATCTCGACCTCCTCACGGCAGGGAAAAGCTCTGGTTCTATGTTCGCTTTTTATGGGGCCTGCGAGTCCCCGGGGCAAGGGCTCTGGGCCGGTTGTGGCGTCCACCTGACGCCTTTGGCCAGTCTCCTCCGTGGCAAATGCAGTTTCCAGGCAGAATCGGCCGTAGCCGTGGGCTCCTGTTCAGAGGTGTTTTAATGCCGGCTTCACTGCGAGGGTTGGGGGATCTGCGAGGACGGCGTTTGCGCAGCTTCAAGCGCAGCGGCCGGGCAGGCCGTGGCGCTGCGCCCTTGTTCGGGTGGTGCCCGTGTTGCTGCGTGCCTACCACCGGTGTGTGCCAGAAACTGGCCGGGGAAAGTTTTGAAACAATTTTCAGGCGTCACATCAATGCCCCCCCCAGTTTTCAGTGGACATGGCAGGCTGCACATCCCGTCCCAAAGCACCACGTGACTGTCTTGCCTTGGGCAGTCTCGGTCCCTTGGAAGACGCCGTGCCCCAGGAGATGCGATTGCTGTGGATGTGCAGGGTCTGCTCCCAGCCAAGGGCTCCTTTGCGGGCTAGGTGTCACTGTGGCCTTTGCTGAGCTCTCCGGGCCCAAGCCGCGACCCTGTGCTGCCAGGTGAGGGCAGGTCCCTGGCTGCCCGGAGATGTGGCCGGCTCACTGGAACCGTAACTCCGCTCCCCTTTGGGCTCCTTGGTGCCAGTGGCTGTCCTGGGCCTTGGGCTGCGGGCAGCCTCCCGCCTTGATTATGTTGGGAATAAATGGCAGGGCCAAAGCCAGCATTTCCCCAGAAGAAAAGCTGCTGTGCAAGTGGGAGCCGAGCCTCCCGCGGCGGGTTTGGGGAGACGCGAAGCCCGTCTGCCAGGGCAGTCAGTGCCGGGCATGGCAGCGAGGCGACGCTAAAGGTGATTTTTGCCTTTCCAGCCTGGTGTGTGTTTTCTCCCGTGGGCAGTAGGCTCTGACGACACCTCCCAGCCTGCGGGATTGCAAGGTGTAAGCGCAGAGGAGCGTTGGACGGGACGTGGCAGTCGCCTTCACCTGCCCCAAGTGTCCCGCCACGTGTGCATCGGGACACGGGAGCTGTCCAGCAGTGCATGGGGCTGCCACCCACGCGGGCAGGGAGAAAACCTGGGATTCATTTGAAGTGGCAGGGCATGGGAGGAGGCAGGGTCCTGGCTGGGTGGGCCAGAGTGCAACGAGCTGAGCCTCCGTGTGTGAGACGGGACCTGCGGCAAGCCCTGAGGGTAACGCTCCCGGGCAAAGAGAGAGCCCTGAAAAGTGCGGCAAGGTCCAAACCTTCCTGCAAAGTTGGATGAAAGGTTAGCGAGGTGATGTGGCCCGTGCTCCAGCCACGCCAGCCTCCCTGCCTCTCCCCCTCCCCGATTCAGAGAGACTTTATCATAATGCAGCATGAATTTCATTATCTCGTTTGTCTGTGTCTTTCTGAGCCTAAAGATAATTTAATCCAGAAGTGGCTCACAATAGGCAGCAAGGTTTAGTCTGCAAAGCTTAATAACCCCCTTTGGCCGTGATTTATAAAGCAGAGGTTTGGGCCGGGCCGGGGTGACGTGGGTTCGTGCGGACGGTTAGCACGGCTGTTGGCTATACTTAGCATTAGGGGAAGGTACGTGCCTCTGCACCCTTTTTGTCTTGTTAGACAGATTTCATAGCGTGAAATAATGAGCACAGCTGCATCACAAGGTTTGAACAAACCTACTGTGGCTGGAGCGGGCTCGGAGTGAAGATGGCACTCTACACGTACATTTTATTTTCCCTATATCTAATCAAGGGAAGATTTACATAGCAAGCTGCAAAAAATCATTACATATGCTGCCAGTGGCCTGCTTAATTAAGATATACAGTTCTCTGGGTAGGAAAAGACGACCTATATTTACTGTATGTAAGAAGACATCTGTCAGCAAGAAATGCTTGTTAGCCCGATGCAGAAATAGGTTTGTCCTGGATTTCAGAGCCCTGAATTGTAACTCTTTTTTTAAGCTTGGATGGTACACAGAGTTAATTTAAAGATGACGATTACTATTATTAACATAGGGAGGGCATATTTAGACTCGCTGTTCTCGAGTAGGAGAAAATCCCCGAATGTTGCTGGTAATTTTTCCCCAACAGTTTGCTAAAAACAAACAAACAGCAATCCTATTTGCTTTCCACAAAAGAATATGTTCCAGGGTGATCATAAAATAGATTATTTTTAAATCTGCAGATGGTTTCCACATATTCTTCCTCAGCTCGCTGCAGCTTTCCACCTCAGTAAACTGGTTTATCATTTAGCCAAGGGCTGTGGAGCAAGCGCTCTGTCGTCTTGTTTCTCTTGTTCGCGTCCTTCCCCCTCCTCTTCCCCTCCTTGCCTTGCTCTTTCTTTCCCTTGCTTTGCTCTCCAAAAGGCAGTCGCCGCTCAAATGGGCGCAGAGCCACTGCTTTGATTGCTCACTTGGTAGCTCGGTGGGTGAGTGTCGCTGTGTCCCGATCGCCAGCCCCTTCTCCACGCCGCTCTCCAGCTCCCACCAAATCAGTGCCCCCGCCCGAGATCCCCGGCGGCTGAAGCGGAGCCGCTGCGTCACCCCGGGGTGCGCTCTGCTACGAACCGGCCTCTCCCTGATCGCCTCTGTCCGGCACCCGCGTGGCGATGGGCCCGGGTGCCGACCAGCGCCAGCTCGTGCGCGCCGCTCGGCAAAACCCCGGGCATCCACCGTCGCTCCCGGCACGGCGCAGCTCAGCTTCTGAGTAACGGCCCTCGCTTGGCCATTTACTGCTCAGCTGAAGGCAATCAGGAACTTTGGATGGGCTGGATGATCTTTAAGATGCGATTTGCACAGCCTCAAAGTCATCGTCAGGGAATTGCAGCTTCTCCAGTTGCCTGATTGGGGTTCTTTTATTCCCCCAGAAAGAAATAAACCGCAGCTTCCTTTTCTCTTTGCTCTCGGATAGGTCAGCGTTACGATTATTGCCGTTTCGCTGGAGGGCTAAGTGACCACTTGACAATGTAAGTGGGGAAAAGAGTCCCCATGCAACCAGTCCCAGTCTTGCTAGAATTGGTAGTAAAACTCTGGCCGACTTCGGAGACAGGAGCACTGGTGCATGCGGGCACTTGCCCTTCAGCTGGGTTTGAGATCCAGGTGCAAATGGTGTTTTCTCCTATGTTCCTAGTCAGTGCAGGCTGCTGACATGTTTGAAATGTGACTGCAGCGGCTGTCGTGTAAAAAAAGTGTCTTTCACTGCACGCTTCCCGTTTCCTTTGTTCCTCCCCGTAGTCATAGACTCTGGCCAATAAAGGTGTTAGAGTGGGTTTAAAAAGCTTTTAGAAAAAAAAAACCTCTTGCAAAAATGAAATTTCCACCAAAAAGAATTGCTGCAATGTTCCATCGCCCGCCGGTATTGTGTACCGAACTGCGTGCTGACTGACAGCCGGTATCAACCAATGACATTTAAAAAATGATTTCTGCCAAAAACTTGGAACAGTAAATTTCCCTGTTGTGAGTCTTGCAAAATGAAGGGAGAAAACCAAAGTCTTTAGCGTTGTTGCAGCCATTTCCTGGTTTCCAAACCCGTGCTGGTCTAGGTGGCATCAAAGGATCTAGGATTAGGCGGTTGCACACGGAGAACCTGTGTGCACTGGTGGACCTGTGAGTTTTGGCTGTCAGGTGAACATGCTCCGTCCCACGTCACCCCTTTCCCCTGCTCTCCTTGAAAGACTCGCTGCGCGAGGACACTGGTGCGTGCAGTGAGAAGTGACCCTTGTAGTGCTAACCGGTGCATATTGCCACGGGCCCTTGCAGCCAGCCCTGTTGACAGCACTGAGCGATTGCTCCGGATCCAGGGGTTTTTTTGCAAACCCCGTTCAGTCAGGACCCTGTTGAGACGGGCGACGTAGCAGGCTCACGTTGAGCAGCGATGGATTTGGGTCCGTGCTTACGCCCACTCTGCTGCTGGGCCCCTGCCAGGCCGGTCTGGTGCCCCGCGTGGCTTAGCATGCTCCCAGCCTCTCTGCACCAGGCAGGAGCGAAGCCTTCCTTTGGGGCCGGCGCCTCAAGGAGCCAGGGAGCATTCGCGGCTCTGAAATGTCGACATTTGCTTCTGGCTGCTCTGAGAGCCTGGGGCAGGGACACACTCGTCCCCTGCATCTGGGCAGCTCGAGGCACGGGGAGGCCCGGATCTCGGCTGCAGTTTGTGAGCAGCAGAGAGAGGATAATACAAGTCAGCGTGGAGCAAGGCTTGCCCTGACATGGGACCTGCTTGGGCAGGGGACCTGCCTCCCCGTGCTGTGGCGGGCGCGCGGCACCCCTTCCCCATGCTGCTCACGGTTGCCAGCCCCCCGTCTGGGGCATGGCAGGGGGTGCGGGGAAGCTGGATGCCAGCGTGGTGAATGAAGTCTCTGTGTCGCAGGAAGGGTTGTGAAGGAGACTGTTGTCCCCTGTTACCCTGAGGCTGATGAAAATGAGCTGACAGAACAGAGGCTGCATTAGCCTAATTATGGCCATAAACGATACCTCAGTGGTGGATTTGCCGTTCTCAGTGACTTCCTGTTTTCAGCTTTGAGATGCAAATTTTTGCACAGTCCTCGATCCAGATTCTCTGCTCATTAGCATGAGCCCTGACTAGCTCCACTTCTGCTTGAAAGAGCTGCTTTTCCCGTGTTTTCAAACCCCTGGCGTATGTCGGTTCCTGCGCATAGACGCGTGCAGCGGTCCAGCGCCGGGGCAGGGCAGGGCAGGGAGAAGGGGCGAGGCCAGGTGGGCACGCGCCGGAGGCCGTCGGTCTCCAGGAATAACGACGCATAATCCGCCTGGGGGGATTGCTGTGCCTGCCTTGCAAATCCTGGCTCCAGAGAGAGCCATTAATGGCGGATGCCGCCAGATGTGCATGGCCGTGAGCCCATCTGCAGACAGGCAGCAGCCCCCTGCATGGCTCTGCCCCGGCTCCGAGGGTCCGGGCACAGTGCATCCCTGGTCCCACCCAACAAAGCAAGAGCCGTGCGTCTTGCACTCGCTTCCATGGGCGCGGATATTAAACCTGGGATCGGGCGCCGTTTGTTTTGCCTCCTGCTGGAAAAATGAAGCTCATCATCACGGAAGGTTAAAAAAATTACCCTAGAAAAATCGTTGTGAAACGAGTGTTACCTCTATGGATTTTTTTTTTATGTCTGCCATAATCCGCGCGCACGAGAGCTGCCGTATATCTGGAGCCTACGGCACGCTCCGTGGTAAATGTCAGCGCGGTAATACTCGGCTCTCCTTGGGCCTGGAAGCGCAGGGTTTGTTAGGGTAACGGGCGCCATCTAACCCGGCCTGCGTACGGGCGGGCGTTTCTGGCATCGCCACCGGCCAGCGCCCTGCAGGCCCCCCCAGCTCCCCCGAGCCCCATGTACCCGGGTTGGGCTCCGCTGTAACTCTGACTGCCCACCCCTGTCCCCCCCTGGGCTCCCTCCCTTCCCGGCTGCCTCGGTCCTGCCTCCTGGAGGCAACGCTCACGCCGCGGCTGAACCTTCCTAGCAGGGAGTCAGGTTTTCGAGGAGAGAGCGAAGCCTGTGCTGCCCTGAGCCAGAGCCCTCGGCAGCCTCCACGGGAGGCCCAGGCTCCTGCTGCTGCCTTGGCATGGGGCTGGGGAGCGTGCCCGCGGGGAGGGAGATGCAGCTGCAGCCCTTGCTCGTGGGTTGGATGCTGGAGGGGGATGCAGCAGGTTGTGCAGGGTTTGGCCTGTGGCCTGGAGAGCCATGAGTGGACGAGGCGAAAGCCGGGCCGTTGCATCCCCGGTGCGGCGCCCTGTCCCACTCGGCTCGCGGGTTCCCTGCCCTGGCCCAGAAGCAGCGGTCAGCCCCGTTGCGCCGGCAGGAGCGGCTTTGCTGCCGGGATTGTCGAGGGCCCTTCGGGAGCTGATCCCGCTCTGTGCGGAGAGCAGCAGGGTCAGAAGGGCCCAAACCCCGTTTCCAGGGCTGGGGGGCTCCCACCTCCCTTGACACGTGCCGGGCTGGGCAGCCCAGGGCGGGTGCCTCGGCCCCGTCTAATCACTCTCGGCACTGAAAGGCCGGCGAGGCTTTTGCGGGAGAAGGTGCTTCCCCACCTCTGATTTAATAGGCACTGGGAGCAAGAAATACGGTGAGTGTGAATCAAATGGCAATGTCAGTCACTGCCAGCCGGTGCCGCGCGGTCCCCCGTGGCCGTAGCTGCGAGGCAGACTCTATTACTGCCGCTCACAAGAGCTCCGCGTCCATCACTTAACATTCATAATTCACAGGCAGGAAGGCATCATCTTTCTTCCCCCTCCACCGCCCCTTCCCCTCCCTGCCTCCCCCCGTACCCTGGCTTCCCCTCCTCTCACTGGCACATAATGAGTTTGATAAGAAATTGTCTGGTTAACAGGATTAGCCATGGAAATCTCTAGTCCCCTCCTATTCATTTTGTAATGTTTCTCATCCTGTTCTGTAATTTTCTGCTGGTATTAGACATCTCTGGACCACCTCGGGAGATTAATTCCTGCCTGTTCTTTGATAGCGTGAATGCTGATACACCAGAATGGTGTGCGGTGCAGCTGGAGGTGCCACGCTGTCGTTACGGGGAATTTGCATGAAACCCCATTAACCCTTTCCTCCGGGCGCCTCGTTCTGGGAGAGTCGCCTCCCTCGAAGTGCGCCCGGCCCCAACCCCGTGGGCGCAGGGAGCGGGGCTGGGCCCGGGGCCTGGCCACGGCCTTTCTGCCCATTAGTTGGTTGCGTATGTGTAGTGAAAATGGCTTCGATCCCTGAGTGTCTTTGCATATTAATGGGCCGGTCCAGCAAAACCCTGCCACTGTCCCCAGGGAGGCTCCTGCCTGGGTTTTAGCAGTTCCTCTCTTGCAAAAACCTCTTCCAACTCTCAGGCATTGAAACCCAGTGGGCCAAATCCTGCTCTCATTTACACGCCTGTCAATCCAGTGAGTTCACTGGTGTTATTTTGGATTTATTGCTGTGAAGTGGGGAGAGATCGGCCCCATGGTAAAGAATGACCTTGGCTTGAATAACTCCCCCTGATTCCTAGGCGCCCCAGGAAGTTATCACAGAGATGTCTTAGGATCTGTTTTCCTGAGCTCCCCGGGTTGTCCGTCCTTCCCGGGGAAGTGTGGTGCCCAGTGAAGACGTTGCTCAAAGCAGCTGTGAGAGGGTGCTC
Source organism: Alligator mississippiensis (assembly GCF_030867095.1). Classification (NCBI taxonomy): domain Eukaryota; kingdom Metazoa; phylum Chordata; order Crocodylia; family Alligatoridae; genus Alligator; species Alligator mississippiensis. Next base: position 34,611,849 of record NC_081839.1, on the reverse strand, counting down.
TGGGGCTCTTGGCTCCCCAAGGGGGATGTCGACATCGCTGTGCTTTTGGGAGATGCCAGGCCCCGGGCTGCACTTCCCCGTGGCCTGAAACAGGTGATCAGCTTGGCTAGGCAAAAGTGCCACGTTTCTGGCTCTATGTGCGGCTGCTCGCATAACCTATCGCTCGCCGCACGCCGAAGCAAAACTCGTGGTGTGTTTTCATCATCCGAGCTGAGACGAACACGCAAGGCAAACGATAAATGGCCACGGGATTGAGGCATTGATTATTCTTTTGGCTGAAGGATGCCAAGGGCTTGCTCGTGTTTAGACAGGAATTCCTTTTTCCCTTGACAGAGGGGCTGCTAACCCACATCTCTCCCTTCCCGGAGTGAATCGCTGATTGAATGAGACTTTCTCTTTCTGTTTGGATGCCCTCGGACACATGAGCTTCCCTGGGATGATTTGCCAGCCTTTGGGCGGTGAATCCTTGGGTGCCGGCTGTGCCGGAGCAGAGGTTGCTATCGAAGCGGGGGTCGGTCGGCAGCGTCCCGTTCTGACGGGGCCCTCAAAGTCCCCTCCTGTTTCCTCGTTGCCTGTGGCCCTCGGGGTTGGATTTCTGGGGTGAGGATTGGGCTTTACAAATTCAGTGCTAAACGCTTCTGAATCTCCGTGTAAAAACAAACACCCTCAACTCGCTGCGCTCTCGGGGGCGTTTCTACCGTGAACTTGTTCACGAGTCTGCTTGTGGAAAGCAAACAGCAGAGGGATGAGTGGACAGGCAGAGCCAATTTCCATTAAAACCTGAACAAACATTTGCAGAACACTTGTTTGTCGAAATTGCCAAGTCCCAGCTCATTAGCAACTCTCCAGCGGACCCGAAAGGCAGAACGTTTCCCGCTGATCAAAAGAAATGCGTTTGCACCGCAGGCAGCGTAACCCGTGGAACTCACTGCCACAAGGTATCACTGAGCTTGGCACGTCCCAAGAAGGAGAAGGACTCGGCCGCGGTGAGCCCACCGCAGCATCCAGCGTGGTCACAAACCGTACGTGCCTTTGGGTCCAGAATCGGAGCCTCCTGCCCCGGGTGCTGGCTGCTGCCCGTCACGGGACGCTGAGTTACCCAGTTCCCAGGTCCACCCCAGCCCGGTGACCCCCATGTGCGCCAGCTCGCCAACCCCTGCCGTGCCCTGTGAGTCTTCAGAGGCTGGCGAATACCTTGGGTATGCACTGCCTGCAGTGGAGGCCTGCATTGCCCTGGCAATAGTTGCCTTACGGAGAGGCAGCCTGGCTCGCTCGGCCTGAAAGCCGCGCCGGGGGTGGTGGCTCTGCAGCCTGCTTTATCTGCACGCAGAGAGCAGAGCCGGATGCGATGCAGGAGCTGAAATACGGCAGCTGGGAGGCTTGTGTTAACTCTCTTTTACTGTTGTTTGTAGAGGGTGTCTACATGCTGCAGCTCCGCTGGCTCTCCCAGGGCCGTAAATCCAGGGGCCAACGCCAGCCCCAGCCCTCGGGCTAGCGAGCCTTTCAAAGGAGGCCGGGGTCTTGCCATGAGTTCTGCATGCTGCTAAGAGCTGATTCATTGGAAAATCATTTGTTTCTGAACAGCAGCTTTTGCAGCGTGCAGAAGGGGATTTGCCGAGGGATTAGCACCCGGAGCGTAAATCGATGTTCTCCTGTGCGGTGACACCTTGGGGGCCCGGCCGAGAGAGGGCAAAACCCTGCTGCGGTGGAGCAGCATTGCAGAGAGATGGGCTAGCGGCTGGGGGTGGTGGTGGTGCACAGGACCCTTCCTGATGGGGTTTGGGGCCCTTGCCCTGAGAACAGCAAGCAGCAGCCCCAGAGCGTTGGCTGTGCCCAAGACCTGCTACGGCCAGGTGCTAAAGGCCGAGGGCAGGAGGGGCAAAGCCTGCGGCCCTTGGGGGAGGTGCGCCGGGGGTAACAGGAGGGTTCAAGGAGCACTGTGATGTCCTGGAGCGTGGCAGGCAGGCAGTGCCCCTTTGCAAGCAGGCCAGGGCCTTCCCTTGGTGGAGCTGCCCGCGGGTGTGGGTGGAGGAGGTTGCTAATGAGGGGTGGCTTGGAGGGAGAAGAAAGCGCAGCCAAGCAGAAAGGATAAAAGGGCCTTTGTCAATAATAGATCTGGCGGTGCCAGCCGAGGAGAGCTCTGTGCTAATGGGAGGCGAACGGCGACACGAGGCTGCGGGGGAAGCGGGACAGGACTAGCTGAGGGGCCACCGGGCTCTGCGGGTGATGCCATGCTCTGGGCCTGGCAATCGCAGGAGAGCCCTGCCCTGCCCTGCCCTGCCCTAGCGCTGAGCGGGCGGCTGGAGGATCCCACATCGGCGCTTGGAGCAGCCCGCCTTGGAGGCTTTGCAAGGCCAGCAGAGCTGGGCCTGCCCGGGGGGCAGGGGAAGGGGTGCAGCATCAAGGGCAGGGGACCTGTGATGGCACAGGTGCAGTCTTGGCAGCTTTGTGGGACCGTGGCAGTGCTGCCTCCTGTCCCAGCAGCTTCGCTGCAGCGCCCAGCCCTGCCCAGGTAGCTGCAATCTGGAGGATGCTCTCCCCAGAGATGCTCTTGCGCTCTGGGCCCTGCGTTTGGGGCTGGTGGTAGGCAGGGGCACTGCTGCTTTGGAGCAGCAGGCGTTTTACCCCCACCGCCTGCGACGATTGCATCCTGTTTGCAAACCTCCCTGCCGGCCTCTTTCTTGTTTCCTCCTCCTCTCTCAGCAAATCCATTTAAATGCAATTCCATTCTTAAAGCCTCTCCTTCATGCATGTCTAATGAATGTCAGGGAGACGCTATTACAATGGTGCGGAGCAGGATCCAATCTTGCAGAGTGTCTACAAGTCATTTAGAGGAAGCCCTGGGAGCGCGCCCAGTTTTATTACAGCATAATTAGAAATAAAATCTTGTTGCAAGAGGAGAATGAAAGATGGGTGTTAATCCTGCTATAGGAGAAGATAGAGTTGTACTTGGAGAGGAGATTAAGGACGGGAGGAGAAAAGCCTTTCACGACGCCCCAACTTTCATCCCGGCTTTTAATTTGCATCTCCCGCTGGCTCAGCAGCACCTCGGCAGCAGTCCCACGCCGCAGCGGTGCCGAGGGGGCAGCGCTCCCGAGAGGCGGGGAGTGGGGGACCGGCGGGGGCAGAAGGTTGTCTCTGGACCGCGCGCCCGCCTGGGATCCAGCACCCAGGAGGAAAGTGTCTCCTGTCCTGGGTGGGAAGGACTCGTGCTTAGATCTGCAGCGGGAGGGAGGACAGCAGTGAGGTCGGGGTCCCTGCCAGGCGGCTCTGCAAGCCAGGCTGTCTGAGGGCCGAGCAGGGCACAGTGCCCCGGTCTCCTGCCCTGCAGCTGCCCAGGTGCATGCACAGGGTGTTCCCGTCCCAGCCCTGGCGCTTGCTCGGGGGAAGACAGGTCGCTCGGACGTCACCGCTGCCTTCCTGGAATTGCCCCGTGGGACGTGCATCGTAACGTGGGCACTGTGCTAGCCCGGTGGGCGGAGGCGTTGCCTGACAGGTTTGTTCCCCTGCCAGCCCAGGAGTGGGGTTGGAGGACAGCAGGCTCCTGGCCAGCGAGTGCAGGGTGGGTCTGGGAGCCGAGACCCCGGTGGGTCAAGGTAGGCTTTGAATGAGCTGCCTGGCTGCTGCTTTCCAGGACATTGGCTCGGGCAAGCCTTGCGGTGTGGAGCTGTGCAGGGGCAGCAGGGAGGCTGCTCCGCGGGGAAGGTGGGGGGAAGCCTCCAGCTTGTCCTGCAAGGACAGACGGCCGCTCCAACCTCCCGTGCCCCTCCGAGCTGCGGCAGAGGCTGCTCCCACGGCTCCCTTGAGACGACATTTCTAGGGCACTTTATTCTCCCTCCCACTGAGCCTGCTCCTCCTGGATGCAGGAGGAAGAGGAAGGCGAGGAGGCCTTCAGCACAAAGCATGACCCACTTATGGAGCTGGGCTTGGTTCCTTTGCAGATGCCCAGGACAGTCGCAGCACCCATGCTTTCAGAGCAATGCAGGAGATCTGTGGTGCCTTAGAGAGGGGCAGGGGGCCTGCCACCGCCTCGCGAGCCCCCGGGGTTACGTCTGCAGGGGCACGGGGCAATAAATCTGTCGGACACTGTGTGGTGCTGATTACTTTTGCATTCAGGTCGATGTGCGGCTTCTCTGTGACATCCCCAGGATGGGCAGGTGGGGCTTTCATCTCCCAGTCCATCTGACCTCTCGGCCGTAGGTACCTACAGAGCAGCCTCGACCTGCTGCCAGTCTAGGAATTAGGCTGCCCTGAAGGAGGTCAGGGCCCCGTGACCGGGCATGGCCGCTGGGTTGGTGGGCTCTCTCCTTCCCCCTTTTGCAGGGGTTTGTATTTGGGATCTGGGTCCTGCAGGAAGAAGTGGGTTGGGTGGTGGGAAAGGGATTGGGCTGAGAGATGCGCGCAGCATCCAGGCAGTGCCGAGCAGCCCCAGGACGGATCTCCAGGCTTGGAGGACGGAGACTCCCTTCTCCAGCCCACACCCGCAGTCCCCGGTGCTGCTGAAAATCACAGGCTTTGTTCCTTGGGGCTTCCCCATGCATGCACCCCCTTTGCCCCAGGGACAATTCGTCACTTTATAACTGGCTAGAAACATCACCGAGCGTTCATTGAATTTGTCCAGGATGCCTTGGGATGCATCTGCTCCAAGCCTGGCTAATTCATAAATGCTGGCACCTATTGATTCTCCCGCGGCTAAAATAGAATGTGTAAGGAAATATTGGCCCCAGAGCACCAAGGGAAAGTTATCTCATTAGTCTTATGAACTATAAAATGTGCTCTCTCCTGGAGCCCTGACCCCATTGTTTTTATAAATCTATATTGGATAGAGCAGCAACTGGTAACCTATATTGATTGTAATTTTTCTCCTGGAATCAGAAGGCCCCTGGGACTGATACTGTAGTTTCTTGGCCACTCCAGGCTGCGGTGTTGGAAATGGGCTTTGGCAGCGCAGCGAGTCGGCCTGTGCGCTCGGGTCCTCCACCGCAGCCAGGGCGCGTGGGAAGGCTCCCCTGTAATCCAGTCACCTGCGGTCCTGCACGCGGCGGTCTCTGGCCATCGGCTGTCTGAGCCTCTCCAAAGCTCAGCCGGGCAAGAGGGGCATTGCTCTCACTGACTTCCCCACCCGCACGCTCCCCCTTCCTTGCCTGCTCTTGCACTGAAGTCAGTCTGGGATAAGAAGGGATTCCCCCGGCTCTCTGCAGCCCACCATTCATTGCCTTGGCCTTCCCTGTTCATTGCCTTGTTCATTGCCTTGGCCTTCCCCGAGTCAAAGGCAGTCGGTGGGAGAGGATGGAGAAGTGGCCAGCTCCACTTGGCTAGGGACTCTGGGCAAAGGCTGTTCAAAGACACTCCGAGAGGCAGTGTGGTCAGCGATAACGAAGATGAGCGCAACACAACTGGACCTCGAAACAGCGGCGATGGCAGCGACCAAGACAGGGAAGAAGTGGCCAATGCAAACCCCAGTCGCGGGATGAGAACTAAGAGACTGCATTATGGAAAGGACTGTGGGCGGTTGTGTGGGCTTTAAATGTGTTTTAAGGTTTGTGTAGAAATGCTTATCTGGAATGCTGTGTGTATATCTAGAAATATTCCCCCCCCTCCCCCCCCGCCAAAAAAAGCCTTCGCTTCCCCTGAAGCCGTGGGCGTCTGCCTGCAGCTGGGCACGACCCAGGAGATGAGGTTGGAGCAGTGATGTGACCTGGGCTTGCTGGTGTCTTTTCCCAGGTTTTGCAGTTCTTCCCCACCCAGCAGCGGGACCAGGAGCAAAGGGGACGCTGCGGGGAGCAAAGAGGGCCAGCGCTTCCCCTTCTTGCAAGCCACGCACACACTGTAATTAGGCATCCCAGCAGTCCCCGTGCAGCTCCTCTAACCAGCGTCATTCTCCACTAAATTACCTGTCCTGTTTGTAAAAGCGGGAGAGGGGCTGCCCAGCCGCACGGCCCCCACACGCAGCGCCAGGGCATCTGTCCCGCTGTCTGGTGCAACAGCAGAGCCCCTCATTGTGCCCAGGGTTGAGTGTTCCCGCTTTTGAGCCATAGTAATACCCACACCCCCTGCACCGACGGCTTGCCCGCTCTCCTTATCGTAAGGAGACGTGCTGGTGCCTCTGGGGCTGTCCCAGGGCACTCTGTGTCCAGAGATGGAGCTCACCCTACACCCCGACCCTGGGGCCTGGAGACCCACTTGTGCCCGGTTCTGGACACCTGGGCCAAGCTGGGGGCATGTGCCTGGCTGCCAGCTCCACCAGTGCAATAGTGAGCTTCCCAGGGCTTGTTCCTGAGCACCAGCTCCTGGAGTTATGCGAACTGGGAGACTCTTAGCTTTCATTCTGGAGAGTTTTCTAGCCCTCGTAGTAGCAGAGAGGAGCAGCCTAAAGGCTCAGAGACCGTGATTCAGACACACAGGACCCAAGACAAGCGATTTCCTTGCAGCTCATCACTCTCTGGGCCCTGTTTCATGACACTGTAACCCTCACCGTGGGCCTTACTGCATACACTGGTGACCAGAGCGGGGCTCCAGGGGTGGCCGGGCTCTTCTCAGCCCCTCTGTCCTTGTTCTGCAGAGCGGGACACCCTGCTCCCCGGAGAGTTTGCTCCAGCTGGATGCGACACCGGACGCTGGGGCGCTGAGTGAGGGCAGGGACCGCTCGCGCGGGTCACGGGAGGGGGTGGCCGTGTTTGCGAGGGCGTCTCTGGGCTTCTGCTGCAGGTGCTGCGGTCCCCCAGGATGGAAAGCTGGAGGCTGGAGAGGTGGCCCGACCTGCCCTCCTCACCCCTTGCATTTAGGGAGGACGCAGCCTGTTCCCCTTGCCCAGTTGCTGTCCCTGTGCTGAGGCTGAGCTTCCCCAGAGGGGCTCATGGCACGGCGTGGTGCCTCAGTAGTCTGCATCTCCCCTCCCCAGGACTCCTGCCTGCCCCCGCCCCAGAGAGCCAGGCCCTTGCGTGGCACCAGCAAGGGCTCGTTAAGACCGGTGCAGACCAGGACAGGGTGGTACCACGGCGCGAGCCTGGATCTGCCGCTGTTTCACATGTGGGGATATTTTCTTTCCCCTTTGGTCTCGGCATGTTTCTTTGCTCTCCGTGGCGGGCGCCCGGCAGGTTCCTCATCCATCCCGCCCGCAGCAGGCTGTAATTTGATTCTCATCAAACATGCAGAACCGCTGTTGCAGGAGCCCCCTCCAGAGGGTTGAACATAATACCGCTGATTTCTGCTCTTCCCCTATCTCGCCGCGCATCGCGCCCGCTCTCCACCGCCTTTGTTTCTGGAGAAGCAGCACAGCGCCGTTGAAAGCACTGCTGCAATTAAATATGCACAAAAAATCACGGGGGGAAGAGGACGGGCAGGGCTGCGGAGCGGCACTTTGCAAGATGGAGCAGCTGCGTATTGCCATGGAAACTGCCTCCCCCTTGCTGAAACTTCCAGTGCAGCCAGCAGGCCAGGCGTACTGGTTTGCTGGGAGAGGCAGAATTCAGGATGCACTTGCATGTCGTTTCACTTGCGATGCCCGAGCTGTTCTTCTCCCTCGGCCTGCCCCGTGAATCCCCCGGTAGTTCAGAGCTGCCGCGGTTCTGCGCTTGGCTCCCGGTTGTATCATACGTGAGGTGTGCGCTGCAGCCTCGACTTTGCAATGTCCTAACGCGGAGACTAAACAGCACCTGCAGATTAGGACGAATGCACTGGTGACCCCCTCCCTGCCTTCCCTGCCAGGACGCAGACAGAGAGGACCCTGTGTCCACCGCTTCACCTCACAAACCGTGCACGCGGCGCGCTCCTTAGTTAGTTTGGTCCCCAACACTGCTGTCGGCGCCTGGACAGGCAGGGGCTGCAAGACCTGGGCTGAGGTGCATCCCAAAGAGATTGTGCAGGTGGCTTTCCAACCTCTATTTACATCAGCCTTGGAGTCACTTTGAGGCATATTAACATTTAAGTAATACCAGGCAGCCGGTGCATGGGGAAAGTGCTCCAGGCCTCTCCTCCAAGGCGCCCCAGCTCTGCCAGCACGGCCCATCCCCAAGGACCGTGGCACTTGTGCGCTGCAGCTGATGAGAGCAGAGGAGGGAGCCAGGGTGCTGGCTTATCCCAGCTCTGGAAGGGGAGTGGGGCCTGGTGGGAAGCCTGGGATCCGGACCTGAATTTGCACCTGATGCCCTCAGAGGGAACAGCCATTTCTGGCAGCACCGGAGCTGAGCTGGGAGTGCTCGGGTGGCTGCTGTGCCAGGGCAGGAAGCCTTCCCTTGGCGCAGGCTGCAGGCGCAGGCTGGCCGGCCGCAGGTCTTTGTGCCAGAGGGGAGAGGCCAGGCCGGGTCGGGATGGCCGATTCCCTCTTGTTACCGCATTTCTGCTGCTGTTGCAGTGCTGGATGTGGGTCTTCCCTCTGCCCTGTCCAGGACTGCCCAGGCTACGTCCACGTGAGGTCAAAGCAACCATGCGGGTGACTCCCCACTCGGGAGTCCTGCCCCAGACACAGCCGCATTTCAGCAATGAGCAAAGCAGCCTTGATTTCTTTGGGGTCTTTTGCAGTCCAAGGCCCCGCGTCCCTATCCGAAGCTCTTGGTGGGATGAGAGCAGCTTCCCAGTGGGGAAAACTACCTTTAGCCTCCCTCCAAAGTCTTTGCCTTGCCCTCCTTTTCATGCTGCAGCTAGGCTCTTCTTGGAGGCAGGCATTTACTTAATACCGTTAGTTAACATTAATGAATATGAAGAGTGAATGATAATGCTTATGCCTGGCCTGCCAGGGGGAGCAGCATTACCTGTTAACAACCCCCCCTTTGCCTGCTCAGGGCCCTGAGCCCTGGCTACAGAGACCTGGCTGCTGCGGGCGCCGTGGTCTCGGCGTGGGTGGCCGTGTCGCCAGCCGCTCCTGCTGACGGGGTTGTGTTGCTGCCTCCCTGCCGTCCTCTGGAATTTCTCCCTGGTGCTCAAGTACCAACTTAAGACCTTATTTGTTTGCGTGAGCTTCTAAGCAAGTTAAGCTAATTGTTAACTCGGCAGGCTGGATTCACTTTTAATTGCAGCGTTCTGCAGAGCACATCACGGTGGCGCAAAGCTCCCCCCTCGCCAGGCCCGTCCGCCCAGAACGGGCAGTAGCGGACTCGCCCTGTGCTCTGCCAGTGGCCACGGGCACGGGCTATTCTCCCCTGTCAGCCAAGCCTCCATGGGACGGGCATCAGTTTGCCCATCATGATGTGGGTGCAAAGGGAAGTGAGCGCAGCAATGGAGCTGGCTCTCCGGGGTGTGGGCAAAGGCCACTGCACCTGCCCTCTTCCCAGTCTTCTTGAACCCACAGCCCAGATGTCTGCTCTTTGTTTCTGCCTTCCATGCTGGAAGGCAGCTGGTAACCAGGCTCTGCCCTCTCTCGTTGTGTCTCCAGAAAATAGGTTTTTTATTACGTCCTACGGCGGCTTGTACATATCGGACGTGCAGAAGGAAGATGCCTTGTCCACCTACCGCTGTATCACCAAGCACAAGTACAGCGGAGAGACGCGCCAGAGCAATGGGGCCAGGCTCTCCGTGTCAGGTAGGTCTTAGGTGTCCTGGTCGGAGCTCCCTGCTTGTCTCTGCCTCGCTGCCCCCGTGGTGATGTCCATCGCAGACATGACCGTGGTGTTGGCCCGCCTACCCAGCCAAGTGCCTGCACCGCAGAGGGTCTCTCTCATTCAAGTGTCTCCCCGTGCCTGGCTGAGGGAGGAGGGGTCTGTGGCCTCCTTTCGGGAAGGGGCTCTTTGCCCTGCCATAATTTAGGTCTCCTGCCCCGGGAACACCGCAGCCAGCTTATGTCCATCAGCTCCTGTTTTCTTAGTAGTGGAATGGACTTAACTCCCTTGGTATTACTTCCACGTCACAAGTCCTCCCAAGTTGGAGCGGGGCCTGGCCGCAGAGCAGGGAGCAGCCCTGCCAGCCCCTGTCCTCACCCCTATCTCCGTGGGGTTGGCTCAGGCCCTGGTGTTAGCCCTTAATCAAGACATGAGGAGTGGCGGGGCCTGGCAGCCAGCGCTCCTGGGCTCTGGCACTGCCTGGTTGTATGACCTTGGGCAAGGCACGATAATCCCGGTTTGCTCTGTTTCCCAGCGCTGGTGCAGGGATAATGCCGAGTGCCCTCGGGGGTTGCGTGGATCAGATCATGGGGATGAGCAGCCCCTGCTTTCCTATCCTGCACCGCGACTGGGGCTGAGCGGTGCCATTGCTCTCCAAGAGCAGCTTGCCCACCTGCTGCACCCAAGGTCGCGGAGCCCGGGGAGAGGGCCCAGCCGGCGTCCCAAGGGGTGGGCAGGGCGGCAGCTGTTGGCAACATCTGTCCAAGGGACAGGAGGCCCAAGGCAAGGCAGTGGAGCCAGGCTAGCTGGGGTGCTTTGGGGTGAGCAGCTGGGAGGTGGGAGGTTTCCCCAGGGGACCAGAAACAGCCTGCTTCCCTGTGCATGTCCCTGCCTGAGTGCCCAGGACAGGGCTGGGCATTGCCCTGTCCCATGAGCAGTCCCCGTCCCCCTTGGTGGCGTGGGTGGCTGCGGTGCCGTGCCCTTGGCCACAGCGTGCTCGCTCCCGGCCACTACCATTATTTACATGTCGTGGCGTTTTGCTTCTGCTCGGGAGCGATGACAGAGGCTTCCTTCCCTTGGAATTTAATTTCACGCCTGAGACTCGGTGATTAATTTTCTCCTCTCCCGGCTGCCTGATGGGCCCTTTCGCTTGTAAATTTTGAAATGTGCCACAGAATTTGTGTATTTTGCACCAATTAGGTGTCACCTTGAGTCATTCCTGCAGTGCTGTGTTTATTTATCCCGCCGGCTCCAGGGATGTATAGCTCCCCGTCGGCCCGCAGGGAAGGGCGGCCAGCCATGCTGTGGCCCGGCCTGGCCCGGCCCGGCCCAGCCCAGCCCGGCTCGGCTCGGGTGCTTCTCTGTCGTTGAGCTTGTCCATGGCCTCCTGCGTGCACCAGCACCTTCAGTGCCCGTGAGACTCCGGGCAGGGCCCCGGGGCAGGGCTGCAGCAGGCATCTTGGATGCAGCAGCCTGTGTCCAGCCTGCCCCTCTTCCCACGCGCTGGCCATCCCAGGCCTGTCCCCACAGGGCAGTGCCGCTCTCCTGCAGAGACTGCCACAGGTCATGGAGCCTGTTCCTGAGGAGCTCGCACCCAAGTGTGGTGTGGGTGTGAGGATGGTGGCACGGGCCTGGCAGGGAGCCTGGTCCCCAGCGTCCACCCCCACGTGCTCTAGGGGTGCCGGCCGGAGCGCGCTGTCGGGCTGGGGAGGTTGCATCCAACCTCGCTCCTTTTCTGCGAGCTCATTCCCTCTCTGCGCTTAGACCCAGCAGAGTCCATCCCTACCATCCTAGATGGCTTCCAGTCCAGGGAGGTGCGGACAGGCCAGCTGGTGGAGCTCCCCTGCATCGCATCGGGGTACCCCAACCCGGCCATCCGGTGGATCAAGGACGGGCGCCCACTGCCCGCGGACAGCAGGTGGACCAAGCGTATCACGGGGCTGACCATCAGCGACATGCGTGTGGAGGACAGCGGGACCTACATCTGCGAGGTCACCAACACCTTTGGCTCTGCTGAGGTCACCGGGACCCTCTCGGTCATCGGTAAGAGCTGCCGGGGGTCGGGGACGGAGGTGGCGGTGCCGGTTGAGGAAGTGTGAGCGCACGCAGCAGCAGCGAGGCCCTCCTGTGCACATCTGGAGGAGGGAGAGGGCACATCTGGGGAAGGTGCATGGGGAGGAAAGCCTCCATCCAGCCGCGCTCGGTTTATTTCTTCCCGTAGCTGCGGTGGAGGGGCCAGAACCTGCCCCGGGTCTCATTCTCTTACCACACATTTCCAAGCAGGGAGCCATTTGGATCCACACCCAGGTGTTTGTGTCTGTGCAGGGCGTTTTGGACAGGACATTTGAAACCAGCCCTTGCAATATCGAGCAAGTGGCAAACGCACTGCTCTCCCGGGCAGGCACAGGTGTAAATGCCGTGGGAGGTGGTGGTTTTCAGCATTGGTGTTAGGAAAAGCTTCCGGGCAGCAGAGCCCAGACTCCCCGTCCCCGATGCTGGCGCAGTCTCCAGTGTTACACCCTGCTGCACCAGCTGCTGCTCACGCAGTGGGCTCTGGGTCTCAATAACGTGGTGCATAAGCCTGGACACTGTCTCCAAAATCCCAGGTCCTGACTTAGTGTGCTGTGGGCTCACTGCAAAACAGGGCTAACCAGAGGTCCTTTCAGGGCTGTTGGTTTGCTCTCTGGTGTGCGGACCCGAGGGCGTCAAGCAAAGCCACGAGGAGGAGGGCTGAGCCTAACAGAGGTGGCACAGGGCACTGGCCTGGTGACAAGCCTGTGACTTGCCAGCGCTGCTTGCATTTTGCTGGGTCTGCATCCCGTACCAGAGCCCACTGCACTGCCAGACAGCGCCTAGCGTGCGGGGTCTCTGCAAGGACTTCATTCTGCTGCAGCAAAATCCTAGAGTCCTGGAGCAGCAAGATGAAAGGGTCACATCCAGCGCAGCCCCCTGCCTGAAGCAGGATCAGCCTTGTCCACACCATCCCACACAGACCCATTGCCTAACCTCTTAGCAAAGCACATGGTCAACCCTGGCACAACGCCACCTGCCGCAGGGAGAGCAGGGGCACCGCAGTGGCCGGCATGCTGCAAAGGTTGTTAAAATATGCTCGAGAGATCCCAGGGAGAGGGCCAGGCCCTCTGCTAGAGAGGAAGGCAACCCCCCCTAGTCCAAACCAGTCTGACCAAGGGGTAGAATTCCCTCCTGGCCCCAAATAGGGTGACCGGTCTGATCCTGAGCAGAGGCAGGTACTGTCTGGCCAGGCAGCTCTGGGCTAGCTCTTCAGAGGTTCCTGGTTTGCTGCTGCAACTGGGGAAAGAGCGGGATTTCCAGGGAAACCTGTTGGCAGAGCCCATCGGTGCCTATTGCAACTGGGCACGGCTTGCTCCATGCCCGCCATGGAGCTGAGCACAAGGACGCTGCTGACATCCGTGCTGTGCGACCCGGGAGGTGCCGAGCCCGGCATGCCCCGAGCAAGCACAAGGTGCCGGCCAGCACGTGGGGCTCTGCCTCGGCACAGGGCAGCCGAGCACGCAACGCTGGCGTGCTCTGTGAGCAGCTCCAGAGGGGCGGCTGTGGCTGCGGCTGCGGCGAGCAGGCCTGTCACACCTGGCGTGCCAGCCGCTGTGATGTCTTCTTCCCAGCACGGCCGCCTCCTCGCGCCCTGCCTGATGGCTCCTGGGGCAGCGGAGAGAAAGCGATACACAGGGGAAGGGGCTGCAGGGGGGCGCGCTGCCCCTGCCATGCACGGGGGTGACATCGGGGGTAGGCGCTCGCCGCCGAGGGGGAAGCCGGGGCTGGCACCTGGCTGATTGTGCACTGACATTTCGCGGGTAGTCGCACGAGTCTGCAGGGGGAGAGGGACTGTGTTAATCGGAGGAGTCGCAGGGCTGGTGGAGCAGGGAGTGCATCTGACAGGTGTGCCAGTGACAGCCCCCCAGGCTCCCCCGCGCCATGCTGCTACTTGCAGGACCCCCACCCATCTGCCCGCCAGGCTGCGAGCCGGGCTCCGGCTTCAGCTTCTGGCCAAGTCCATTCCCCGCTCCCCAAAGAAACTCAGAGTCACGGCACCATGGCTGTCAGGACCCTGAGACCCTCCTGCACCCCGTGTGTTCGCTGGCCGCAGGCAACCCGGCAGCCTAGGGCCCAGCCGGGCTAGCGAAGACGTGATGTGACCCCGTGTGTGATGCCACCCACGGGGCTCTCGCCACGTGCCCGACAGCAGCGCGGCGGCAGGAGGCTGCGGTGCCCAGACGCAGCGCAGACAGCAAGCGGGAGGCTTCGCTGCCGCGCAGCACGGAGAGCCAGATCCCACCCAGCGCGTCCGCGGGGCGGCCCCCTCCAGCCGGGCTGCATTACAAGGCTCTTTGCCCGGGCCCCGAGCGCGTGGCTAATCCGCTCCCGCCCTGTCGCACAGACCCTCTGCGCGTGACCCTCACGCCAAAGAAGCTGAAGACGGGCATCGGCAGCACGGTCATCCTCTCCTGCACCCTGGTCGGCTCCCCTGAGTACGCCATCCGCTGGTACCGCAACACCGACCTGGTGGTGGTGGACGACTACATCTCCATCCGGGGCATCAGCAACGAGACCCTCCTCATCACCGCCGCCCAGAAGAGCCACTCGGGCGCCTACCAGTGCTTCGCCACTCGCAAGGCCCAGACGGCGCAGGACTTCTCCGTCATTGTGCTGGAGGGTGAGTCGGCCCCCGGGAGCGGGGAGGGGAAGGGGCGGCTTGGGGGTCCCCGCGCACCTGCCTGGGTCGTCCCACGGCTCGCTGGCTCCTCGCGGGCTTGCCCTTCTGCAAAGCCGGCTTCTCCCTGGGCACGGCCAGCCTGGCTGGGAGCACAGCACCCCTTCTCCCTCGGGGCTGTGGCAGGGCAGGGCACAGCCAAGGAGCCTGGGGCTTTATGCATGCTCGCACACGGGCTGATTACTTGTGCTGTGAGACTGGCCCCTGAGCCAAGGGGCAGCCCCTGCCCCAGACAGCCAACCGCCTCGGTGGCACGTCCACCCCCGCCGTGCCGCCCTAATGCCCCTCTCGCTGGCTGCCTCTCCTAGACGGGACCCCCCGGATCATCTCCTCCTTCAGCGAGAAAGTGGTGAACCCCGGGGAGCTGTTCTCGCTGATGTGCGCCGCCAAGGGCGCCCCGCCGCCCACCGTCACCTGGGCCCTGGACGACGAGCCGATCCAGCGGGACAACGGGCACCGCACCAACCAGTACACCATGTCGGACGGCACCACCGTGAGCCACATGAACGTGACGAGCCCGCAGATCAAGGACGGCGGGGTGTACCGCTGCGCCGCGCGGAACTCTGTGGGCAGTGCCGAATACCAAGCGCGAATAAACGTAAGAGGTGCCTGTCTACTTTTAAATATCAGCATAGGACTTTACTGGGCTTCTGTGCGGTTCTGCGTGCGGCTAGACTCTCTCTTTCCCGGGGGTGCCCCCCGCCCCGTCCACGCTGCCCCGCTCCCCGCCCTGCTCCGTGGCACCCGCGCGCACCTCGGGGAGCAGAGCTGCCCCCAGCTCCGCGGCAGGGCCGGGCCGGGCAGCTCGTGCAGCTCTGCCACGAGGGGACGAATGCTGAGGCCCAAAGCTTTGCAGGAACCCAGCAAGGCTCGGGCTTTGCCGTGGCGGCTGAAGGCATCTGCTGTGATGCTGGAGGGACGCGACCACGGACGCTGCTGCTGGGGGCTGAGCTGCAGCCTGAGATGGGGGCACGGGCCACGAGCATGCATGGCGTGCTCCAGGCTTGGAGCACGTGGTGGGGAGGGAGCGGAGCCGTGTCCCCCATCCCCAGTGCCGCGTCATTCGTGGGGAGGTGCTGCCGGTGCGTCTCTGTGCCCCATGCCTCCCTGCTCCCCCGGGGCTGTGCCAGGCAGGGCAGGCCCCGATTCCCTGGCTTCACCTCAGTGCCACCTCCCTTTCCAGCAAAACGTGTGGGCAGCACAGGCTCTCCCCAGCCGTGTGGCTCGGTCCTGCCAGCGTGGCACAGGCACTCCCTGCACCCTCCGCCCTGCTCCCAGCCGAACACGGCTGACTCCCTCCACCTGCTCCGAGTGCAGCCGGGAGGGGGGCAAGGAAATCCCTCCTCGCTCACACGCCTTTGCAGCAGATGTCTGCCAGCCTGGCTCCGTGGGCCGGAGCAGGGGCGGCGAGATCCCTGCCCAGCAGCGCCCTGGCGCAGACCTGGCCGTGCTTCCGGCCCTGCTGCTCGTTTTGCTCGTGGGCTGGCTCTGCGGGGTCGGTTCATGGCACGGCACCACTGGTGCAGCCCCATCCACACCGGGAGGACCTGTGATCCTCTCCTCTGCCTTGACCACGGCCTCCACCCCTCTTGCATGCGGAGAATGAAGCAATGTAATTTCCGCTGCTGGCCCCGGGCACTGGGATGCCCGGCCCGCGGAGGCGAGCTCAGCGCGCTCTCCCTGCTGCGTCGTCACCCTGCTGGGTTCAGTGAAGAGCTCTGCCATGCTGACGCGTGGGAGCCCGCTCGGCCAGGCGTCCCCGCGCAGCAGGCCAGGCTCCCCTCCCTCTCTGCATCCCCCACCCCCGGCACCTCCTGTCCGCGCCTCCTCGCACGGTGTCCCCCCGGGGCTGGCGTAGGTCGGGGGAGCAGTGGCGAGCCCCTCGCCCCACGTTAACTGGGGAAAGATGAGCTGAATTTTGCTCTGTGGTTTGTCACCTCTGTGTTTTCCTTGTCTGCTAAAATGGTGAATCTCTCCGAGTGTTTTGGGGGGAGAAGGCTGGTTCTGCGCGTTACGTGGAGACCTGTCAGGCAAAATCTAAGACACGAGGCGCAGGATAAGCCACTGCCCATTAATAACGGCCAATTAAAGCTTCCCATTCCATAGGCACAAGCTAGACACAGCCCCGGAGATGTTCATTTATCTGCCCAGAAGCAGATCTGAATGGCCACGTTTGTCTGTGTCTCAGGTTTGCAACGGAGGCAGTGCTTTTTGGCCGGGATCCCAGCTGAGTGTGGATTTCGCAGCCATTTATCACTTAATCTAGAGCAAGCTCATCTCCCGGCAGCGAGACCCACTAGCCATGTTGGCTATGAGGACGGCTTGTTTACCTCTCGTGCAAGCTGCAGATCCCTGGAGAAGATATTTCAGGCTTTGCCTTGCACGTGGTATCGGGCAGATCCTTCACCTCAGGCCAAGAGTCCACAAAGGAGGGGCGTTACGTCCTTCCAGCTCTTTGTTCCCACTCTTGGAAATCTCTGTCCCCAAGTCCTCACAACCCAAGCTGTGGGTCAAGCTGCCAAAGCTGCTTGGCCAGTATAGCAGAGACAGGCCGGGGGCAGCCGTCTTCGGCAGAGCACAAAGACCGTGCAGCGCTGGACGTGCTGCAGATTTGGTTTCAGCAGTGCGGGGGGTTGGAAAAGAAAGCAAGCAAATAAAAGCATGCAGGTGCATAGAGCCCACACCCATGACCCTGTTTCATTGCAAAGCTTTTGAAGTGAAGCATCTGCATTTTTCCATTCAAAATGGCTTTGTCATTTGAAATTTTCTTCCGTGCCACTAAATAACAAACCAAACCCATCTCCGCTAAACGCGCGAGCATCTGTGCGTTCCAGAAGTGGCAGGAAAGCATTCCTGTCCGGTTTCTGAACCAAAGCATCAGCCGTTCTCACCTGCAGTCCCGGGAACGACTGCCGCGTGAATGCATTAGCCGGCACGTAGTTACCAATGCTGCAGTTGATTCAGGATGGGCTTTCTGGTGGCTCTTTTTGCATGCGAGCGCTCCCATTCCCAGCAAAGCGTGGAGGTATTCGGCCCTTTTCCTGTTCAGTGCTCAGCTGAGAACTTCGTAACCGATGCTGCTTGCTAGAGGTTTTATGCTTATCTGGTGCTTGCTTTGGACAGAGTCTCCGGTTTTGAAGCCCTGTTTCTCTGGGGGCCCTGCATGCTCAGTGATGCCAGAGGGAAGCTGGCAGAGAGGCCGTTACTAAATTCATGTCTGATGTCTCTTCTGAAATGACTCAAACGGCTTCAGAGCATTAGAAGCAGCAGCTTCAACCAAATGTGATGCAGCTAAAAGCACCTTTCCCAAATCAGCTCCTGTTTTCCAGGCTTCCAGAATAACTCCCCAGATGGTAACATCTCCTCTGGGTGCCTTTTGGAAAGGTGGGTGGCAGCGGAGGGAGAATTGGATTAAACAGTGGAAGCTAGACATGCCTTTGTCCTCCGTGCCGCTCTGCAGGCCAAGGCTGTCGGAAACCCATGGTCCATCAGCTTGTCCTGCATACCCGGCAGACCGTGAGCCCCGCGATGCCCTTAAGGCTGGGAGCCGGGATGGAGCTGATCTCTAGACTGGAGCATTAGTTTGCTGTCTTGCTCAGGCATCATCTGATAACCAGGAGGAAAATAGAGCTGCTGATGCCTGAGACATGGTATTGAAATATTCAAGTGCAGCGCGCTTCTCATCCTTAAGCCAGCAGAAAGGCAGATAGACGCTGGTGAGCAAAACTTCGGTCACCAGCTGGAGACACAGGAAGAGTGAGATTTTAATGTCAGTAAACTCATCTGCACGAGACATTCATGTCAGTGGCATGGCAGGAGTTCAGCAAGCCAGAGAGCTGCCTTTCGAGAGAGAAAGGCTTGGGCTAGAAGCTGCACCAGGCTTAAGAGAGCGCCCCCAGCACCTGCAGCGGGGCCGGACGGCCCCTGGACTGGGGGGCGCCGGGCGAGAGGTTTCTAGAGGACCCCTGAACTTTCTCAGCTGAGCACGTGAACTGTCCCCAGGAGCTCTGCAGTGCCAGGCAGGTGCCCTGCCGTGCTCCTCGCTCACAAGGCGTGTGTGAATAGCTCCAGCGCCAAAGTCGGTGAGACGTCGCCCCCACGCGTGGGCGGCTCCTCCACGTGTCGAGCTCCTGCTTCCCCCCAGGCGTTGTCCAGTCTGCCTGTGACATGTGCTCAGCCGTTCCGTGTGCAAACCGAGGGCTCTTCGGGATTAACCTCGTCCGCCTCTTTTCTTCTTCCCGCTGTCCAGGGCCCCCGAGCATCCGCACCATGAGGAACATAACGGCCGTGGCGGGCAGGGACACCTTCATCAACTGCAGGGTGATCGGGTACCCTTACTACTCCATCAAGTGGTACAAGGACTCCTTGCTGCTGCCGGACAACCACCGCCAGGTCGTCTTTGAGAACGGGACCCTGAAGCTGATGGACGTGCAGAAGGGCATGGACGAGGGGGAGTATCTGTGTAGTGTCCTGATCCAGCCACAGCTCTCCATCAGCCAGAGCGTCCACGTCACCGTGAAAGGTAGGCGGCCGAGGGGAAGGGCGATGGGGGCTCAGCAGGGCAGGCCTCTTGGCAGGGAAGCAGCTCTCCTGTCCAGGCGCGGTGCATGCAGGCCCCAGGGCGCAAAGGATGGAGGAGCAGGTGCCAATCAGCGCCAGCACCGGTGCCCTCCCAGTGCCACCTCTGTCTGGTTCCCCCAGGACGGCACTGGTGCTTCTGGTTCTCACTGGGACTGGGTAGGCTGGGAGGGGGAGAAGGCAGGAAAAGAGGACCCTCGCCTCCAGCCCGTCCGTAGCCTTGCTCTGCAAACATTTCCCCGACGCCCGGCTAGTTCCCACCTTGCGGGAGCCGTGCAGCGGCCCCGGCAAATTAGTTCACTTACCACTGAACGAGTGCCCGGACCTGCCGCTCCCGGCACGGCTGCCCCCAGCCCGGCGTATCCATGTCCTGTTACAAGGCTTTCCGGTGTAAACACGGCGTATTAAAACATCTAACCTTTGCTCGGATCACCTGCGTCGGTGTTTTTCTGTGTGTGTTAGCTTTTAAAAAAAGAATACATTTGGGTTTCCAAGCGCACAGAACATCTTAAAAGCCTCTACAGCCCATCAATTATTCAGGCCCATTCAGGGAGCTATCAGTCCTAATGAATTGAACCTGATGCATTCCATCCCAGTGACTTGCTGAGATTGTGTTATGACGATGCGGTGCTACAGTATCTTCTATCCTCAGCGTTGTCGCCTCGTCTGTGCTTGTCGCCAGCTCGGTGTTTGCAGTAAATCATCTAGACAAACACCACCACAGCAGGAGAAGGGAGCAGCCAGTTGTCGTGCGCTCCATCTCGCCGAGCGGAGGCTCTCGGGAGAGCTCCTCCGTTCTGCGCCCGGGCTTTTCTGAGCCTCCATCTTCTTGCCAAGGCCGGGGTTAGCAGGAGCACACATCGATGCGGATTATGGATCCAGCACTTGATTAGCAATTACCCCGCCCCAGGGTTTGCAGAGGGATGTCCAGGAAGTCGTGTGTTGTAAACGGCATGGCTCGTAGGACTTCTGCCTCGGCAGGGCACGGGTGCAGGCAGGAACACTTAGTTTTTACCAGGTTGCGTGCCCCGCGTGGGAGGAATAGCACTTGGGGCTGTGGCCTTCCAGTGGAAATGTCTTGTTGCTGCTGCTAGAAGGGGCCTGCTTTTAAGATCCCACCCCCAGACATAAGCAAAAAGGTTTTCAGGTGTGGAAATCTTTTGGTTTCCCATTTCCACAGCTAAAAATCCCAGTTCTCCAGTCTGAAACAGCTTTGTTTCAAGACTGAGGCTAATTGATTAGAGCCCATGAATAAAGGACAGAGGTGAAGATTGGAACCAAATGTTCTGGTTGACCAGAAGCAGGTTTTTTTCAGGACTTGGCTCAAGAAAAGGTTTAAAATTTGGACTTTTCAGACCATTTGGGAATGGGGACACTTTTCAGACTTGAAAGATGAGAGGCAGAAACCCATTTCCCACCTGGCTGTAATATCCCTGCTGGGCTGGGATCCTGGAGCCGGGAGGTGTGAGGCAAGAGCGCTGAGAAGGGGAGAGGATATCTGCATTTCTTTCTTCCTTTTTCCTTTCTTTCTTTCTTGCTCTCTTTGTCTTTTTCTCTCTTCCTTGTTCCAGGTCTTGTCATTGCTCCGCAGCCCCCTGAAGCCAGGGGCTGTTGCACTGGGATTGCTTCCCACGGGGTGAGCCTGGGTGGGCGGCTGAAGGAGGAGGTTTAGCGTTTGTTTTTGCAGCCAGAAGTGAATTTGGGTTATGGGGAGACATTGGCCACGTCCAAGGAGGGCCCTTGGTGGTGGGTGCTTTGCGGAGGCCTGCGGGCGTGTTTGGAGAGAGCTTTGCATGGATGTGCAAACCCTTCCCCACGCTGCCATAGCCCAATTAACTATTCATTCATTATGGAGAGCAGGCGCTGCACCTTGTTCCTCTGCAGCTGAGTGGAGCAGGGCTCTTCTGCGCCCACCGCCTCCCCACACGCCTGCACGCATGTTGACACGTTTGGGGCGGGTGGGAGCGTTGCTCCCGGGCTCCTCTTCTGTGACGCGGAGCTGGTGCTGGGCTGGCGGGAGGGCTGCAAGACGTGGCCGAGTTGAGGAGCTGCACCTGCCGTTCATGAAGGAGGCCTTCACCCCAGAGCTTTGTGCAAGGGGCCTCCTGTGTCTCTGCATCCCGTCTGGGCTGGGCACGCGGACCGTCCCCTCTGCACGGAGCCAGGGCCTCCTCCGGCTGCAGGGGTGAGCAGTGGCTCGTGGCACGTGCAGCAGGGAGCGCGGGGGCCGGAGACATGGGTGCCAGGCCTGGCTGGACCTGCCCGTTCAGAGGGGCCAGAAAGACAGAGGATTCCAGCACTGGACTGATGGGGAGAGGGCGTTGGGCATGCCCGCACTCCCCCACGCCATCTGAGGACGTGCCGGACCGGCTGAGGATGGCAGGGCTCTTGCCGGGTTCCTCCCACCCCTCAGCCTGCCCCAGTGCCAGCGATGGTGGTGCTTGCAGCTGCTCCACAGTGCACCCGTCTGCACTTGAGACCCGTCCCCTCAGCAGGAGTGAGCCGAGCTCCCCGGCTCCTCGTCAGAGCCCTTTCTCTGGGCTGCCAAGGGCCCTGTACCCCCGGGGAGGGGCAAGAGCCACCCCCGTCCCTGCTGCCCCGGGGGCCTCTGAGCTGCCCCAGCTGGAGCACACACGGCCCGGGACACCTGTGCTGCATCGGGGTGCTCCAGCCCTTTTAGGGGCACCTCATTTCTGCCGAGGGGACGATAGGCAGCTCACTGATTTAATTACAGAGATGGCAGAAAGCAGATTGCACCTACCAGGTGCTGAGCCTTGTTAAGCTAATTGTCTCCTCTCCCTGCCTTCTGCCCCTCCCCCCTTTGCCAGCACCGCTGCAGTTGCCTAATTAAGTTATCATAAAGATAACGACCAGTTCGACATCCAGCGCCTTTAAGAAGAGCGTCCATCTAATGAGTGCCTTGGTGCGAGGCAATAAGCGCTGAGATGGGATTTCACCGGCTCGGGCAGGCTTTCGTGGGGGGTGGGCTCGGGGCAACCCTCTGGGGTTGGCCCCTAGTTCCCAAATGTGCCCGTTGGATGCCTGAGCTGTGTTGCTGGGTCTTGGCCCTGGCCCGTGCCTCACCGCTGTGTATCTTGCCCCCCCAGTCCCTCCGCTGATCCAGCCCTTCGAGTTCCCGCCGGCCTCGATCGGGCAGCTCCTGTACATCCCCTGCGTGGTGTCGTCCGGGGACATGCCCATCCGCATCACCTGGCGCAAGGACGGGCAGGTGATCCTCTCAGGCTCGGGCGTCACCATCGAGAGCAAGGAGTTCATGAGCTCCCTGCAGATCTCCAGCGTCTCCCTCAAGCACAACGGCAACTACACCTGCATCGCCAGCAACGACGCCGCCACCGTCAGCCGCGAGCGGCAGCTGATCGTGCGAGGTGAGGGCTGCGGGCCGGGGGCCGCAGGGTGCCACGGGGGCTGTGCTTGCGCACATCCTTGGTGACGGGGGCTTTCTTCCCCATCCCCCAGTGCCGCCTCGCTTCGTGGTCCAGCCCAACAACCAGGATGGCATCTACGGCAAAGCCGGGGTGCTGAACTGCTCGGTGGATGGGTACCCCCCTCCGAAGGTCATGTGGAAACACGCCAAAGGTACGTGGCGCACAGGCCATGGGATGGGCATCTTTCTGAGCTAGAAATACCCATGCCCAGCAGGGATGGGTCCCACACGTGCCCTCCTCACCGCCCTGAGCTCAGCTGGGGGAGCTTCCTCTGCCGTAGCAAACGGGCGTCTCCTGAAGCTGGACCAGCTGGAGGCCTCCTCCCTGGCCAGTTCCCCGGCCCTGGCCGGCGCGGGTGCTCCCTTCCCGAGCTGCGAGCAGAGCAGACAGCGGCGCTGGGGCCCTTTGCTTTGGAGCATCGTCTTGCGCCTGTTTGCTGCAGGCAGCCCCGGGCGGGGAGAGCTCGCTCTGCCCCGATGGGCTCTGCGGCGTGGCACCGAGGCCGTCTCTCCGCGGTCCCAGGAGCAGAGCGGGTTGAGGCTGATGCTCGGTGCCAGGGGTTGCTCCACGCCAGCACCGGGCTCCTGCCCGCTTGGCCTCAGCTGCCTCCCTTTATCTTCATACCCTTGTGTCCCCACGCAGGAAGCGGGAACCCCCAGCAGTACCACCCCGTGCCCCTCACGGGCCGCATCCAGATCCTGCCCAACAGCTCGCTGCTCATCCGCCACGTGCTGGAGGAGGACATCGGCTATTACCTCTGCCAGGCCAGCAACGGCGTCGGGACGGACATCAGCAAGTCCATGTTCCTCACCGTCAAGAGTACGTGGGGCGGCCACCCCTGGGCAGGCAGGGGTGGGGGCACCAGGCAGGGAAGCCTGCAACGCGGCCGAGCGTGGGGAGGGGAAGCGGGGCTGGATGCAGCACGGGCGGGCTCGAGGGCTGGGGGGAGAGACGGGGCAGTGCATTGCAGTGGGCTGGCAGGGATGGTAGCTCTGGCATGGGGCGAGCGACCCAAGGGCCGTGAGCAGGGTAGAGGGGAAGCTGCCAAGCGCCGGCGTGGCCATGCCACTGGCCACGACCCGGCACTCGTCGGTGGCATGCAACGTGTCTCGGCGAGGCGGCAGTGACACCTGATCGCTCCCTCCGTTTGTGTCGGGACACCCGTGATCCCGGGCCGGCCTCGCGCTGCTCAGCATAGTGGCACGCGCGGCCCTGGCGATCGATGCGCGGGAGCCGCGAGACAGATTGATTCCGGCCCCTGGGGAGCTGCTTCCCTCGCGCTATTAAAAAACACTTTGTCCTTAATAAAATCGGGCAATCAATCTACATCGTGCGGGGGGAGGAAGAGGAATCGCTTTGCTAATTCGCCGCGCACGGGCGGGAAGCGCGGTTGTTCGACACACGCGTTATTGGCTTCCTCTCGCCCTGCTGTCGCTGGAGCAGATCGCCGCTGGCTCCTCTTACTCGTTTCTCTTCTTGCTGCCGTGAGAGTCGGGACCTGAAAGGGGAAGAAGACGAAGCCCAGCCATGCCGCGTGTCGCGGCAGCCCGCTGGCGTGGAGGTGGCGCCGTGGCTCCAATAGGGATCTGTCCGTGCTCGGGGCGTTGTTGGCAGGCCACGGTGCTCAGAGCTAACGGGTGCTCGTTGCGGGCTCTGCCGCGGGAGGATCTTGTGCGCCATGTCTCAGATGTGAAAGCTCCTGCCTTCCAAAACGGCTGCGCAGCTGCCGCGCTCCTGGTGGGCGGCTGCCCTTCCACGACCACCCTGCGAGCACGCGTGGGAGCAGCCCCTCGCTCTGCTCCCGGTTGTGTCGGGGAGGCTGCTCCCAAGTGTCCAGAGCCTGGGCCAGAGGGAGGCCTGAGACCCCCAGACCGGTCCAGCTGCCCCCAGCCCACCCGCGCTGTGAGAGTTTCTATCCCGGCACTGACCCGGTCCAGGTGCAGGCCCCTCCGGACCATTTCGACCGGCTTTGAATGGTCCCAATCAGTGCCATTAGCTCTGGTGGGTGCCCTGTGGTGTTATTTCAGTGGAAACCCTGCTTTCATTAGACAGGACGAGCGACTCCGTCCCTGGCCAGGCACCTGTGGCCCGAGCAGACGAATGCCCCCTCACATGCCCTGCCTCTGCCCAGCAGCGCTTGTGGCCATTAGAAACTGGTGGGCGAGCAACAAAAGGAGCGCACGGCTCGGGGCAGGCAGGCCCGGTGCCAGGTTGCCCCCACTCCCACCTCGAGGTCTTTCTTGGGCCGGCCCCGGTTTGCCCCCTCCCTGTCTGGCGTTTCATTTCTCCCACCAATTAATGAATTGAAAAGAGGGACTTCGAACAACATCCTTCAATGCGACACCGGTGTAGAGCCGAGGCGATTAATCCCGCACGAGGGAGCAGTCACCGGAGTGGGAGCTGTCATCCCGTCCCCGCTGCCGTGCGTAATTGCATCTCCGGACACGCGGCTCGCTGGCTTGAAGAGCACGGGACCTTATTAAGCAGGTGCTCGGTGACCCGGGCTGCCTTGGGGGCGATGGGATGACGGGGCAATGTGGGGCAGGGGCCGTTCGCCGTTCCAGGAGCTCTTTGTTTTGCTCCGTCTTTGATTTTTGTTTGTTTGGTGAAATGTCAGGCCGGTTAATGAGCGCTCGCCGCAAGTCAGGTGCTGCCAAGGCAGGGACGGTCATTGTGTTCTCGTAGGCAGGGGTGAGGGGGACCAGCTTAGTGGCTGCAACGGGCCTTGGTGCTCCTTGTGCCTGGGCAGGCTCTGTTCCCACGCCCGCAACGGGGCCCCTGCGGGTACCGGGAATGGAGAGAATCAGGTGAGGGCGCGTGGTGCTGGCATGAAACCCTGTGCTCCCACCGGCCCCGCAGGCGTTAGTGGGGCATCCATAGCTCCCACCATTGTTAGCAACGGACTTTGAGGGTTGCAGAAAGTTTTGTCTAAGAGCTTGCAGTGGTTGTGGGCGCAGGAGCGGCCCCTTACCAGGTGCAGTTTGGAGCGTGACCAGGAATCCCCCTCTGGTCACTTGAGCCACGGGAGGTTCTTGGGACCTGGAGGGTTTCCACCTCGAAAGGCAAGTTCTGCATCCATCAGTTTGATTGCCTGTGTCCTGGCCCAGCTGCCACCTTGGCTCGTCCGAAGTCAGCGCAACCTGGGGGCAAACATCCCGTGTTTTAGGGAATACTGTTGCATGTCATCTTGAGTTCGTTAGAGAGGGAATAAGAGCTGTCAGGTCTTGGAACGTGAGAGGGAAGCCCGGGGGGGACAGCTCCACAGGCCAAGTGCAGGTGAGGAAGCTAAAGGTGCATGATAAATAGGATTTAGCGCCTGGCTACACCCCGCGCTGCGTGCCTGGAGAGGGAGAGGAGGAAGAAGGGGCGAGGTGCATCTCCCACTGGTGCAACCCCCGTGTGCTGGGGAGACAGAGCATCACGGCCCCCCGTGCTGAGAGCGGGACACGCACCTTTCCACTGCCGGGGTGCCTCGGCACGATGCTGCTCCACCCTGCCAGCCCCGTGCTCCACGCTGCTTGTGCAGAGCAGCGCTGAGGCCGAGGGCACGCTCCCCCCACAGCCCTTGAGTGGCTCCGCAGCCCCGTGTCTCGTCTCGGGGCGCAGCTCTTATCTGTGCATGGTGGGAAGTGCAGAGGAGTGTGGAGGAGGCTGCGGAGCGCTTGGCCCGCAGGCCGGAGGCACCGTAGTGAAGCAGTTCCTGAGGGGTCGGGGGGGCTGCAGAAGCCTCCGAGAAAGCCCCAGGGAGGCGGCTCGGGGCTGGCGGCTGCGCTCCCTGCCGTAGTGGGCTGAGCGGGGGCGGGTGGGCAGGGGAGGGGTGGGTACAGTGGTTTTGATCCATCGTGTTCATTTTGTATGATTGATTTTCAAGACTTCCTAAGATAAAAGCCTAGCCCGGCCGCTGCCTCGTCAAGGGGAGATGCTGGCGCGCCATTGCAGGACGGCTCCCGCACGGGGAGCGTTCGACCCCAGCCCAAGGTGCTGGGCTTCCCCAAGATGCGCAGTACCCAGTGCTCCCGGCGAGGTCCATTGGAGCACAGCCCCGCCAGCGGCCAGGGCCTCACCCGGGCACTGGGCGTGAGCCAGCAGCAGCAGGCAGGTGCTGCCAGCAGGAGCAGGTGGGCACATGCGCAGAGGCTTGCTGCCGGGCTCCAGGAGCAGAACTGATTGCTTCCATGCCATTTGAATTAATCTTCTGCTTCAGGTGAGACTCCGCTAATCAGTGTGGAAGGGAAGCCGGAACGGGTGCAATCAGATTAATATCACGCAACCGGCTCCCGGAAAGCAGAGGCGCGGAGGCCGCGAGGAGGAGGCGCCAGCCTTTGTGGCGGGGTCGCTCCGGCGCGGTGCTGCTTTCCTTACCCCCAGCCTGGCGCAGGATGGCAGAACACACCGCGCGCTGACGATCCCTTTGTCGCCGGCTTATCTCTGCCCACCAAATGGGATCAGCCTCTTGTCTGGGGCTTGTTAACAAGCAGCAGGGACACAAAAGGGAGAATCCAGAGGAGGAAACGCTGCTTGGGGGCGCGGGGGGGGAGGCGCTCTAGGAGCTGCCAGGAAAACAGCATCCTCTGGGGAAACTTTAGCCCAAACCCAGCACCTTTTCTGGGGCATGTGCTGGCTGTCACCCCCCAGGTGCCTGGCTGCCGGCATGCAGCAGGCTGGCATGCGGGCGAGTGTCGTGGGGCTGCAGAGCGCCCACCCGCCCGGGGGTTCAGCTGGAGCCCACTCGCTGGGCCCTCTCTGCAGTGGGTTTCCATACCTCGCTTCCCGGCCTCCACTGTTGAATGCAAAGGCCCAGCAACGCCCGGGTGCAGGAGGCGCAGGCCTCGGCAGACATGTCCCGCATCCCCTGGGGATGTGCTGCAGATGCTGCCCCTAAGGCCCCGCAAACCTCTGATGCTGGCAGGCAGCGGGGTCTCTGGGCAGGGAGAGCGCTCACCACCTCTGTCGGGGCAGCCCCATCTGCTGCCTGCCCCAGCGGTCAAGGCTGTGTTTGCCTGCAGAGCCCTGGCCTCATCTCCCCGCTTGGACTGGGCACCTGGAAACGGTCCTCAGCCCTCGCTGCCGTCTGCCCGTCCCCTCACCCAGCGCCGTGCCTGCTGGTGCCCGCTGCAGCCGGCTGCCAGGCTCGTGCTGCAGCTCCCCCAGGCCGGCTGCAGGCGCAGCCCTCCTCGCCCGGCCCCGCACCCCGCCGGCCCCGCGGCCGTGCCCCCCGCAGCCACAAGCAGCCGGCGAGGAAAGGCTGCTTCGCTGCTAATTGAATTACATCGCCATAGAAAGCCGAGAAGTCGTAGCTCATTAGAGCCTCTTGTGTCCCATTATAACAGTGTGTGTTGCCTTTGCGGATCGTCATTATCATATATTACTGCGGGACTCGGCAGCGCTGTTTGTTTATGCATTACATTTTTCCCCCGCTTAGCCAGTCCCCCCCGAGCCTGCTTCTCCGGTACGGTACGGTACGGTACGTGCTGCTCCGGGGGCTGCCGACGTGCAGCCCTCTTCGCTCCGGGGATAAATCATGGCTCTGCGAGCGAAAGCCAGATTCACTTTCAAGAGGCCAAACGAGCTGCAGGCGCGCTGGGGTGGCAGGGCTGCGTCTAGGCCACGCCGGAGCATGCTCGTGCCTTCTGGTTGGGACCGAGCCGTGAGCCCGGTCGGCGTGGAGCGTGCCGGCGTTGGTTGCCATTGCCCCTCGGAGTGGGAAGGGGCACGTGGGTGGGCTCGCGTCCCCCTCCTGCCACGGACTTGAGCGTGACCCAGACCCGGTCAGGCGCTGTGCCCAGCCTGCCCCTCTGCGCAGCGGGCAGAGCCTCTGTCTCTGTGGCCTGGGTCCTTTCCTGGCCACGGACTAGGGCTCAGCCCTGGGCTCCTGCACAGGGAAGGGCAAGCTGCACCCATGGGGATGCAGGCTCCTGGCCAGGCCCGGCCCTGCGGGCTGTTACGGTGGGGCCGGCTTTGCTAGCGCAGTCAGCTCATGTATCCCTGGGGCAGGGCTTCCTTTGGGCTTCCCCTCCTCCCGGGGGCTCTGGCGGAGATGCGGCCGGCTCCCATCGTGGCTTGCCGGCACTGAGGAGCTGCAGTGCTGCAAACGTGCTCGCAGCGCCGGCGTGATGCCGGTAACAGGGCGGTCCTTTGCTCCGCTGCATGGCTCCTCGCCCTGCTCTGTGCACATTCCCATCACTCCTCAGACCCCCCGTGCCCTCCCGGTGGGGGTGGCCGGGACAGCCTCCCCGTGGGAAGCAGTGGGGCTGAGCACGGCCTTGCTTTTAATTTTATGTAAATATTCCAGATAGGCATAAAAAAAAATCTGTGGCATCTGCAATGCAAAGCCCGACTTGTTGATGTCGGATCGTGCTCTATATTCTGCCCAGGTTTATACGAGTGAATTATGCAAATCTTTGATGGAAAAATATTCCTCCTCGCATCCTTGAGAGTGTAAAACCGTAGTCAATAATTCATCCTCGCATGTCTCCGACTGGAGGCTTTCTCTTCATTATAACTTGCGCCTAGTTATTTGTCTTTCACATTTTATTGTATATCCTGGTGTAATGCTATGCATTATAAAATTTATCTGCTTCATTATTTTATGATCCTGATCTGTAGAATGCAACGCAGCCGTTCTGCTCCTGGCGGCGTGAGCGCCGACTCGACGGGCTGCTGACGGGGCGCGTGGGGCCACCTCCCACCCCGCTGCGCAGGGCATGGGCTGCACCCTGCACCCCTGGCTGGGGAGGGAGGAGTGCGTCGGGCTCGGGCAGTGCCGCTTTGGAGAATAACCCCCGAGGGGGTTGCAGAGCAGCCGCCGTGCGAGGGGAATCGCGTGCGTTTCCAAACACAACTGCGCTGCTGGGAACAGCGAGGAGGTGTCAGGCCCGGTGCGGGGCGATGCAGGACGTGGCAGCCGCCGCTCCGGGCTCCTCCAGCGGCTTCAGTCTCTTCAGCCATGCACGTTATGAGCTCTTTCTTCCATGCGGAGTAAGCCAAGGGGCCCCTTGGCTCTCTAGATCCCCCGGCACCCACCATCACTACGGCGTCTGAGCCCTTTGCAGTCAGGAACGGGGCGGGCAGGAAAGAGTTCACCCCATTTTGCAGCCAAGCAGGGCAGGCAGAGAAGCCCGGGCCATCATCACCGCTCTCTGTTGTGTCCTCCCCCAGTCCCGGCCATGATCACATCCCACCCCAACACGACCATCGCCATCAAGGGGCAGATGAAGGAGCTGAACTGCACGGCCCGGGGGGAGCGGCCCATCATCATCCGCTGGGAGAAAGGCGACACGGTCATCGACCCCGACCGCAACATGCGCTACGCCATCGCCACCAAGGACAACGGCGACGAGGTCATCTCCACCCTCAAGGTGAGAGGCTGTCCTGGCCCACCCCGGTGGCACCCCCATAGATCAGGGCAGGGCAGGGCATACTCCCGTCCTCTTCCCTCTTGGCTCGGGGCACAGCTCAGCCCCCCCAGGGGATGCTCAGAGGTCGGCTGTCTGCCTGTGTCCATGCTGAGCCATGGAAGGGACGCGTGGGTTTTCCTGGAGACGGATGCACTGTCGGCGGGGCTGAGCTGCCCTGCTTCAGGGGTGGGCATGGGGTAGAAGGGAGGCAGGGGTGCTGCTTGGTGCATTCGCTGGTGCTTCAGATGTGCCCAGAGCCGCCCTCCATGTGGAAGCAGGCATGAATCCCTGCAAAGGCGCGGGGGCTCGTGGTGCCCTTGCAGTGCAGCTGATGGTGATGGACACCAGATTGGTGCCACATGGCAGGCCCCGGCATTTCCCCAGCTGGTCGCCCTGGGGCGCGGGGCAGGCAAGGCCAGCACAAGTTTGGGCGCCAGCATGGCCAGGCTAGGTCCCGGGCCAGGATGCTCCCCCATGACGGGGTCGCCCCTTCTGACACGGCTCCTTCTGCCTTGGGACGTGCCCAGCTGAAGCCAGCAGACCGCGGCGACTCCGTGTTCTTCTCCTGCCATGCCATCAACTCCTATGGCGAAGACCGAGGCCTGATCCAGCTCACTGTCCAAGGTACTTGCTCCTTGCATGTGAGAGATGCGGCTTCCCTTTCCAGGCCCGACCGCTGCGAGGCCAGCTGGCCCAGCCTGTGGGGAGGGAGGAGTGTTGCAGGGGGTAGAGCTGCTTTCTCCTACCAGTGGTATTCACTTGCTCCTGCTTTCTCCCCAAGAGCCCCCAGACCCCCCTGAGCTGGAGATTCGGGAGGTGAAAGCCCGAAGCATGAACTTGCGCTGGACTCAGAGGTTTGATGGGAACAGCATCATCACCGGATTCGACATCGAGTACAAGAACAAGTCCGGTAGGTGTCTGTCTGCATCTCCCTGCCGCACAGAGGTACCCCAGGGCAAAGCAGAGGCGCATTAGATACCCATATAGCCCGGTGGAGGGAGCCGAGGGGGTTTGGCTGGGGGGGAAGATCATGGTCTCTCAGGTTGAGGGAGAGCCGTAGTGGCTGGGAGTGTCTGGGAGCTTTTCCCCAGTGCTGTGGAAGTGCAGCCTTCCCTTAACGAAGCAGCCCGGGTGCTGGTCACATCAGGACTTTGCAGGTCGGACATGATGCAGAGCCCTGGGACGTGCCAGGCAGCCCTGCCTCCTCCTGCCCAGGGCGCAGGAAGGGTGCTGGGCACCGCACACAGTGCCTGTTTCTCTTGTTTACAAAGACACCATTAGCAGCATGCATTTGTGCGTGAATCCATCACCGTGATGCCGATCCCTGGTCCGCTGCCAGCATGGAGAGAGGGGCCTTTCCAGGAAGGGGCGCCAGGGGACACGAGTCTCCAGGGCTCAGCTCTTAAAGGGAATCATCCGATCCCTGTCTCTTTGACCAAAGGAGAGCACACTGTTCATGCACTATAATATTGTGTTACCTGGGAGTGTCTGAAAGGGAATCTTTTAAGAGAAAATATTTGCAAAGAGCCCAGCTTGGCATCAGACACAAGCAGGGAGGAAATGATGGCATCTCAAGGCCGGGGGTCAGAGAGCCGCTGGCTGTACATGCGCATCAGAAGAGGTGTGGGCAGGCTGGCCTGAGACAGCTCCCCTCTCCAAAGCCGAGACCCTGCGGGTTGGATGGGGGAAGCCCCTGGCAGGGTCCTGCGGCACCGAGGAAGCGCTGGGGGAAATGCCCTGGGCAGACGCATGTGTCCTTTCCTCTCCCTGGGGTCAGTGGCCTGCAGCATGCGGCACGGGAGTGCTGTGATGAGGAGTAGATCAGGTGTGAAGCCTGATTCTGTTCACACTGCTTGGAGAGGAGCCAAACCCCAGCTTGCTTCCAGGCCATGCAGCACATGGGGCCGTGGCTCAGTGGGAGCCTGTTCTTGTGGGCTTTGTCACAGGGAGGATGAGCTCACACGGGAGCAGGGGCAGAGGAGGGCTGCTGGGCAAGCGGGGAGGGGAGAGCCGGTCCGTCTCCCGAGCAGGCGCTGGAGCGCTCGGCTTGTCTCGCCCAGCTGAAGGCAGGCTGCGCTGGGAGCTGATCGCTCTCTATAAATACATCACGGGTAAATACTGGAGTGGGAGAGGAGCTCTTTAACTTAAAGACAATGTTGGCACAAGAACAAATGAGAACAAACTGGCCCAGAATACGTTTAGGAAGGTTTGCAGCCCTCGGAGCAGCGTGAGCCGCCGGAGTCACGCAGGGAAGGAGGGAGCGGGCTCCAGGCTGGAGCAGGGAGGCAGGTTTTGGGGCACAGGTTCATCACCGCAGGGGGAAGCAGGGTGAGCTGAGCTTGAGACACTGCAGAGCCATTGCCTGTGGCCCCTTGCCAGGACCTCTGCCCTCCTTCACACGCTGCCTTTCCAGATTCCTGGGATTTCAAGCAATCGACCCGCAACATCTCCCCGACCATCAACCAAGCGAACATTGTGGACTTGCACCCGGCCTCCGTGTACAGCATCCGCATGTACTCCTTCAACAAGATCGGGCGCAGCGAGCCCAGCAAGGAGCTCACCATCAGCACGGAGGAAGCAGGTGCTCCGCTGTCCTGCACCGAGTGCCCGGCCTCGTGCGTGCGGAGGGCACGGGGAGGCAGTTGCTGGCGGTGGCCAATCTAGCGGAGGCCAGGTTGACCCTGGGATCCACCTGGCAGTGGCTGTGGCCTCCTGCAAGCCCTGGGTGGGCAGGAGGGGTCCCTCACTGGGAGGCCAGTCCCACATCCCCCAGGCAGGTGCCAGCCGGCCATGGGGAGCTGGCTGTGGTGCTGGCCTGGAGCTGCTGCAGAGGAAGATGCCTGCCTCGCTCTGCAGCAGCCCTGCTAGGGCCATGCAGTGCTGAGCTGTGCCCCCGGCCGCCCCTTTGCCAGCACCCTCTGCCTGCCCTGGGGGAACGCTGCGGAGACGCGCGGCGCTTGTTGCTGCAGCCTGCTTCGCAGCCCCTAGCCAAGCACCCGCTCCAGCAGCACTCGAGCTCTGCTTGCACCGTCCTATGTGGGTAGAGCCTGCCCAGGGTCCTATCGCCAGCTCTCTGGGCATCACGGGAGCATGCACGCTTCCACGTTTCTGGGCCTGTGCGTCTCTGGGCTGCCCTGGCTGAGTCGGGACGGGCAGCTGCCAGCTGGGGATGGATGGGAAGCCCGCAGGCTGTCTGCATGTCGGAGCAGGAAGGAGAGGCCTGGCAGCCGTGTTGCCCATGCCTTGCACTTCTCTCCACTGCTCTTCTTCCCACCGAGTTTCCCCAGTGCGGAACTCCCCCTGGGAACAGAGCCGTACCCGCTTTCCCGGCACCCGGCTCCTTCCTTTGCAGCTTGTAGAAGTGACCCCACTTGGGCTGTTTCTTTGCAGCTCCCGACGGGCCCCCCATGGATGTGACCTTGCAGCCGATGACATCCCAGAGCATCCAGGTCACTTGGAAGGTAGGTGCTGTGCGGGGCAGGTAGGCTTGCAGCCCCTGGACGGACATTCATGGCACGGGATGTTGGTGTGCCAGGGGTCCCAGCGTCACCGATGAATGGAGGGGAAGCTGAAGGCTCGTTGCCTGCCCTACACCCAGGAGGTCTTGCTTGAGCTACTGAGGCCCTGGCAAGTCACTCACAACTGCATGCCTCTGTTTCCCTATCCGTGCAGCGGAGATATAATGTGTGCGTGCCACACGAGGAGGCCTGAGCAACGTTTGCCAGGCAGGTCCCGAGAGGAAGGGCCCTGGAGAGGTGCTAAGTATGATCACTAGCTCATTATCACAGGTTTCAAGGAGGCTGGTTTTAGGGGCCCGAGTGTATAGGATCCTGGTTGTGAAGAGCAGGCTCTCATCTGCAGCTGCAGCTACCCTGGGTCTTCACTTTGCTCCAGGCCCGTGCAAGATTTACTAGACAGAATGAAAACTTCAGGGTGAGATGTGCAGCACACGAGGCCTGTATTTATTGCGTTTTATAACATCCTTGTTATTTTACAGGCTGTCCATGGGGGCCCGGGGCAGGGGGGCTGGGATAAATATATAAAAATCCAGGCATTTGCTTGCGAAGTGCTCAAGTGACAATCCAGAACATTTAGCATCAGATTTATTTTTCAGAAGCTGCATAATGAAAAATAAAATTGATTATCAAGTTAGGACTTCAGAACGAACCAGCCAGTCGATAAATTTAGGGTGCTGTCCTCTCGTCTCCCCTCCCCTGAAGCACTGAGAAACAGATTAATGAAAAATAAGATTCTCTTGGAAGATAAGTCACTTGGTTTTAGGAGTATTTCTGCCAGATGGATCGCTCTGGCTTTAGAACATAAATTTGCAATCACCCCTATTGATTCCCTAATGCTTTGGAGAAATATTGTTAAGATTGATTTTAACCTGGTTTCATGCATTTTTAAGGCCCTCGGACTGCTCGTTTCCCCTCCTCTCTTAATCAGATCATCCGATTAGGACCTGGCCGTGACCAGGCATTATAAATCGTGACCTTGTCGCTGGCTAGTCGGGTGCCGTCCCTCCCCCTCCGCCCGGCTCCAAGCGGCTCTGGTTGTGTGGTTGCGTTATTGCTTGGCCCCTTTCCTACCTGCAAGACACTCGGCCTGCTAGAAGCCGAAGTACAAGAGGGTTTTAGAAACTGGTCAAGCCAGTGGTTCTTGGTCCTGCGTGCGAGGCCCAGTCCCCAGGCTGCATCGCTTCTCCCCCGGCATCGTGGGCCCGGCTGAGTGTGGCATCCTGCGCGGTGCTGGTTGCATGCCACGTGCAAGGTGGTCTAAGCAGGGTTTTCCAGGGGCAGCCTGGAGACGTGCTAAGTATGACAAGTAGCTCACGCTTGGTTTTAAGCCCTGCTCCAGCCCAGACAGCTCCATTGGTTTCCTCGCTCCTGCAGGCCCCGAAGAAGGAGCTCCAGAACGGGGTGATCCGCGGCTACCAGATCGGCTACCGGGAGAACAGCCCTGGCAGCAACGGGCAGTACAGCATCGTGGAGATGAAGGCCACAGGCGACAGCGAGGTCTACACCCTGGACAACCTGAAGAAGTTCGCCCAGTATGGCGTGGTGGTGCAGGCATTCAACCGCGCCGGGACGGGGCCCTCCTCCAGCGAGATCAACGCCACCACGCTGGAGGACGGTAAGCACTTGTGCTGCCCTCGAGGGAGGCTAGCTGGGCTCCTAAACGGCCTGTGATCCCCCCCTGTCCCGTGGACAGAGGGAGCATGGCGAGGGGTCGCAGCCGGGCCAGGACTCAGATCTCTGGGCTCCTGCACTGTTGTGGGTAAGTCGTGGCCCCGGTTTCTGAGAGCCGGGCCCCACGTCACGGACGGTCCAACACTTCCTTCGCGTGTCTGCTGGGCACAAACGTTGCGTGTCAGCATTCGTGGGTGCCTGGGGCACTAGCGCTGCCGGGAGCTGGGCCACGGGACAGCAGCCCAGCACTGGCAGCCACTTGCCCCTGGCAGCACTGCTCCTGCCCCCAGAGGAGGTGCTGGTACCGCTCTCCCCCCAGCCTGCTCCCTCGGGGCATCGCGGCCCGGGAGTGCCCTGTGGTCAAACAGCCCCAGGCTCCAGCAACCCATACAGCAAATGGTGGAGACTGGAAAAGGCTGAGAAAGAAGTGCCACGAGGCCCCATTCTTCCCAACAGCCATGTGGCCAAGTGGCTGGTGATGAAGAGCTGGGATGGACGAGCACTCTTAGGATTAAGGTTTCCTCCAGCTCTCACGGGGCTGTGCGAGTGCTGGAGGCCTTGACCGTGGCCCCCGTGGTGCTGGGAGCTTGTGGTGCAAGCTGTGCCAGGAGGGATGTGGGACCGTGTCTCGTGGGAGCATCCACCCTCAGTCTGCACGAGTCCTCTGAGGATCGCAGACCTCCTGTGCCTGCTAGTCCATTTTCCTCGGGGGCAAGGAGAGCTGTGGCCACGATGCCAATGGGCAAGCTTCGGTGCTGGCGGCTGAGCTCGGCCAGGTTCCTTGGGTCGTCGCGGGGCAAGGCAGCTGCATCCTCACAGACAGCCCTGCTTTCACCCCTCTGCCCCAGCCACGTGAGCTGCATCACCTGCATCTCGGGCAGAGAAGCTGAGGTTGGCAAAGCCCCTGGAGCTGCAGGGAGCAGAGAGGTGGGATGTGCCCGGCTCCACTTGCCACTCTCTGCCTGCAGGCGAGACACGCGGGCCCCCAGCGCCGTGCCGGCTGCCCCGCCAGGCCCCGCACGGGCCCGAGCCCGGCCGTGCAGCTGAACGTGTCCGGAACCGGCGGCAGCAGCTGGAGGAGGCCCAGGCAGCGGGCCCCGGCAGCTGGCATCCCCGCTCGGCTCGGCGCGGGCGGCGTTCAGCGGGGAGCAATCAGGCGCGGCCTCAGAGCTGCTTTAAAAACAAAGGAAAAGTTTCGCGCCGCGTTTGCTCAGCAGTTTTTCATACTTAATTAAGGCTCTCGTTAGCCTGTCAGCACAGGATCGTTTCCTGGCTATATTAGCACTCCTCCCGGGCCATTCAAGGGCCCCCACTTTAGCAGTGGTGTCTTTTCCATAATGATATTACCTTCATTTTGTTCAACGGGTGAGCTATATTAGTTTATTACGCGCAGTCCCTAATTACGTGGTGCTTATATTTTTACACCTAAGTAATATGAAACAATCATCGTTTTCAAAGAGGATCGTTAGGGATGATGTATCATCATTTAAATGGTCATAAAAATTAGAGTTACCTCTTGTGGGGCAATGGGATCTAATTACCTTCCATCCTGCGAGCGCTCCTCTTCTCCCCCTCGCGCGGAGCGCAGCCTCTGCTCTCGGCCGTCTCGGCTCCGTGGCTTTGAGGAAGCTTTGAGCTTGCCCTCTGTTCTGCTTGCAAAGGGGGTTTTGTGGCCCGGCCTGGAGGGCCTGGCTCTGTGGCTGGGGGAAGAGGGGCAGGCGGCTGCTCCGGCTCCACCGGTGCGTCCAGCGTCCTGCACACCCTCAATCCCTTCCCAATGATTGCTATTGTTTGCAACTTAGGAGAGGTCCCAGCTGCCAGGCAGGGCTCTTGTTTGAGCGCCTGCCGTCCACTGGAGCCCCGGGAAAGCAGAGATGCTTTGATGTGTAGCTAAGGGCCCATGCTGGAGTATGAGCGTTGTCCCCTGAGGAGTCCCGGGTGACACGACAGCAGGAGTCTGGGAGTCAGGACGGGGCCCAGGAAGCCTGCGGCATGGGCTGCTTACATCTTTGCTGTACAGTCGCTTTGGCTGGAGTCATGCGGGAGCAGAAGGAGGCGGGGGTGGGAGAGGCAGGAGACCCTGAGAGCAGAGGGTCAGTGGTGGTCCCCAAGGCAATTAGCACTAAGCCACGCTGATACCCCACTTCCCCTGAGCTCCTTGTTGCCCCTTTGTGCCCTTGCTGTGTTCTGCGGCCTTGGCTTTCATGCATGCTGGGCATGGTCAGGATGAGGGCTTGTGCATGCCTCCCATCCGCGCCTGATGTTGGCCAGACGGTGCGGCGATGGTTTCGTGTGCTCTGTGCAAAACAGCAAACCCTGCAAAAGCCAAACGTGACCTCGGGCTTGGGTGGTCCCAGTGTTGGTGGAGCCGCATCTGCTGGCAGGGATGGGACGGGGGCTCTGGCAGTGCCTGCCCACCCCCCTGGCCTGCCCCGGTGCACTGGTCACCCCCGCGATGGGCACCCTGAGACGCTGGTGCTCCCTGGGGCACAGCTAGGGCAGGTTGGCCCTGGCAATAGATGCATGCAGACAGGAGGGAGGAGTGCAATGCTGCCTGGTCTCCCACTGATCTCTCTCTCTCTGCCCGTAGTTCCCAGCCAGCCCCCGGAGAACGTGAGGGCAATATCCATCACGTCTGACGTGGCCGTGATCTCGTGGTCCGAGCCCCCGCGCAGCACCCTAAACGGCGTGCTCAAGGGCTACCGAGTGATCTTCTGGTCTCTCTACATGGACGGAGGTGAGCAGCTCCTCTCTCTCTGGCTTCCCTTCCTCATCCTAACATTGCCCGAGTCTGCCTGTGACAGCGAGGGGCTGGGGCCCTTCCCGGCCTGCGCTGCGGTGCAGGCTGGAGCTGGGCCAGCCTCACGCCCGCAGCACCCGACCTGTTGATGGGAGTAGGGAGTCCCATCCTGCTGAGGCAGCCGGCTCTGCTCGCGAGCCCAGGTCCCGCGGGGAGGGTCCCAGGCTGGCTCGGGCATGGCGGTGATGACCCCGTGTCTCTGTAGAGTGGGGCGAGATGCAGAACATCACCACCACGCGGGAGCGCGTGGAGCTGCGGGGCATGGAGAAGTTCACCAACTACAGCGTGCAGGTGCTGGCGTACACGCAGGCCGGCGACGGCGTCCGCAGCAGCGTGCTCTACATCCAGACCAAGGAGGACAGTAAGTGGAGCCCTTGCTGAGCCCCGGTGCTGCCCTGACCCGGTGCGGCAGCACGGGGGCACATCACAGGGTGGCAAGGAGGAGGGCACTGGTGCAGCTTCAAGGTGCAGTGAGGCACTGAGGGTCAAGGGAGCGCATGCTGCAAGACTGGACTAATGCCAAGCAGATGGAGGTGGCCGGTGCCTTGCTCCCCGCTTGGCTGCTGGGCCCTGGGCAGCCTGGGTACCGCTGGGCAGCTACGTGCATCCCAGCCGCTGGCGGGCGCTGGGACCTGCTGCCTTTGCTGTGCCAGGAGCCTCCCATGCTCCTGCAATGGCATCGCGCCCAGAGATGCACCTGGATCGGGGCCGTGGGTCTCTGCAGCCATCCCTTCCCGAGGGGGCAGCACAGCCTGGGCCTGGTCTTCTCTGCACCGAGACTGGGCTGGAGCCGGTTACAGCTGCGTGGGTGCAGCCTTTCCCCCTCCCCTCCCTGCCCGGCCTGCTAAGATTACTGCCTCTAATGAGAATTAAGGGCTTCAGCCTTGAAAGGGAGTCGTTAGTAAGGAATGAGAGTGGTGGAGGGGCCTCCCAGCCACAGGATCAGGGCACTAGGACTGGCCACACATGTCCGCCCTTGCCTGAAACACGAGGGCAGAGGGAGGGGAGCAGGCCCTGACCCAGGCTCCCTCTCCTGCAGCCTGGGGCTGCCACATCCGCCTTCCCTGCCTGCGCTGCTGCAGGAGATGTCAGACATCCTGGCATCT
This sequence comes from Alligator mississippiensis, assembly GCF_030867095.1. NCBI lineage: Eukaryota > Metazoa > Chordata > Crocodylia > Alligatoridae > Alligator > Alligator mississippiensis. The sequence goes on along the minus strand of NC_081839.1, from coordinate 34,573,050 downwards.
GGCAGCATCTCTTAATAACCTCCCTGTAATGAGGGCTGTGCAGGGAAGCAATTAAGGTAACAGGCTCAGCCCGGAGCTGAGCACCGGGCTCTCAAGAGCAGTTGAACCGTGGGCCATGTTCGCCCGGGGCGCTCATGTGCAGGAAGACCTTGGCTGATGCCCCAGAGACCCTGCTCCCGGGAGCCTCTCAGAGGTGCCCCAGCAGCTGCCAAGCCCTCATGCCAGCTGAGCACGGTCCCTGGTGCTGGGACGTTGTCCTGGAGCAGGGCAGGGCAGAGGCGCTGTGGCTGCATGGTCCCAGGGGATGCCAGCCTTCACGGCTGGGTCAAGGAGGTCCCTTCCGGAGCGGCAGCATCTGTCTGCTCAGCTCGGCGGGCAGTGGCTGTGCTGCCTGGACACGGTGCCAAGGATCTCCGTGTGTCCCCAGACCACTGCAGGCTGCAATCTGTCAGGGGGTGTTTGGGCGAGCATATGTTCCTCTCCTGATTAGGCTGATAGAGCGCGTGCTAATCCAGGCGCCCAGCTCGGGAGAGCCAGCAGCAGAGCCCTGCTTGGCCTGGCAGGCAGTGGAGGTGACCCTGGCCACACGGCCAGGCAGAGGCAGGGGTGGGCTGCCTCCCCTGGTGCCAGGTGATGCCCAGACCCCTGCAGAGGCGGGTGCTGGAGCATGTTGCTGGGCTGGACTGAGCGGTCCAGGCCTGTGCTCCGGCCGCAGAGCTGCATGGTCCATTGGGCAGGGACTGGGCATTGCAGAGCGAGGCTCTGGTTGGGCTCTGCTTCCTCCCAGAGGATGCAGGATGTGGTCCTCAGCTCCACCGCCGTGGCCACTCGGTCTGGTGCATGCGCAGGGCTGCATCTGCCCAGCAGCCCTGGCTGAGCCCTGAAGCCTGGAGCTTTTTGTTTTACTCTGAAGCTTTTCCTGGACAATGCAAGGCAGAGACGCTTCCCTGCTCTCAGCTGCTGCCCCGTAGCCTTGGGCAGGTGCTCGCCAGGAGGTGGCAAGCCCAGCACCGAGTTGGGGCTCTGCCCTCTGCACCGTGCACCTCGGTCTCCCCGGTCCTGGCTTGCCAAGAGTAGGGGACTGTGGCTTCTGGAGTGCAGGGTTGGGGAGGAACCAGTGCCTCCAAATAAGCTAGGTGTGGGAGGCGCATCCGGCAGGATCAGCTGGCAACACATCCGTAGGTGACAGAGGCGGGTTGCTCGTGGGTCCGTGCGTGCTTTGCTCGGGACGGTGGATCCCCTGATGCCACCTCTCCCTCTCTCAGTTCCAGGCCCTCCCGCTGGCATCAAAGCCGTGCCCTCCTCTGCCAGCAGCGTGGTGGTGTCCTGGCTGCCCCCAACCAAGCCCAACGGCATCATCCGCAAGTACACCATCTTCTGCTCCAGCCCGGGCTCCGGCCAGCCGGTACGTACAGGGCCCAGGGGGTGGGCTGTGATGGGCGAACTCTTTTGGTGGCCATATAGACGGGTGAAGGGCATGTGGCCCCTCAGCTCTGAGCCCAGAGACCCTGCCCCTCCGACTGCCAACCGTGCTGGGCAGCCTCCCCTTGCAGAAGCCCCATAATCTCCCGGTCCCCCTGGTTAGTGGGTGACTATGTAGCTCGTTAACGAGCAGCAGAGGGGTCAAAAGAAACAGAGGAGTGAGCAAGCCACGAGATGGCCACGTCTTGCTCTTTGCCACCTCTCCGAGGTCGGTCTCTGGGCGGCTGCGCTGCACGGTGTGGAAACGTCCCAGGGAAAGCAGAGCAGCTCCATGCTGCATTGCTGAGCTTGGAGAGGCAGCGGGGTGGCCTGGCCCACGGGGGCTGGAGCACAGTTGTGCCTGCCTAGGGGGCTCTGGGCTTTTGCCCTGCATGCCCTATACGAGCTACAGCCCTGAGGAGGTTGGGCTGCTCCTACGTGGGGCCCGGCTTGGACATCTTGGCCTGGGCTCTCCTCCCACCTCTGCCGCTCCGTCTGCCCTTCTCTGGATCCCCCACTCCCGTGTCACTGGGGTTGCTCCTGCCCTTCCCCGGCTCTGCAGGATGCACTGTGGTCTCCTGCATGCCCTGTCCCTGCTCCGTGACAGCATGGGCTCCTCTCTGCTTGCAGCCCCTGCTTGCCCGAGCTCCGGGCCTCCCTGCGGCATTGCAAGCACGTGCCCTGCTTGGGCTCCAGCTGGTTCCCAGGCTGGGGCCAGGCCCTCCAGGCAGAAGCAGGTGCCGCTGCCTCCCTTTCCGTGGGACCAGAGACCTGCAGCCGAGAGCACAGCAGGGAGGTCACCTGGGCAGGAAGCGGGCAACAGTGCTGAGGCCGAGGGGCTGTGCACGCACGCATGTGCACGCATGCTGTGCACGCAGGCCATGATCCCACCTGCTGTGTGTCGCCTTCCGCCGGTTCTTCCACTGCCCCCTCCAGCCCCGGGCGCCTTGGAGGGGGAGCTGGGAGAAGTTTTCCTCACCAGCAGCTGCCCGAAAATGAAATCAAAATTAAGCTGGGTCCCACCCCCACCCCGGCGCCAGGGGAGAGGGTGATGGGAGGTCTGCGAGCGAGTGCGTATCAAAAGCTCCTTCTCAAATTCATTTCAATATCTGAGCCTCTGGTTTCCAGGGCAACATAATCTTTTCATCAAAGCAACTGGTAAAACCGCTGGGATCCGATATTGTTTTCTTGGCATCTTGTCAAAACTGTCATTTGGTTAAAAAATTATGTATGCCATATAATATTCATCTGCGTGTGGCTATACACAGGGTGCACTCGCATCCAACACAACACGCATACGCCGCATCGTGCATGCATGTGTGCCTGTGTGCATGCATGTCCACATGCACATGCATGTAAGTGTGTGCGTGTGTGTGTGTAAATACATAAAATGACCCGTCCCTCCCGCAGAGTGGAGGTTTAGTGCCGTAATCCCTCTCCCCTCTGTGCCTGGGAGATGCCAGACCCACGTGTCCCTGCTGAACAGGTGGCTCCAGGCTTTGCGGGCGCTGGGCTGCAGTGTCTCCGTGTCCTTGCCGTGGTGCTGTGGGGGGAGCACTGGGCCCTGAAAGTGCCTTCCAGCTCGCCTTGCTGCCAGGTCTCACCCCGCTGCAGTGAGTCTGGGCCAGTCCTGTGGTTCAGGTGGCCCCTGCTTCCCTTCCCGCCAGCCTGTGGCTTGGAAGAGGGCAGCCAGGGCCTGGCTGGGCACCGACTGCTGCTCTGGTTCACTCCACGTCCAATGCGTGGTCGTGCCTGGGCTGATGGGCTTTAGCATCCTGCAGAAGCAATGTCAAATCTCACCTGGCCTGAGTGCAGGGCAGCCGTCGGGGCCACCTGGGCATGCAGGGTGGCTCTGGGGGAACATGCAGGGCTCAGGGCACTTGGTGGTGGGGTGTGAGGGCACAGGGGCTGCGTGGCAGGCGGGGGGCTGCAGCCCCCCCGGGGCGGCGGGACCTGAGGCCTGGGGGCTCTGGCTGCAGCGTTGTGTTGCACGCTGCCCAGCCACTCGCCATCTGCTGTCAGCTGCAGAGCAAATTGCCGCGGCCTTCTCACCAGTCCAGCCCGGGCCTCGCTCGCTCGCTCGCTTGCTCAGCAGGAGGAACCACGGGGCCTCGGCTAGGGCTACGTGAGCGCGCGGGAGCAAATCACGCTGCCACCGCTGCCACCATCTGTTCCTGCAGCTCTGAACGGGCTCCCGTGGGAAATGACGACACCAGCCGGCTTGCGCTGGCACTAAGCGATGCCAGGAGCCAGGCGAGCTCTCGGGGGCCAGGGCCGGGCAAACTCCTGCAAATGCCAGGCTGCTCCAGGAGCAGTGTCCCCCGGCCAGGCCCTGGCTCTGGCTCTGGCTAACTGCTAAATGAAATCCATAGCCCTTTGGAAGGTGGGACTTGAAGCTGACCTTGAGCATGGGATGCTGACCGTAGCCGTCAAAGCTGTCCGAGGCCGGTTAGGCACCGATGTCCTATCTGCTCACAGCAGTGCGCTGGCAGCTCCCGGCAGCTGGGCAGAGCAGCCCAGGCTGGCCCTGGTCATTGCTGTGATAGGCAGGGGGTGCGGGTGCCTCCGGGAAGGGGCAGGAGAGCCCCGTGCCATGGGTTGGCCCTGCCCTGGGTAACCAGCCGCGCTGCCTCCCGCTCCTCACAGGCCCCCAGTGAGTACGAGACCAGCCCCGACCAGCTCTTCTACCGCATCGCCCACCTGAACCGCGGGCAGCAGTACCTGCTCTGGGTGGCGGCCGTCACCTCGGCGGGCCGCGGCAACATCAGCGAGAAGGTCACCATCGAGCCTGCGGGGAAAGGTACGGCAGGGCCCGGGTGCTCGCGAACGGGCAACACAGGAGAGGGGCTTGCAGCTTCTCGTGCTCAAAATCCACTGCCCATGTCCCTCTCCGGCCTCACGTCCCCTGGGAACCGGGTCCCTGGGTCAGTAATTGCGGCGAGCCCCTTTGCAGCCCCGGGGTGGCTGCTGGCAGGAGCCGCAGGTGCTGCTGGGCTGACCTGGCCTCCCCTGCAGCCCCTGCCAAGATCATCTCCTTCGGCGGCACCGTCACCACCCCCTGGATGAAGGACGTGAGGCTACCCTGCAACTCGGTCGGCGAGCCGGTGCCTGCCATCAAATGGACCAAGGACAGGTAGGACGGGTTCAGCGCCAGTCTCCCCAGGGGGGTCCTGCCTCGGAGGAGCTACTCTCGGCAGCGTGGGCTCTGTGGCTCCCCGGGCTATGTGCCCAAAGCCCCTGGGAGGCCTGGCTGGTGGCTGGGGTGTCGCACTCTGCCCCGTGGTTGGGAGGGAGCTGGTGCTGACGAGCCCCTGGGCTTCCTCCATGCTTGCAGCGAGGACTCTGCCATCCCGGTGACGGTGGACGGGCACCGCCTGATCCAAGCCAACGGCACGCTGGTCCTGCGCTCGGTGAAAGCAGAGGATTCTGGGTACTACACCTGCACCGCCACCAATACCTGGGGCTTTGACACCATCATCATCAACCTGCTGGTGCAAGGTAAAGGCCGTGCGGGGCAGCCAGGGTGGGCCCAGCCGGGCCTGCCTGTTTCAGCCGCAGCAGCCCTGGAAGGAACCGCGTGGCCGGGGGGTCCCAGCTGCCCGGCGGCCCATGGGGCGTCGCAGTGTCCCACTGCAGGCACATGCAGGTGTGGTGGTGCTCAGCCTGGGCACCTTCCCACCTGCCAGCCCACCAGGCCAGTGGTGTGTCCGTATGCCCTGCCATTGCCAGGGCTGGGCGGGTTAGCTGTGGGCACACGTCCGGTCGAAGGGGTGGAAGGAGAGTAACCCTTTAGCAGGGCAGGGGAGCGGTGCTGGTTCCAGTGTAAAATGCCTGCAGTGACCGTGCTGTCTCCCTGGCCTAGTGCCCCCGGACCAGCCCCGCTTGACCGTGTCTAAAACCTCCGCCTCATCCATCACGTTGGCCTGGATCCCAGGGGACAACGGTGGCAGCTCCATCCGAGGTAAGGCAGCGCCCAGCTGGGAGCAGGGAGCCCTTGAGGCTGGTCGGCCCGTGGGCGCTGGTGCTTTGGGCCGTGTGGATTGCCCTCTGGCAGGTGCCCACTGCGTGGGGCCATGCACTGCGGTGTCCATGCACAGCTCCAAAAGGAGAGTGCAGTGCAGTGGTTAAAGTAGGGCTTGATCTTGGGGCCTTGGCATCCTCCATCTCCAGCCAGGGGTGGAGGCTTCAAGTCACCATCCTGTGCTGCCAAAGCCTGCAGACAGCCTGTGGCAGCCCGTGCAGGCTGGTGCTAGGGCGGGCACGAGCAGCTGCCCCAATGCCCGTGACAGGCCGCCCCCCCCCGCCCTGCGGCCGCTCCCCTTCCCGCCGTGGGGTGACGTGACAGAGCTCCGGGAATTCCCGCGCCTCCCTACGAGGGATACGTGGGAACAGCTGCAGAATGGGGAGCGGGGAGGCGGACGGAGACCTTGCTTACAACTAATTAAAAGCATGAAAGTAATTACAAGCCAATCTCCCCAGCCGGCCGCCTTTCACTCCAACGGCCTCTGTTGATAAATTTGGTTATAATTGGATTAGGAATATTAAAAACACGCTGCATGTAAGGAAATAAGTAAGTCGGGGATGGTGTGTGATCCCAGCCCAGCAAGCACTGGGCTGGCAGCCCACTGGGGTCCTCTGTCTGCAGCGCCCCGGGTGGAGCTGCTCTGGGAACAGCGTCATAGCAGGCGATGGGCAGGGATGAGGCCGGGCATCCCTCTGGATGGACAGCCCCCACCCCAAGCTTGCACGCGACTGGGGGCTGCGACTGCAGGGAACCACTCGGTGCAGGGGTCACGGGTCATAGGCCGCATGCAGTCAGGCCCCGTGTCTGGACGCTGGGCTGGGATGTGGGGCATGTGAGCTGGGTGCACCTGGGTGCTGGTGGGGGGCTCATGCAGGGGGTCCAGGCACTGCCATCACCACCACACACAGGCGAAGCCTCTTGGCCTTCCCCTGGCCCCACTGGGGAGGGAGTCAGGGCAGAGGCAAATCTCCTGACTGCCACAGCTGAAGCCCGGACAGCCCCAGGAGGAGGAGCCCCTTGTTCCCAACCAGGGGCTGCACCACAGGGCCTTAGGCTTTACTCGTCCCGATGTCAAAGTGCTCCCTGCCAGGGCAGCAGTAACATGTTCTGCCCCTTGCACGTGGACCAACTGATCCAAAACATCTGGCTGGCTCCCAAGACCCAGTCCCCAAAGGCGCCCACAGACCAGTGACCGGTTGAGCCAGCAGCCACACGCACGGGGACGGGCGCTCACTTGGCAGCACGGGAAAGCCGAGCCTGTGACATACGTGTCTGTGCCATGCCCCGGCCAGGGCTCCCTGCTCTCCGCGGCTGGCAGATGCTTAGCACGGGTGGTAGGAGGTAGCAGCGTAGATAGCACAGGTAGCAGCATAGATGGTAGGAGGTCGCACTCGCACGTGCACGCACGCGCTGCCATCTCTCTTAAGGGCCATTGTGCAGTCTCATTTTTGTCTCTCAGGCTGAAGCGGGTCATTTAGGCTTGGAATAGCTGTCTGGTCTTTGCGCCTGGAGAATGCTAACGCAGGCCCTGTCTGCGCGGACGGACGGGCCGGCAGAGCTGTGCCTGCATCCAGTCTGTGCGGCTCTCCGTCCTCCAGATAGAAGTCACTCCCTTGGCCAGTTTGTCCTGGGGGACAGTCGGGGTGAAAGACGCAGTAAAGTGTGTGCATGTGTGTGCAGGCACATGTGTCGCACGGGGTGCCTGTGAAACGCTTGGCCAGCACATGCATGGAAAGGTGGCCTTTGAGCCTCGCTGGACTGGCTCGCGTGTTAGGGGCCTGGCGGGTGAGCCGCTGCGGGCGCAGGGTCCTGGGACCGCGAGGAGCGGTGCTCACCTGATCAAAACCTAACGACTGCGGCTGTGTCGCTGCACCCGCCTCTCCCCCGCCAAAGCCCGAAGAGCCATTTTAAGGCCTGCTGTTGACGGGAGTGTAACAGGTTTATTCATCTAGGACGCGGTGTGCTTCCTAATGCTCTTAATCATGTGAAAGGAGGCGGCATTCGGTGACAGAAGCAACTTCCGAGCAGGTTCCCCAGGGAGCTAGTTAATTCTGGCTTCCCTTTTATAGCCGCGCTCCAGTCAATCACGTCCTGCGCTCTCCGGGCCCTGATGTGAAGGCAGGTAACTGCAAAGTGCCGGCGATGGTACCAGGCAAGCTGGGCCGGGGAGCAAGATCAGGGGCTGGCGAGAGGCCTCTGGATGAGTGCTGCCCAACCCGGCGGGGTCCGGGGCAGGGGGCCAGGACTGTGTGACCCCGGGGTAGAGGCTGGGACCCAAAGGGGTTGTTAGGTACAAACACCGGGCGCGCAGCACGTCCCAGGCCATGTGCAAACCCCAGTGATGGTGCACGGGGGCATTGGCTGCTCTGCCCTTCTGCACGGGCAGCAGCAGGTGCCACGGCTGACTCGGAGCAGCCCTGAAGCGCGATAACCACTGCATGTGCATTGCCCGCTTCAGCTCTCCACCCCAGGGCTTCCCCTGCCCACCCCATTGCCATGCTGTTTGCCATCTGCCTTGGCCCCGTCCACTCCTGCTGGTCCCTCCGGCGGTAATGGCCCTGCTCCTCTCCGCAGGCTTCGTGCTGCAGTACTCGGTGGACAACAGCGAGGAGTGGAAGGACGTGTTCATCAGCTCCAGCGAGCGCTCCTTCAAGCTGGACAGCCTCAAGTGCGGCACATGGTACAAGGTGAAGCTGGCGGCCAAGAACAGCGTGGGCGCTGGGCGCATCAGCGAGATCATCGAGGCCAAGACGCATGGCAGAGGTAGTGCGGTCGCCGCGGAGGGCTTGGGGGCTCCAGCCACCTTCACTGCTTCCCGTGGCATGGGTGGACCAGAGGAGGGTCTGGCTGTTTCTGAGGGCAGGAGGGGTCAAGGATCTGAGCCAGGGCAGCCCATGATGCCATGTAGGGGCTTCCCCTGCTTCCCGGCTGAAGGAGGGTCTTCCAACATGCACCGTGCCCTCTGCACCTGGCAGGGCAGTGCCCCCGTCGCCTGCTCCCTGCCACTGCCCGGCCGCCGGCACAGCCTAGGGCTCTGCTCCATGCAGCGTGGCACCAGCTGCATTTCCCCTCCCGGCCTTGTCAGGAGCCCCTTTAAAATCGGGCAGTGGGTGTGCTGAGGAGCTCAGGGCAGAGGCAGTATTGCTGCTCGTGGCTGATAGCGCAAGCGAAGCATCTCCCCAGTGCGCCGGGGTGACCTGTGCAGCCGCGTGCTGCAGCTCCGCACCGCTCGCCCAAGCTGGACCTGCGCTTGTGGTCCGGGGGCTTCATCGCCTGGCCACAAGCATCCCCTGCCGCAGGGAGCGGAGCCGCAGCCCGAGGGGGCCCCTTGCTCTCCTCTCGCTCGCAGTGTCCAGCAGCCCCCGAGTCCCCACGCAGCCTGGATAGGCGGCACCGAGGGGTGGTGGCGGCTGCGGTGGGCTGCGAGGGGCTTGCTCTTTACTAGTGGCTGCGGGGAGGGGGCTTCCCCAACTCTGGAGGCCTGAGCCCCCGGCCCTGCCATAGCAGCTGCTTGCGGCGCTGGGGGCCGGGCCAGGCGGACCCCGTGAGAGCCTGACGGCACGCTGCCCCCACAGAGCCCTCCTTCAGCAAGGACCAGCACCTCTTCACCCACATCAACGCCACGCACGCCCGGCTGAACCTGCAGGGCTGGAGCAGCGGGGGCTGCCCCATCACCGCCATCGTCCTCGAGTACCGGCCCAAGGGCAACTGGGTCTGGCAGAGCCTCAGGACCAACAGCTCCGGCGAGGTCTTCCTGACCGAGCTGCGTGAGGCCACCTGGTACGAGCTGCGCATGAAGGCCTGCAACAGCGCCGGCTGCGGCAACGAGACCACCCAGTTCGCCACGCTGGACTATGACGGCAGTGAGTGCACGGGGCTGGCGGAGGGGCAAGGGGGCCGGGGATGGTGTCAGCAAGGGGCCTCAGCCGGTCCGCGCTCTCACTTTGGCCCTCCATGAGCCCACTGGTTCTGCGCTCGGCTCAGGCCGGGCAGGCACCCAGCCATAGGGCCTGGCCTCACTGCCCGTGTGTGTGCTCTGCCCAGGCACCATCCCCCCCATCAAGTCTGCCCAGGGGGAGGGAGATGATGTGAAGAAGCTTTTCACCATCGCCTGCCCCGTGATCCTGGCCACGCTCGGGGTGGCGCTGCTCTTCATCATCCGCAAGAAGAGGAAGGAGAAGCGCCTGAAGAGGCTGCGCGGTGAGCATGCACCCCACCGGTGCCGGGGGGCAGGGCCCAGCGTCCTCGGGCAGCGACCCCAGACGTGTCCTTGGGCAGTGCCTGACGTGTCCTCGGGCAGTGACCCCAGACGTGTGCAGGACTGGCCATTAGCATGTGGCCGGGGGCTGCCTGAGTCGGGCTTGCGGCTGGAGAGCATGCAGGGGACCGGGGCTTCCCGTCTGGGGAGGACAGGCTCCGTCCTGGGAGCAGAGAGGCCCAGCCCAGGCCAGCAGCTCGGGGACGGCTGCCGGGGGCAGGGAGCAGGTGTCACTGCCCAGCTGTGGGCAGGAGGCAGACACATGGCACGCCCAGCCCCGCTGCCCGTGTCCTGGAGGGGGCTTGGGAGGTCCCTGTGTTCACACCCAGTGTGCTGCCCCCTCCTCTCCCTCCCATTCCCGGCCCCTGCTGCAAAGACCGTGCGTCACTCTGAAAATGCGCCTTGTGTTTTGTGTTCACAGATGCCAAGAGCTTGGCAGAAATGCTGATCAGGTGGGTGGCAAAGCCCTGTGCGGGCTGGGGTGGGCTGTCCGGGCTCCCCTTGGACCCCGCTGTTGGCATTGCATGTGGGAGCAAAGCAAGAGGTGCCCCCATGGTGGGAGGGGGTTGCTACTGGCTGCCATTCTCCCTGGCACTGCCAGAGGCCCCTGTCACATCCCTTTGCAGTGACATGGGCTGGGAGGCCTGGTGCGGTGCAGCTACGGCTGCCTGGGTCCCCTCGCGGTCCCCGTGTGTGCCAGGCTGTGCCACGCTGGGCTGAGCCGGGCCTGACGGGGCGTCTGTTCCTGCAGCAAGAACAACCGGAGCTTCGATACGCCGGTGAAGGGGCCGCCGCAGGGGCCGCGACTGCACATCGACATCCCCCGCGTGCAGCTGCTCATCGAGGACAAGGAGGGCATCAAGCAGCTGGGTGAGCAGGGTGCCGGGCGGCCTGAGGCAGAGGATGGGGATGAGGAGTGCTCCCCTCCAGGACGGGGAGCCTGTCGCATCCTTTCCCTGGAGCTGGGAGCACAGGGCTCAGGCTGGGAGAAGAGCTTTGGAGGGCTGCTGCCCTGTGCACGGAGTCTGACACCCCGGTGCCGAGTGGAGCAGAGCTGGGGGCTCCTGGGAGGCCAGAGACGCTGGCGCCCTTGGTGCGGAGGCTCTGAGAGGGCAGCAAGGGCTCCCTGAGGTCAGAGCTCAAGCCCGGGCTCCTCCCTCCGCAGGGGACGATAAAGCGACCATCCCGGTGACGGACACAGAGTTCAGCCAGGCCGTGAACCCCCAGAGCTTTTGCACCGGGGTCTCACTGCACCACCCCGCTCTGATCCAGAACACCGGGCCCTTGATCGACATGTCAGACATCCGACCCGGCACCAGTAAGTGGGGCACCCAGGCCTGGCATGCTGCCCTTTGCCTCATGGCCCAGCACCGCCGCCTCGGTCCTGAGTCCCCCAGCCCCGGGGCCTTGCCGCCAGGTGCCCGGAGCACCCCGGGCTATTCCAACATTGCCCCGGGTTTGCACGGTTCTTCCAGGCAGGTCGAACAGGGCTCTCCCCGAGGAGCTCGCTGATTCAGTGAGGGCCTGCCCAGCCAGCAGACAAAGGTAGCAAGTGGGCAGAGAGGGGCTGAGGACTTAGAGGGCAGGGGGCTCCTTCAGAGGTGACGCAGTTATAATCCATTGTACAGTGACCGTGTCGGGCTGCAGTCACACCATGCACGCATCTCTGCGAGTTAGTCCGAGTGCTGCCCTGGCGCCGGGAATTTCCATGCCTGAGAAATTTCTCTAAGTCCCACCCAGGCACCATGTCAACCCTGTGCATGCCTGTGGGCGGTTGACCTGTAGCCTGTGCACCCGAAGGCAGGCACCAGGTCGTGCCCATGCGCTCCTGTGCCAGGGTGACCTGTTGTCCGGGGAGCTCAGCCCGGCTGCCACTCCCCCGTGCCTCAGCTGCAAAGGCAGTCACAGGAGAGTGGGTCTAAGGCTCGTGGCTCCACAGTTACTCGAGTCTTGTCTGTCCGGGGGGTTTGGAGGCTCCTTCTCCATGCCCTGGAGGTCTCCAGCCTGGGGAAGCAGGAGGTGGGGCGCTGCGTTGCACTAAATTTCCATGCCAGAGAGCAAATAGGCTTGACTTTGTGCTGGGACTTCCCTGCCTCAGATCCCGTGTCCAGGAAAAATGTGAAGTCTGCGCACAGCACCCGCAACAGGTACTCCAGCCAGTGGACCCTCACCAAGTGCCAGGCGTCCACCCCAGCGCGGACGCTCACCTCCGACTGGAGGACGGTGGGGTCCCAGCATGGCATCACCGTCACAGAGAGCGACAGCTATAGCGCTAGCCTGTCTCAGGATACAGGTGAGCCGGAGCCACAGAAGGTGATCAGCACTTGAGGCAAAGCCCAGCCACCCGGTGCACCTGAGAGACGCCGGGGCTGAAGCCATCCCCTCCCTCTCCTCTCCCAAGCCTTGCTCACTGCATTTCTGCTACCTGCCTCTGCCAGCCCTGCAGCTCCACCTGGGAAAGATGGGGACCGCGGGCACCATTTGCAACCCCCCTTGCCCTGCCTTGAGTGCAGGTTTTCTCCTAGCACCTGTCTTATTCCCTCCCTGAACATGTCCTGCCAGGACCCTGGCCAGGACTGGCCCAGTGCATCCTGCTGAACGAGCAGCTTTGCCTTGCCAGACAGGCGCCCGCTGGGGCTGGGCAGGGACCAGCATCTCCATCGCACGGGAGATCCCAGTCCCGAATCCCCTTCCATTCCGGATCCAAACCCAGGGCAGGTTTCAAAGCGTCCCAGGAAAGGAGCACGTGTTTCAGGCCAATCGCCACTGGATCCTGCTGATTTCAGTGACATGGTAGATGCACAATTCATGGTAGATGCATTTCCAGGCCGCGCATAGACAGCAATGATAATATCCAGCTAGACATGAACTAGGATGCCCCTTCGTCCTGCAAACCGCGGGAGGCTCTTTGGGCTGATCACGGGTGGTCTTGTGTACATCAAAATCCAAGCGTTTTTAAATGGGAAGGTCATCCCTGTACCGCAGCGCTCGGCTGCTTGCCCTGGCACGGCGTGTTTCTGAGGGAGGCTTAGCTGGGAAGAGCTGCATTCTGCAACAGCTCCGCTCTCGGGGCTTGCACCTCGGTGTGCCCCGGCTGCCCGCCACGCTGCACCTGAGTTCTGTCCCTGCTTTGCAGACAAGGGGCGGAACAGCATGGTGTCCACGGAGAGCGCCTCGTCCACCTACGAGGAGCTGGCGCGGGCCTACGAGCACGCCAAGCTGGAGGAGCAGCTGCAGCACGCCAAGTTTGAGATCACCGAGTGCTTCATCTCCGACAGCTCCTCCGACCAGATGACCACGGGCACCAACGAGAACGCAGACAGCATGACGTCCATGAGCACCCCCTCCGAGCCCGGCATCTGCCGCTTCACCGCCTCCCCTCCCAAGCCGCAGGACAGCGACAGGGGCAAGAACGTGGCGGTGCCCATCCCACACAGGGCTAACAAGAGTGAGTATCCTTGCATGGGTCCGGGGCTGTCACGGTCCGCGGCAGAACACCATCTGCATTTGCTGTGCTGGTTTTCGGTCCCAGCCAGAGCAAGCGGTGGAGCTTGGAGCCCTGGCTCTCCCCGTGCTCCGGAGGGGAGAGAGGAGGAGGGGGACCTTTAGGACAGGGTCAGCCCCCGCGGTCGTGTACCCTACAAAGAAGTGCTTATGTGAGCACATCTTGCACTTTGTTCCTCACAACCCTGGGCACGTGCACACATCCTGCCATGCAGCCGGGAGCTCTTAGACCCCTTGGAGTCATTGCACAGTCAATGCTTGCTCCGTGCCTTGCCCCCGCCTGGCCCCTTTCCTCCATGTCTGCCCACTTCCAGCATCACAGCTGTCATGCTGGGGCGGGACCTGGCAGGTCGCTGATCTGCAGCATCCTAACACAGCTGCATTTCTCTGCCCTCCCTGTTTGACTTGCACCCAGCCTGAGTCTCAGAAATCATGGCCAGGAGCAGCACCCAGGCCTGCCCAGGAGCAGGAGGACCTGCTGGGAGGCAGGGCCCAGAGTTCAGTCCTGCATGTGCTGCCACGGAGGAGTCCCTCTCCGTGGCACTTCCCGGGCACTCTGCAGATGTGTAACGCCACGGCCATGAGCCGCAGAGACCTGCAGAACCGCGCCCCAGAAAAGCAAACTGTTTTGCTTGGCTAATTCGAGAGTGATGACACAGTAATGAGTAACCATCCGGGGGGAGATGAATCACTCCGGCTGGCTCGGAGGATGAACTTCCTGCTGGGGAGATATATGAGGATGTCAGAGGAAACCCCGGTAATGAGGGCTGGGGAAGCATACCCCTGGGAGCAGCCCTGCACTCGTGCCAGCATGGGGCTGCGCTGAATGGCCCTGCCACGGCTCCCGATCTGACCTCCAGTTCATGGGGCTACTGGGAGCGTGCTCGCGTGACACCTGCTGTAGGACCGACGTGGCTCAGCTGGCTTGCGGCTGACCCGCAGTGGCGAGCACCACCTGTGCAGCCCTGGGCTGTGCTGCCGCCCGGCTCCCAGGACAGGTGCCTTCAGGTCCCCAGTGCAGAGGGTCCAGGAGGGGAGGTGGTATCATGCCACCATTGCTCCAGCTTTGGTGTTTCCATCCTCAGGCGCAGATGCTCCCCTCTGCTTTGGGACCCGCCGTCCCAGGGAGGAAGGAGGCGGAGAGGCGCCGTGCTGCCTTTGCAGGGACGCTCTGCTAGCACACGGCTTGCCTTTGCCTCCATCCCTCGCAGCGCTGGGGAGAGGCTGGAACAGAACGACCCTCTCCCCTCGCTCATGGGCTGCACGTGGCAAGGGGGCAAATGACCCTTCCCGTAACCAAACCGCGACCCCTGCTCTCCCCGCTCCCTTAGCCATTGCATGCAGTAGAGGCAGGGGCCTAATCCTGCCTCGCCAACTCCCTGCGTGCCCCGCCAGAGCAGGGCAGCGTCTCCTTGCACGGGCTGGTAACGTGGGGCGCTGCAGGAGACGTTCCTGAACAAATCCACGTACCGAAGGCTCCGCAGACACTCTGACAGCTGCTGCCACTATGCACACGTGGGGCTGTCCCCAGGGTCCAGCGATGAAGGCTGAAGATAACCCTTCTTGCGGCCCATCATTGCCTTGCAGCCGGCCCTCTCCCTCCCTTCCTGGGCAGGGAGAGGGGCCAGATGAGCCATATGCTGGGTATTTCTTCTTGTTTCTGGCGCGGGCTCTTTATTCATCTTCAGAGAGACCAGCATCAAATAGCAGCATGTGCAGAGAACGGGGCTCTGCCTGCTCTTAACCTGACGAGGGAGGAACAAAGGCAGAGCAGGTTCCTGCGTGGAAAGTGGAGCGACGCGCCGCTCCGGCAGTGCAGAGAGCGGGCAGCTGCGGGGGGCCACGGCCAGACAGGAGCGGGCACTCTGGCCGCGGCTCCTAGCCGACGGGCCCGGGCGCTCACCCGTGTGTTTGTTCTCTGCAGGCGACTACTGCAACCTCCCCTTGTACGTGAAGTCGGAAGCGTTCTTCCGCAAGCCCGACATCCACGACCCGTGTCCGGTGGTGCCGCCCAGGGAAGCCTCCATCCGAAACTTGGCCAGGGCCTACCACACGCAAGCCAGGCACCTGACGCTAGAGCCAGGCAGCAAGCCCTTGGGTCTGCCGCACCCGGGCTCCTCCACAACCACCTTACCTCAACGAACTCTCACCATGCCGGGCTCGGCAAACGCCCCCTCGGCCCCCGCGCCCGCCACCGCCACTGCCGCCACCGCCGCTGCTTCTGCTCCCACCGCCACCGCCGCTGACTCCACGCCTGCCCCCAGCGCTGAGCCCCGTCTGTCCACGCACACCAAAATGGGAGGCTCTAGAGACTCGTTATTAGAAATGAGCACGTCCGGCATAGGAAGGTCTCAAAAACAAGGGGCCGGAGCCTACTCCAAATCCTACACGCTGGTGTAGGAGACGGGGAACGAACCAACAAACTCTGCCGGTTCCCTGCGTTATTTATATTGAAATACAAACAAACTCTTGTACATTGATGAACTCTTTTGTATAAATGAAGCTATTTTCTTCTTCTCCAAAACTGAAAAAGAAGCCAGGGCACAAAGAATTTGATGTTACAGATTTAAAAGAAAATATATATGTGAGCATATATATATATTTCACATCATTTTGAAAGGGGCACAACAAAGAGAGACTCAGCGATTTCGTTTCTTTTTTTTTTCTTCCCTGATAATTGTCGGTGGTTTTGACAAAGCAATTCTCGAAGACGTTGCATGCTATTTTACTGTTCTGAAAACAACAGGAGTTGCTTCAATTTGCAAATGCTTATGTGTTAATACCTTTTTCTATGAAAAAACCCAGCGCCGTGTGCAATAAAGGTTATGTTTATATGTTGGAGTCTTCACTTGGACGCAGGCTGCAGGACTGCCCTAGAAGTGATCCCGAGAGGGGCAAGGAAGGGGGAAACCAGTGGTGAAAGTAGCTCTAAAAGTGGTTGGCACGATTGGCACGCCTGCCTGTGTGTGCCTGCCCAGACGAGCGTGGCGGTAAGTTTTAGGCTGCAGGGAAGGAAGGGGGTGAAGTAGGGAAAGAGGGTGCCCAGAACAATATTACATGCGGGGCACGTGCTTCTGCTCCTGCCTTTCGTCGTGCTGGCCCTGCTGGCTGCACACCTGTCGCAGCGACTGTGCACACGGGGTCTCCCCCCACCGCTGCCTGCGGGCTGCAGCCCTGCAGAGACTCCAAACTGGCCAGGAAATCGGGGAGGCCGGAGCCCGCTGGGAGGTGCGAGAAGGCTTGGCAGCTTGGCAAGAGGATCCCCGTCCCGGAAGGGAAGTGCCAGGGGAGCAGGCTCCGGTTGCAGAGTCCCCGGCAAGAACGGGACCAGGGCTGTCGGCTCTCCGCGCGGAGCATGCTGCTCCGGGCTTCTCTGGCCCCTTGAGCTGATAGAGCTGGCCGCGGCTGTGTGCCGGGCCCCTTGCTCTCCTCAGTCAGGGCACTGGCTTTCAAACCCTTCACCCTGTCTACAGAGAGTGGAGGGGGTGATGGGATGTTACAGAGGTGAAACAGCAAACTCAACCCCTGCTGCTTGCCATGGCGGAGTCGATGCCACCATGTCCCAGCCAAGCAGCAGCTTGCTCGTTTGCTTGATTTAAAAACAAAACCCTAATCTGAAGTGAATTGAGAGGCATTTTCTACATAAACCGGCCTTATGGCTTCCAGTGATTTTTGAGTCCTTATGGAGAATCCAACCTTTTAACGTGCAATTTTGTTCTGAAACAGAGATTGGGATTGAACTATTTAGCATCAAGGCAAGAGATTACTCTTCCCGAGATCCATCCAGTAATGCTGAACGCTGCTTCTGCAGCATTTGTTGCACGAAAGCCCAGATTGAATTTCTGGGGCTCTCCTGCATTTAGAGGCTGCTGGCTTCTCTGAACTGGGAGACGAGAGAAAGGACCCATGCACGGCACAGGGGTAGGCTTTCTGTGCCGTGTTTCGGGTTGGTTTAATAGGACACCTGAAATCTGAGCAGAACGCTTCGTTTTATAACAAATCCTGTTAAACGTAACTCTGCTTTTCAGAGAAGCCGTGCCCTAGGGAAGGGACCAGACAAGGCTGTGACAGCGCTCAGCTGTAGCATGTGATATGTGCACAGATTTTGCAGGCAGAGTTGACAGGGCTGATGGTAACAGGCCCCCACAGATGTCATTAAGCCCCAGTCAGTCGGGCCTCTCTGGCTTGGCTGGGAGATGCACGTGCTTGTCCTAGGAGTCGGGGGGAAGGCTGTGATCTTCGGGGAGAGGGAGGTGGGGCTGGAGCCCCTCCACAGGCGTCCACAGGCTCTCGGCCTCCGAGTCTGCAAGTGTTAAAGGAGTGAGTGAGTAGTGCCACCAGGAGCTCTGCTCGAGAAGGGCCAGGGGGGCAGACAGGAATGAGGAGCTAGGCTGAAATGTCACTGGGAGCCTGGAAACAGCCAGACCCTGGGGCAGCTGCAAGGGGGACTCCCGTCCTCCCTATGCATCCCCCCAGGAAGGGGCACAGCAGTTCTCAGTGATGGTGCCCAGAGCATTCCCCTCTCCGCTTCCGCCTCCCTCTGACCGTGGGCTCGGACACGCCTGTGGGGCAGAACCTCAGCCCTCCGTCCTACACATCGGGGAGCGCCGGGAGCCAGGCGGATGGGAAGGTATGTGTCAAAGCTGCAAGCAACTGCATTTAAGGTGGAGATGGTGCAGCCTGCCCTGGGAGAGCTCTCCTAGACGCTGCAGAGTACCGCCTGGATGGGCTGGGACTGGTGAAACCCAGGAGGAGAGCATCTGCCCTGCAAGCCTGCCCCCTTCGTGGCATGGCTGTGCCGGGTGTTCCTGGAACGAGGTAGGTGTCAGCTCTCCTTGTGCTTGCTCTAGGTCTGGTGCATGCGCGAAGATCTCCACCCCGAAGGTCTGCAGGAGGCTGGTGGCTTGGAGCTCCCCAACATTAACTGTGCCTGGTGCAGCGCGGGAATATGCTGCTTCTACCACTGCGGCTTTCACCACCTGGTGGGAGCTTCACTGATCATGACTGATACAAAGACCGAGGAATTGATGGTAAGATGATGTAGCTGCTTCTTTCGGACCCTGCTGCTGTCTCCATGGAGGGACCCTTCCTGTGACCTGGCTACTGCGATCCTGCTGCCTCTCTCCCCTGCACTGGCACAGAGAACAGGTAGGGATTTCTGTAACAGAGAGGGTGGAATTGGCATCCATTCCTCTCCGGGGCTGGGCGTCCTGCAAGTGTTACACCCTCATACAAGGAGGGGTCTTGTTCTGGTTTCTGCAGGTCCCAGGAACGGGAAGGGCCTGCATCTATGGGGGGCCCAGCACAATGCTCTTGACCAGAGGTGGGCAAAATACGGTCTGTGGGCTGGACCCGGCCCACCAGGGCCCCTAAAAAATGGAGAAAATTAATATTCATCTGCTCCTGGCTGCCTGTCGAAGACGACGCTAGCCACAGGCAGCAGGACCAGAGGCCTGGGCTCAGGGTCCCAGCGCTCCCCTGCTCTGCCACAGACTCCCTGTGTACCCTTGGGCAAGACACTTAGTTGCTCCGTGCCTCGGTTGCCATTGACCCCGCAGCGATGCTGGCCCCCCAGGAACACTCAGAATAAAGGCACTAGAGGCCCTCACGGCTCTGATACGTCGGTGAGCAGGGGTGAGGAGCTGGCAGAGCGGCATGGGAAGCGTCCGGGCTGTTCTCCCAGGGCCAGGCCGCCCGGCTCTGCACGCTCCTCGCTCCAGGGACCCAGCGCGGCTAACGGGCACGGCCTTTCTCCACCTCGCAGCTCGGCACCAACCTGTTCCACAAGGAGCCGCTGCCCTACCTCGCGTACCAGCCCCTGCCCTGGCAGGTCCAGTGCGTGACGCAGAACCGCCGAGCCAGCCGGGAGGGCGAGGTACGTGCGGGGCTCTGGCCGGGGCGTTCAGGGGGTGGAGGGTGCCGGGGACCTGGCCGTGGCAGGGGGCAGGGTGCGCGCAGCCCTCCAGGCCTGCACAGAGCGGCTCGGTGCCAGCACGCCGCGTGGGGCGACCGGCAGCCTCGTCCCCAGCTGTGCCACCGAGCTGCCGGGTGACCGGAGGCGTCCAGGTTTCCCTCTCCCCTCCCAGCCCCAGTCTCTTGTGTCTGCTCAGCGCCTGGGGCAGGGGCTTCCTGGCACGGGGGCTCTGCGCAGCGTGTAGCCCTACGGCACCCTGCTCTGCCTGGGGGTGCTAGGCACACGCCTGTCCATTCGAGCACAGAAAACACCTGAGCCCAGCGCTACCGGTGGATTATTTCTGTCCGTGGCTACCAGCGCCCGCACGTCCGGTGCCAACGAAGCCCTTCTCTGCGAGCTTGCCCAAGTCAAGCGGTCCCCAAAAAGGCCATGCGCTTGATCCAAGGGGCGCTCCGGGGCTGCAGGCTCAGTGGTGGGGGGCACTTGCCGGGGTTTTTAGGAGCTCGGGGGAACCTCCTGGCTTGAACCGGGACGAGCTGCCGGACTGGCAAGGGGCAAGTCGGATGTTCAGTAGGAAAACTGCACATTTCTTAACCGCGCGATCCCTTCAGAACAGCCCGGGGCCGAGAGCAGAGGCACAGGGGGCTGGTGCTGACGGGGCACCGGGCAAGAGAAACGTTTTCCTTCAATGCACTTAAAGCGGCTTTTCCTGGGGGGGATCTCACGCGGTGCTTGGATCTCAGGCGTCACAGCATCGGTGCTGCTGCATGACAGCAAGACGAAGCGGATAAACTTAGTCTCCTTGTCCCGGTGATTTACGCCGGAAAGCCCAGCAGTGCAGTTAGGCCGTACGCGTGTACTGTCCTGAGGAGCTGGGGAAACAGAGACACAGGTGGTGTACAAAGGCTCGTATCTATACTTGTGCCCACCCCGTAGTGTTAAGATGCTGAATTAATCCAACCGTTACGGGTACGGTCACTTTGTGAAGACAACTGTAGGTGTCTCTAGGATCCCAGAGGGTTTTGACACGACTCCAAGAGCAAAACGCTCTCAAAACCAGGCCTGCGCTTTGCTAGAGCTTCAGAGCTGGCCTCAAAGTGCCCGTCCTCCCTCGAACTGAGCCCTTTCATGCTTTCTTCCTTCCAGAGACGTGGGAGCTCCCGAAATGACAGCATCTGCTCGCTCCCCGAGAGGAAAGGTGAGCGCGCAGCGTCCCCCGTGCTGCCCGGGGGGTTGGGGACTGCCTGGGAGGCCGGCTGCTAGAGCCATGCCGCGGGGCTGGCAGGCAGGCAGGCAGGCAGGATTGCAGCCCAGCGCCTGCCCTCAGCAGGCTTTACACTCAGCTGCACTTTTCAGTCAAGATGCCGGGATGCCCCTGCTAAAAGCAAAAGCCCTTCCTAGCCCCGCTGGCCTGTGGTCTAGCCTCAGCCTGGCACAAACCACCTTGGCGCTCCCTTCCTCCTCCTGACCCTGTGCTGCCTCTAATGAAGTGGAGCGCTCGGCAGATAGGATTTGTCCACTTCTGTTCTCAGCAGGGCCGGGCCAGTAAGTGGCTCAGGCGGACAAAGCGCCTCGCCCCGCGGCGCAGGACAGGCACAGCTGCTTCGGCCTGTGCTGTCGGGGAGGGAGGGAGGGAGGGAGGGGGCGAGGCTGTGGCTGTCCCAGGACCCCCGGCTGAGGCTCACGGCTCTGCCCTCCTCCCCACAGGTACCCCCGCGCCCGAGTGGAGCCGCGAGAGCCCGGCGCTGTACACCCCGACGGAGCGAGCGGCGGTGACGATCCAGACGCGCTTCAGGCAATACAAGCAGCAGGAGCCGAAGTCGCTGTAGCTGCGCCCAACCCGGGCAGCCTGGCACAGGGGAGGAGGGGGGCCTGTCCCAGGCTGAGCCACGTCCCCCCGGCCCCCGCTGTCCCCAGCCCTAGCTGCACCTGGCTGCGGCATCGTGGTACACCTGGCCTCAGTCTGCGGGGCACCGCGTCACCCAGGCACCGCACCCCAGCCCCTCCAAACACCCCTGCGGTCCACGCAGGCTGGGAAGCTATTTGCTCGCCAAAGCACCGCCAGCCCCTGCCACTGACAGCTGGGCACCGAGCGCTGCTGTCTGGGGCGGCAGGTGCAGGCTGCATCGGGCAGTCCAGTTGCGAACAGGCCTTGCGCCCCTTTATAGGGCCTGGGTAACCAGCACCATGCCCGGTGCAGCCGGTTACTTGGCACCAACCGTCTGACACTGTTAACGTGGGTGTTTATCCCCGGGCTCTTCCGTGCCCGCAGCCATTGCTGGCGGGGGGACTCCCTTGACCCTTGATTGCCTACAGGTGTCCAAGCTGGGGACTGGCAGGAGCGTGCACGACTTCTCTCCCATTGTGTACGTGGCCCGGGCACCTCCGGAGCAGAGCTCGTGCAAGCCTGCTGCTGCTAGTGTGCTGTGCTGCGGAGGTGCCCCGGAGCAGGCGGGCTGGGGCTCCACGTGTCTTAGTGTTAAATGCATGTCGTCGTTGGTGCGCACAGTCGCCACGTACTGCCCACGCGTCAAGGCGGGTGAAACGCTCGGCCCTGACAGCTCGGCAGATGCGGCCTGAAGGCTGGCAGGAAGCCCTCTGCCCACCGTGGCAGGCAGTGCTGGGCCGCCATGTGCTGGGGCCCTGTCGTGGGATGCCCCTCGAGCGGAGAGCCGGCTGCCTCTACAATGCTGGGAAGAGAAGCTGGCGCCAAGGCCGGGCCGCCTGACAGGCCGGCGAGGCGCTGTGTTAGCTGTGGGCGTGAGCTCTGTACTAGCCGCACTTGTACATAAAGCAGTGTTCATCTGGTCTGCTGTCTCTATTTCACGCCGCAACCCAGCACACGCTGGTGCCACGCCAATGCACGGGCTGAGAGGAGACTTGTGCTGCGGGGAGGGCTCACGTGCACCATGTTCAGGCAACTTCGGCTCTGCCTGGAGGCTGCAAAACCTAGCGGGAGCTGCTAACTTGGTGGGCAGCAGCTGTGCACTGGGGTCGGTCAGGCAGAGCTCTGGCAAGTGCATCAGTGTGAGCATGCACACGTGCACCATCAGTGTGAGCATGCGCACGTGCACCATCGGCCAGATGTGGGTGAAGCCTGTGCTGCCTGGTATGGCGGGGGCTTTCAGCGAGGACAGCCAGCAGGATTTCCTCCTTCCCCGAGGATGCCTTTTCTTGTCATGTCTTGTGTGCTCGTTACTGCTTAGCCCCCAGCCCCGAGTCCTAAGGACTCCTCCGTCCACACGTGTGGGTGCTGGGAGCTTGTGCAGCGTTTGCTGCTGGGAAAACACTGCTGTGGCCACGGTGTGCCCGGCCTCGGCCCCCGGAGCTGCTTCATGACCAGAGCCGCGGGCCGCAGGCAGCCCCTCTCCTCCCCGGCGGCCTGGAGCTGCCGGTGTCGGCCCCCGGCCCTGACGCGCCGCCGGGGGCCCGGGCTGTGCGGCGAGGAGCGGTGCGGCGGCCTCCGCCCGCTCCCGGCCACAGGCCTGCTCTGCTCGGCGCGGCGCGGCGCGGCGCGGGGCAGAGCCGGGAGTGCGGCATCCGCCGTGCCCAGGAGAGGGCACTGAATCCCGTCCCACCAGGCGCCAAGCCCCGCGACGGGCAGCGCCGGCTCCCCGGCGGCAGAGCCCGCGGCGCGGCGCGGCGCGGCGCGGCGTGTCGGACCCCGCTGTCGGCACCGGCACCGGCACCGCCGGCCCGGACCCGGGCGTGGGGGGGTGCAGGACTTGGCTCCGGGCACGCCCGCTGCTGCGCCGCCGCTTCCCCGGGCCGGGCCGGGCCGGGCCGGGCCGGCTCCGCCCGCAGCGCAGCAGCGAGCGAGCGCGCACCGGGCGCAGGGGGAGCCTCCGCCCGGCCCCGGGCTCCCCGCACGGCCGCGAGGCAGGCGGGGGGAGGAGGCACTTAGTGGCCGCCCGGGCCGGGAGCCCAATTAGCGCTAACGAGGCCCGGCCCCTGCAGCCCTGATTGCCGGGAGGAGCAGCCGCGCGGCCGGGGCGGGGCGGCACCCCGGAGCCGGCGGGGCTGCAGGGCAGCAGGTCCCGGGGGTCCCGGCTCCCCGCAGCAGTGCCGGGCTCTCGGGGCAGGCCCAGGGCGCGGGCACGGCTCCCTGGGCCGGAGGGGCCAGGCCCGGGACAGCAGGCTCCTGCCTCGGACGGGGCTGCAGGCGGGTCTGCCTCCAGCCCGCGCCCGGGGCCGTGATGCAGCGCCGGGCAGGGCCCTGCAGCGCTCGCGTGCAGTCCTGGGGGCAGGGGGCACCGGTGCCCCCCAGCCGGAGCCCCAGCGCAGGGCGGAGGAGGGCGTCCCGCGGCAGGGCCGCTGGCCTGCTCCTCGGGCAGCTCCTGCGCCTTGGCACGGCACGGCACAAGCTCGCTGGGGCGGTGAGCGGGCTCCCGGGCACGGCGTGGCACCCCTGCACGAGGCCAGCAGCCCTGCCTGGGGTGCTGGTCTCAGCTCTACCCGCTGGCCGCCCGGCTCGTGGCCCTTTGCCTGTGGAGGGTCCCAGGGCTGCAGCTCGACCGTGGTCTGGAGCAGACCCCGGGGGAGGGTATTTGGGCAGGCGGCCTGCCCTGGTCCCCACGTATCCGCACCCCGCCGGACTCGGCTGTTCAGCTACCTGAGGGTAGCCCGAGGCTGCTTGCTGCTGCCCCCCAGCCCAGGACTCCCTTGTGGCTGGAGGCCTAGGGACCCCCCCCCGCCGCACACCCTTGACTGGGCTCGCACAGGAGCTGGGACCCCGCGGTGGTCCCTGCTGAGCAGCTGGGGAAGACCGGTCCCTGCAGTGGGGGGGGGGTGCCGTGCGCGTTAGCTTTCTCCACGCGGCTCCCGCGGCTGGAAACAAAGGCAGACCTCCTGGCCTCCAGCTCCACGTCTCCGGACTCGAGAGGAAGGGCGGCTGAAACAAGTCCTCTCCAGCACTGCAAATATGATGGGCCTTGGCCCGCAGCGGCTGGGCAAGCACCGCTGGGGGAAGCAAGAGTGAAAGCCGGGCCCGGAGGATGCTGGCCCTGTGCAGAGTCAAACCCACGGGCCCTGCCTTCCAGCCCGGGGCCTTGACCACCAGGCCGTGCGGCTGGCTGGTGCCGCGGCCTTCCCGGAGCTCCCCTTGTACGGGAGCCAGTGCACGTCTGCATGGAAAGAGTCAAGGGGCCCAGAAATGGGGCTTGAGTCAGCTGGGCCCTGTGGTGCATGGTGCAGGGCCCTCCCTCTGTGGATCCTGAGGTCCTGGGTTCAGGTCCTGGCCTCTCCCTGTTTTGCGGGGAGGCGCCTTCCTCTTTCAGTGGCGGGGCCCGGGTGCTGCGCCTCAAGGGGCCCACGGCCGGAGTAGCTCTCAGCCTTCCCCAGTAGTCTGGTGGTAAGGGTGCTACCCTAGGTGGCAAAGGTGCTGGGTTCAATCCCTGCCCTGGCTGGAGCCCTCGGGCCCCTTGCTCCTCAGTGAGTCCCTTGTACCCTGGTGCCTGTGGCCAGGTGTCCGCAAGGAGGCTGTGCTGGGGTGTGGGGAGGTCTGTGGGGGAAGG
The DNA here is from genome assembly GCF_030867095.1 of Alligator mississippiensis. NCBI lineage: Eukaryota > Metazoa > Chordata > Crocodylia > Alligatoridae > Alligator > Alligator mississippiensis. Next base: position 34,548,376 of record NC_081839.1, on the reverse strand, counting down.
CTGGGGTGGGGAGGGGGCCTGGCAGAGAAGCTCATGTGAACCCCTGATTGAGCACAGGGGTTTTTTTTTTTGCACTTCGAAGCCTGGGTTTTCCTGGGTTCTGGCCCTGGGCCCCAAAATCAAGGCAAAAAAAAACCCGGCGAGCCACCGGGTGGTTCAGGACATTCTTCCAACTGAGCTGCACATTCAAGTCCCCTCCGTCTTGCAACTGCGATCACCCCTGAGCTCCAGCTAGTAGGCAAGCGCCGGAGGGGGAAACGGTTGCGTAGTAGATGGTGACCAGGGGACTCAAGCCGTCGGGGACTTGAACCTGCAGCCCCTGCCACCGCTGACAGTGTCCCGAACCACCCTGCCAAAGGGCCAACCTGACAGCACCCCTTCCCGCTGGTCTCTTGACTCGCCTCGCCATCTGCCCTGCAGGCAAACAGTCACCAGGGGCCTGCCCCGCGGCTTAAAAGCAACGTGCTGCTGGTACCAGGACTTGAACCCACAACCCTGAGGCAGGCAGGGCTCCACCACCCTGCGCCACCAGCCAGCTCTGCCAGCCCCTCTCCACCCGGCCCCTTGACCCACCGGCTGCACCGTGCACTGGACCCGCAACAAGGGATCCCCGGGGCAGCCGCTCCCCCATGCCTCAGGGCCCAAGGCAGTGGTCCAAGGGCAGTGGTTTGACCCCCCCGCCCAAGAGTACAGCCTCTCCCCCTCCTGAGTCGGCTGCTGCGGTGGGCTTCACTGCACCGGTGGGCTCGCCCCTCTTCTCCTCGCCTGCCTGGGCAGGGCCCTTCTTTTCTGCCACTTGGTTCAAAGAGGTGGCTCTGGCTGCTAAATCTTGCAGCAACAATGACTGCAACCAGTGTGCAGCCCCTGGTGCCTGAGCCTGGCTGGGGGTAACAAATGCTGCCCTGTCCTCACCAGCATTTATGTCCTGGGAACAGCATCCCCTCTGCACATTCACAGCATCCTCCACACCCGCTGGGCTCTCAGGTCCCATAGCCATAGTCCAGCCCAGCCGAGGGTTTCCCTTCTCCTGACTCCAACCCTCCTGCCTTGAAGGCTGCGCAGAGCCCTGGGGCATCTCCCCCTGGCAGGCAGCAACACAGCTCGTGCTCACAGCCAGGCTTTTGCCAAATGAGCCTCTTGCTCCTGTCCTGCCCCCCCCCCGGCACGAGGCGATTGCCTGCCGACCTGCCTAACAGCCCCCTGACCAACCCGCCCGCTGCCCGGGCTCCGGGGGCTGCTTGGGCACCGGCAGGGCTCCCCGCTCCCCCGCCCGGGCACCGCCCCGAGCCCCGGCGCAGCAGGACCTCGCAGGACCCAGTGCAGCCCGGCAGCCCCGAGGGCCCGGGGCGTCGCACAGCCCGGAGCCTCCGCCCGCCCGGCGCTGCCCCGGGCTCCCCGGCACGGCCGGGATGTAGGAGGAGCAGGAGCGGCCCGGAGCCCGGGTCCGCTCGGGGCTTGAGCCCAATCAGTGCTAATGAGGCCCAGCCCCTGCAGCCGTGATTGCTGGGAGGAGCTGCTCCCGGGCCGTAACGAGCGGCAGGTGCAGCCCGCGCTGCAGGCGTGCTGGGCCGGGCCGGGCCGGGCCGGGCCGGGCCGGGAGCGCTCCCCGCCCGCTCGCAGCCGCGTCCTGCTGCCCCGGGGGGAGGGCCGGGGCCGGGGCCGGGGCCGGTTCCGTGCCCCACGTGGGTTGGGCTTGCCAGGCGGCCTCAAGCCGAGCGGGGGTTAGGCAGGTCGGCAGGCAATCGCCTCGTGCCGGGGGGGGGGCAGGACAGGAGCAAGAGGCTCACTTGCCAGAAGCCTGGCTGTGAGCACGAGCCGTGTTACTGCCTGCCAGGGGGGAGACGCCCCGGGGGTCTGCGCACTCATCAAGGCAGGAGGGTTTGGAGAAGGAGAAGGTAAGCCCTTAGCTGGGCTAGACGATAACTCTTTCTTGTTTTTATTTAAAAGGCATTTTTAAATGCCCCAGGACCAAGCTAGGGAGGAGCCTCCCATTTCCATACAGTGGGCTTTAAGTTCCATCACCTTGGCAGGTGCTAAACCACACCAGAAGGACAGTTATTGCCTGGAGAGCTTAAGGAAAAGTACCTTCATGGACCCAGCTAGGTGGTCTTTCCCCAGCCCTGCGGCTGTGGATGATGCTGGGAATGTGCGGAGGGGCTGCTGTTCCCCACTACATAAATGTCTACCCCAGGATACACCAGAGACGGTGAGCACAGGGCGGTCGCCTGCCCTGGCAGTCCCTCTTTTGCCACCAGCCGGGCTCAGGCTCAGCCAGGCAACATTGGTTGCAAAGGCTTGTTGCTGCAGTTTTTGCATGGAGGGCCCTGCCCGGGCAGGCAAGGAGAAGAGGGGCGAGCCCACCGGTGCAGTGAAGCCCACCGCAGCAGCCGACTCAGGAGGGGGAGAGGCTGTACTCTTGGGCGGGGGGGTCAAACCACTGCCCTTGGACCACTGCCTTGGGCCCTGAGGCATGGGGGAGCGGCTGCCCCGGGGCTTCCTTGTTGCGGGTCCAGTGCACGGTGCAGCCGGTGGGTCAAGGGGCCGGGTGGAGAGGGGCTGGCAGAGCTGGCTGGTGGCGCAGGGTGGTGGGTTCAAGTCCTGGTACCAGCAGCACGTTGCTTTTAAGCCGCGGGGCAGGCCCCTGGTGACTGTTTGCCTGCAGGGCAGATGGCGAGGCGAGTCAAGAGACCAGCGGGAAGGGGTGCTGTCAGGTTGGCCCTTTGGCAGGGTGGTTTGGGACACTGTCAGCGGTGGCAGGGGCTGCAGGTTCAAGTCCCCGACGGCTTGAGTTCCCTGGTCACCATCTACTACGCAACCGTTTCCCCCTCCGGCGCTTGCCTACTAGCTGGAGCTCAGGGGTGATCGCAGTTGCAAGACGGAGGGGACTTGAATGTGCAGCTCAGTTGGAAGAATGTCCTGAACCACCCGGTGGCTCGCCGGGTTTTTTTTTGCCTTGATTTTGGGGCCCAGGGCCAGAACCCAGGAAAACCCAGGCTTCGAAGTGCAAAAAAAAACAACCCCTGTGCTCAATCAGGGGTTCACATGAGCTTCTCTGCCAGGCCCCCTCCCCACCCCAGCCTTCCCCCACAGACCTCCCCACACCCCAGCACAGCCTCCTTGCGGACATCTGGCCACAGGCACCAGGGTACAAGGGACTCACTGAGGAGCAAGGGGCCCGAGGGCTCCAGCCAGGGCAGGGATTGAACCCAGCACCTTTGCCACCTAGGGTAGCACCCTTACCACCAGACTACTGGGGAAGGCTGAGAGCTACTCCGGCCGTGGGCCCCTTGAGGCGCAGCACCCGGGCCCCGCCACTGAAAGAGGAAGGCGCCTCCCCGCAAAACAGGGAGAGGCCAGGACCTGAACCCAGGACCTCAGGATCCACAGAGGGAGGGCCCTGCACCATGCACCACAGGGCCCAGCTGACTCAAGCCCCATTTCTGGGCCCCTTGACTCTTTCCATGCAGACGTGCACTGGCTCCCGTACAAGGGGAGCTCCGGGAAGGCCACGGCCCCAGCCAGCCGCATGGCCTGGTGGTCAAGGCCCCGGGCTGGAAGGCAGGGCCCGTGGGTTTGACTCTGCACAGGGCCAGCATCCTCCGGGCCCGGCTTTCACTCTTGCTTCCCCCAGCGGTGCTTGCCCAGCCGCTGCGGGCCAAGGCCCATCATATTTGCAGTGCTGGAGAGGACTTGTTTCAGCCGCCCTTCCTCTCGAGTCCGGAGACGTGGAGCTGGAGGCCAGGAGGTCTGCCTTTGTTTCCAGCCGCGGGAGCCGCGTGGAGAAAGCTAACGCGCACGGCACCCCCCCCCCACTGCAGGGACCGGTCTTCCCCAGCTGCTCAGCAGGGACCACCGCGGGGTCCCAGCTCCTGTGCGAGCCCAGTCAAGGGTGTGCGGCGGGGGGGGGTCCCTAGGCCTCCAGCCACAAGGGAGTCCTGGGCTGGGGGGCAGCAGCAAGCAGCCTCGGGCTACCCTCAGGTAGCTGAACAGCCGAGTCCGGCGGGGTGCGGATACGTGGGGACCAGGGCAGGCCGCCTGCCCAAATACCCTCCCCCGGGGTCTGCTCCAGACCACGGTCGAGCTGCAGCCCTGGGACCCTCCACAGGCAAAGGGCCACGAGCCGGGCGGCCAGCGGGTAGAGCTGAGACCAGCACCCCAGGCAGGGCTGCTGGCCTCGTGCAGGGGTGCCACGCCGTGCCCGGGAGCCCGCTCACCGCCCCAGCGAGCTTGTGCCGTGCCGTGCCAAGGCGCAGGAGCTGCCCGAGGAGCAGGCCAGCGGCCCTGCCGCGGGACGCCCTCCTCCGCCCTGCGCTGGGGCTCCGGCTGGGGGGCACCGGTGCCCCCTGCCCCCAGGACTGCACGCGAGCGCTGCAGGGCCCTGCCCGGCGCTGCATCACGGCCCCGGGCGCGGGCTGGAGGCAGACCCGCCTGCAGCCCCGTCCGAGGCAGGAGCCTGCTGTCCCGGGCCTGGCCCCTCCGGCCCAGGGAGCCGTGCCCGCGCCCTGGGCCTGCCCCGAGAGCCCGGCACTGCTGCGGGGAGCCGGGACCCCCGGGACCTGCTGCCCTGCAGCCCCGCCGGCTCCGGGGTGCCGCCCCGCCCCGGCCGCGCGGCTGCTCCTCCCGGCAATCAGGGCTGCAGGGGCCGGGCCTCGTTAGCGCTAATTGGGCTCCCGGCCCGGGCGGGCACTAAGTGCCTCCTCCCCCCGCCTGCCTCGCGGCCGTGCGGGGAGCCCGGGGCCGGGCGGAGGCTCCCCCTGCGCCCGGTGCGCGCTCGCTCGCTGCTGCGCTGCGGGCGGAGCCGGCCCGGCCCGGCCCGGCCCGGGGAAGCGGCGGCGCAGCAGCGGGCGTGCCCGGAGCCAAGTCCTGCACCCCCCCACGCCCGGGTCCGGGCCGGCGGTGCCGGTGCCGGTGCCGACAGCGGGGTCCGACACGCCGCGCCGCGCCGCGCCGCGCCGCGGGCTCTGCCGCCGGGGAGCCGGCGCTGCCCGTCGCGGGGCTTGGCGCCTGGTGGGACGGGATTCAGTGCCCTCTCCTGGGCACGGCGGATGCCGCACTCCCGGCTCTGCCCCGCGCCGCGCCGCGCCGCGCCGAGCAGAGCAGGCCTGTGGCCGGGAGCGGGCGGAGGCCGCCGCACCGCTCCTCGCCGCACAGCCCGGGCCCCCGGCGGCGCGTCAGGGCCGGGGGCCGACACCGGCAGCTCCAGGCCGCCGGGGAGGAGAGGGGCTGCCTGCGGCCCGCGGCTCTGGTCATGAAGCAGCTCCGGGGGCCGAGGCCGGGCACACCGTGGCCACAGCAGTGTTTTCCCAGCAGCAAACGCTGCACAAGCTCCCAGCACCCACACGTGTGGACGGAGGAGTCCTTAGGACTCGGGGCTGGGGGCTAAGCAGTAACGAGCACACAAGACATGACAAGAAAAGGCATCCTCGGGGAAGGAGGAAATCCTGCTGGCTGTCCTCGCTGAAAGCCCCCGCCATACCAGGCAGCACAGGCTTCACCCACATCTGGCCGATGGTGCACGTGCGCATGCTCACACTGATGGTGCACGTGTGCATGCTCACACTGATGCACTTGCCAGAGCTCTGCCTGACCGACCCCAGTGCACAGCTGCTGCCCACCAAGTTAGCAGCTCCCGCTAGGTTTTGCAGCCTCCAGGCAGAGCTGAAGTTGCCTGAACATGGTGCACGTGAGCCCTCCCCGCAGCACAAGTCTCCTCTCAGCCCGTGCATTGGCGTGGCACCAGCGTGTGCTGGGTTGCGGCGTGAAATAGAGACAGCAGACCAGATGAACACTGCTTTATGTACAAGTGCGGCTAGTACAGAGCTCACGCCCACAGCTAACACAGCGCCTCGCCGGCCTGTCAGGCGGCCCGGCCTTGGCGCCAGCTTCTCTTCCCAGCATTGTAGAGGCAGCCGGCTCTCCGCTCGAGGGGCATCCCACGACAGGGCCCCAGCACATGGCGGCCCAGCACTGCCTGCCACGGTGGGCAGAGGGCTTCCTGCCAGCCTTCAGGCCGCATCTGCCGAGCTGTCAGGGCCGAGCGTTTCACCCGCCTTGACGCGTGGGCAGTACGTGGCGACTGTGCGCACCAACGACGACATGCATTTAACACTAAGACACGTGGAGCCCCAGCCCGCCTGCTCCGGGGCACCTCCGCAGCACAGCACACTAGCAGCAGCAGGCTTGCACGAGCTCTGCTCCGGAGGTGCCCGGGCCACGTACACAATGGGAGAGAAGTCGTGCACGCTCCTGCCAGTCCCCAGCTTGGACACCTGTAGGCAATCAAGGGTCAAGGGAGTCCCCCCGCCAGCAATGGCTGCGGGCACGGAAGAGCCCGGGGATAAACACCCACGTTAACAGTGTCAGACGGTTGGTGCCAAGTAACCGGCTGCACCGGGCATGGTGCTGGTTACCCAGGCCCTATAAAGGGGCGCAAGGCCTGTTCGCAACTGGACTGCCCGATGCAGCCTGCACCTGCCGCCCCAGACAGCAGTGCTCGGTGCCCAGCTGTCAGTGGCAGGGGCTGGCGGTGCTTTGGCGAGCAAATAGCTTCCCAGCCTGCGTGGACCGCAGGGGTGTTTGGAGGGGCTGGGGTGCGGTGCCTGGGTGACGCGGTGCCCCGCAGACTGAGGCCAGGTGTACCACGATGTCGCAGCCAGGTGCAGCTAGGGCTGGGGACAGCGGGGGCCGGGGGGACGTGGCTCAGCCTGGGACAGGCCCCCCTCCTCCCCTGTGCCAGGCTGCCCGGGTTGGGCGCAGCTACAGCGACTTCGGCTCCTGCTGCTTGTATTGCCTGAAGCGCGTCTGGATCGTCACCGCCGCTCGCTCCGTCGGGGTGTACAGCGCCGGGCTCTCGCGGCTCCACTCGGGCGCGGGGGTACCTGTGGGGAGGAGGGCAGAGCCGTGAGCCTCAGCCGGGGGTCCTGGGACAGCCACAGCCTCGCCCCCTCCCTCCCTCCCTCCCTCCCTCCCCGACAGCACAGGCCGAAGCAGCTGTGCCTGTCCTGCGCCGCGGGGCGAGGCGCTTTGTCCGCCTGAGCCACTTACTGGCCCGGCCCTGCTGAGAACAGAAGTGGACAAATCCTATCTGCCGAGCGCTCCACTTCATTAGAGGCAGCACAGGGTCAGGAGGAGGAAGGGAGCGCCAAGGTGGTTTGTGCCAGGCCGAGGCTAGAGCACAGGCCAGCGGGGCTAGGAAGGGCTTTTGCTTTTAGCAGGGGCATCCCGGCATCTTGACTGAAAAGTGCAGCTGAGTGTAAAGCCTGCTGAGGGCAGGCGCTGGGCTGCAATCCTGCCTGCCTGCCAGCCAGCCCCGCGGCATGGCTCTAGCAGCCGGCCTCCCAGGCAGTCCCCAACCCCCCGGGCAGCACGGGGGACGCTGCGCGCTCACCTTTCCTCTCGGGGAGCGAGCAGATGCTGTCATTTCGGGAGCTCCCACGTCTCTGGAAGGAAGAAAGCATGAAAGGGCTCAGTTCGAGGGAGGACGGGCACTTTGAGGCCAGCTCTGAAGCTCTAGCAAAGCGCAGGCCTGGTTTTGAGAGCGTTTTGCTCTTGGAGTCGTGTCAAAACCCTCTGGGATCCTAGAGACACCTACAGTTGTCTTCACAAAGTGACCGTACCCGTAACGGTTGGATTAATTCAGCATCTTAACACTACGGGGTGGGCACAAGTATAGATACGAGCCTTTGTACACCACCTGTGTCTCTGTTTCCCCAGCTCCTCAGGACAGTACACGCGTACGGCCTAACTGCACTGCTGGGCTTTCCGGCGTAAATCACCGGGACAAGGAGACTAAGTTTATCCGCTTCGTCTTGCTGTCATGCAGCAGCACCGATGCTGTGACGCCTGAGATCCAAGCACCGCGTGAGATCCCCCCCAGGAAAAGCCGCTTTAAGTGCATTGAAGGAAAACGTTTCTCTTGCCCGGTGCCCCGTCAGCACCAGCCCCCTGTGCCTCTGCTCTCGGCCCCGGGTTGTTCTGAAGGGATCGCGCGGTTAAGAAATGTGCAGTTTTCCTACTGAACATCCGACTTGCCCCTTGCGTCATTGCCAGTCCGGCAGCTCGTCCCGGTTCAAGCCAGGAGGTTCCCCCGAGCTCCTAAAAACCCCGGCAAGTGCCCCCCACCGCTGAGCCTGCAGCCCCGGAGCGCCCCTTGGATCAAGCGCATGGCCTTTTTGGGGACCGCTTGACTTGGGCAAGCTCGCAGAGAAGGGCTTCCTCGGCACCGGACGTGCGGGCGCTGGTAGCCACGGACAGAAATAATCCACCGGTAGCGCTGGGCTCAGGTGTTTTCTGTGCTCGAATGGACAGGCGTGTGCCTAGCACCCCCAGGCAGAGCAGGGTGCCGTAGGGCTACACGCTGCGCAGAGCCCCCGTGCCAGGAAGCCCCTGCCCCAGGCGCTGAGCAGACACAAGAGACTGGGGCTGGGAGGGGAGAGGGAAACCTGGATGCCTCCGGTCACCCGGCAGCTCGGTGGCACAGCTGGGGACGAGGCTGCCGGTCGCCCCACGCGGCGTGCTGGCACCGAGCCGCTCTGTGCAGGCCTGGAGGGCTGCGCGCACCCTGCCCCCTGCCACGGCCAGGTCCCCGGCACCCTCCACCCCCTGAACGCCCCGGCCAGAGCCCCGCACGTACCTCGCCCTCCCGGCTGGCTCGGCGGTTCTGCGTCACGCACTGGACCTGCCAGGGCAGGGGCTGGTACGCGAGGTAGGGCAGCGGCTCCTTGTGGAACAGGTTGGTGCCGAGCTGCGAGGTGGAGAAAGGCCGTGCCCGTTAGCCGCGCTGGGTCCCTGGAGCGAGGAGCGTGCAGAGCCGGGCGGCCTGGCCCTGGGAGAACAGCCCGGATGCTTCCCATGCCGCTCTGCCAGCTCCTCACCCCTGCTCACCGACGTATCAGAGCCGTGAGGGCCTCTAGTGCCTTTATTCTGAGTGTTCCCGGGGGGCCAACATCGCTGCGGGGTCAATGGCAACCGAGGCACGGAGCAACTAAGTGTCTTGCCCAAGGGTACACAGGGAGTCTGTGGCAGAGCAGGGGAGCGCTGGGACCCTGGGCCCAGACCTCTGGCGGCTGCAGTGATGCGCCAGGGCCGAGGCGGCAGGGCCAGGCCGGAGGCAGCGACACGCGCCAGTTTAGAAACCGCAGAAAAGCCCCAGCCCGGAGGCCGCGGCTTGCTTGGGCGCCGTCCCCGAGACAGGGGGAAGTTCAATGGCTCAACTGGGATCGGGGCAAAAGCCAACCGGTGTGACAAGCCTAGTGCTCCTAAGTCCTCGCGCTGCAGGCTGGGCCCTTAAGCCTCCTTTTGAACGCATCATCTTCCGTTTGTGACATCACACCTGGTTGCCAAGGAGAAGCTTACGAAGTCACAAGCAGCAGATTACAGCAGCACGGGGAGGAATCACCAGCTTGGGCTGGTCAGCTCTTAAGCAGCCCAGATCCCAGTTACCGTCCCAGCTGCTGGTGGAGGCAGGGGCGCTCCCAGAGAGGTACAGCTGCAGATCAGAGGCTCGCGCGTGGCGCACCCGGTGCCAGCAGCCTGGGGCTCGTGGCCAGGCCCACGCCGCTCACATTTAGAGCCACAAAGGCAGGAGGCAGGGGTGGGTCCTCTCCCCCTGCACACGTATTCAGACTGGGCAAGGGCCCCCACTCCCTGCGTGGGCAGGTGGGAGGACAGGACCCCACGGCAGCCTCTGCCCAGGCCACGAGGACCCAAACAGGCCTGCGCTGCCGCTGTGCAAAGCCTCCTTCCAGTCCTCCCCTGCGCCCCTCTCTGCAGCTATGTGGGAGGTGGTGGGACTTTGGAAGGGAAAAGGCCTCTGACGTTCGAGTCCCGAGACTAGAATTCACCGAGCCCTCGGGAACGCCAGGGAATAGATGGCACGACCGGGCACACGGCCGACTGCACAGTGCGCTGTGTTCGCAGGCAGCAGGACCAGGCCTGGGGGCAGGGGGTCTGGGTGACCGGTCGCCGGACAGCCGACCCAGCAGGTTTTGCAGCCAGTACGGGGAGGAAGGAAGGAGCTCGAAGCACCACCACCTTCCTTCCAAACCGCTGTCTCCCCTCGCCACCCAGCTGCTCGCACGCTCTTGATTAAGCCGACAGGCTCTTTGGCAACAAAGCATTCGTTAGCACATCCGCGGAGCCCAAAGCCCAGCCTGGCCCAGCCCAGACTCACCCGTCCGAACGCCCTCACCATGAAGAACAGCGCTGTCATGAGGGTGGCCAGCATGGCCAGAGTCTCTGCTGGGGTCCCCCACTTAGGGAAGGAGAAGACGGCCTGAGCGAGAGCCCTGAGCGTCTCCGTGGTGGCAGCTACCGAGGCAGCCCCTTCTCAAGCAGCAGCAGCAGCAGGGCGGGCGGCCTCCGCTGTTTTAAGGAGCTTAGAGCGTGCGTTCGTCGGGGCTGAGTAATTGCTCGCTGTCCTTTTGCTCTCCTAATCGCTGGGCTCATGCAGCAAACACGATGCTTTAAGAACAGCGCATCCTCTCCCGCCTCCCCCCGGCCTCGCTGGTCCCCCTCCACTGGACCGTGCAGTGAAGGTTGAAAGGGGCTGGGCCGCGGCCAGGTTGTTTAGCCGGATGCCAGCCGGAGCGGGCAGCGGGATGAAGGGACCCGGTTGCTTAAACCACTGGCCTGCCCAAGTGAGGTGCAGCAGATGAAGACAGATTTGGGAAAGCGGCAGGGGCTCGGAGCCCAGGGCTGTGCCTCTTGGGACAGGCCCCACTGCTCCTCCAGAACATGCTGCAAGACGGCTGTACTTCATCTGGCTTTTAATGAATGTCTCCCATTTAATTAGCAACCGCCAGGATGGGGGAGTTTTCCACCAGGGTGGGATTGTCCCACTGAGCCACGTCTGTGTTTTTAGCTACGTCGAGTGGCACCCATCCAGCGTGTAGCTTGGCCTTGTGGGGGGAAAGCATTCGAGCACCGATCTAGCTCAGGATTAGCAGAACGGTGTCCAGAGCGCTGCAAAATGGGTGGCTACGGCTACGACTTGCAGCAGGACCCAGCACTGGGACGAGGACAGGCTGATGGCAGCTCCAGACGTTTTCACTCTTCGACGTGGGCCCATCTCCCCTTCAGCTGTGAGCCTGGTGTGACACGTGCACGTTGGACACGATTTGACACGCTGCCACGCATGCACAGACCTTGCTGTCACGTGCCGCAGCACTCAGGGCTGGTGCTTTTCCAGGAACTGCTCGCACAGCCTGTTCCACCTTGCTCATCGCCTCTAGCTTAGAGCAACTCAAACCACACAAAGCTCAAGTGGGAGCAGGCTGCAGAGCCGCTGTGGGATGCCTCACCCCAGGGTCACGGGGCAGCTGATGGGTGCAGCCCAAAAGGGACCCTCAGGACCCCTCCTAGGCCCACCCCCAGGCTCACTATATAGATGCTACCAGGGGACAAGCGAACACCCGAGCCGTGCACATGGGAGTCTCACAGGCAGTTTTGCACCATTTAATCCTGAATTCACCCTTACCAGATGTAAATTAACCTGAAGTTTCATTGCCTTTTGATTTCTTCCTGATTCAGGAGTAACAACCATGATTCCCAGTTTGCTTTTCTCCCACGTTTTGCTTGGTTCACCTTGTGCCCCCGTCACATTGTCCGCGTGGGTAGGATCTGGCTTGGCTGAAGCAACCTTTTTCCTTTCCCTGCATAAGAGATTCTGCTTTGGTTTCTCACATATTCATTCAGTCATCCTCCAGATGATGGCAGAGGGCAGCGAATAACAGCGTGTTCCCCTGACTTGGCACACCAATTCCTGCACGAGAGGCTGCTTTGGACAAACAAGAAGGAACCTGAAGGAAGGCAAGAGACCATAAAGGAGTACGGAGGAGCACTGAGGCTGGCAGCTGACACAAATAACGTGCCTGTGCACAAATCAGCAACACATTCACATGTATAAATATATACCTCAATACACACGTGCAGATAGGTCTTCGTTCTAAAATGTGCAGCCCTTGACATCTATTGCAAAGACAGGCTAAGCTCAAAGTCCCCTGAGGACAAGTGAAAGAGGTGTGCCGAAGGTACGAGCAGACCCCCGGAGAGGAACGTGGGACACAAAGCGTCACAACAGGGAGAAAATAAGGCTACAGACATCGCCATCCTCCAAAATAGGCCTATGCAGATTTATTTTATATATAAAAGATACAGCTGATATCACAAAATTCAAAGGGAAAAATAAACCTGATTCAGAAGCACAGCATTCTCATTAATAAAATAGGCTTTTATCCCTACTGAGGTGTCTGGTTTGCCGCAGCGCACAGCCTGGAGTCTCCAGCCACGTGCCGGGCAGAGGCTCATGCAGCTGCCAGCCCTTCAGGGCTTTGGCAGGCGGGATGAGAGAGGGGCTGTCAGGGGCTTCCCTGGGTTTTCTCTAGTGGCAGGAGGACAAAGTGCACCCCCCTGCCTTGGGCTCTGTGTAATCTGGTAGCACATTCGGGGGGTCCACGCTAGGGTCCACACCCTTGTCCGGAGACGAAGTCTGCAGGGAAGGTACCAGGCTCAGCGGGCATTCAACATCTCTGTCCACCAGCACTAATCAGTAGAGGTGGAGCATCTTTCCTTAAGCAATGACCTCAGCATGGTATGTCGTATACCGGCATCTCCCAGAGACATCGCCAAGCCCTCTGCCTTCTTAGCCAGGGAAGGACCCTACGTTCAGACCCATCTCTTCACCCATGTGCGCCCAAATCCCTGCGTAAAGGGAAGCAGGTCGTCTGAACAGCTCACAGCAGCGATATATGTGGAAAATGGCTACAAAACAGAGCTGCTGCAAGAACAGCATCCTGAGCAGAGACGCAGCTTTCTATTTGCACCTAGACATTCCCCGCAGCATGTGCCAGTGCGTACAGACCAGGGTCCCCCTCCCCGCTCCGCTTTCCTCTCCTCATGTCTCAATCCAAGAGGAGCCATGTCAACAGCCCTTCCTGGAGCCATCTCCTTGCATGCGAGTGGTTTGCAAAGACTCTCTCTCACCAGTGGGTATCCCCTTAATGCAGACCCTTCGTGCCAAAATGACGGCATGAGCAGCACTTGTGGGTATCAATGTTTTGCAAACGCTGGTGCAGAGGATGCGTGGATAAGACACCAATCAAACACCAGCCCATGCTGCCTCCCTGCATCCTTCTGCTGCCGAGATGTCTGGAAGGCAGGGGGGTTTTAATCACCAAACAACTCCAAGTGCCTTCGGGACGGGTCCAAAGCCCAGTGGAGTCACCTCACAGCAGGCTTTGGCTCAGAGCCGGGCATTACTTTGCCTCGTGCACCATCAACCTCAGCTCTGGCCTCAGCCTCGCTGCCCGGGGATGGACCCACGGTGCCAGGCCCCAGCCTGGACCCCAGCTGTAGGACTCCTCAGCGTGGGTGTTCTGGGCACTGCAGGGAAGGTATACAGAGTCATGGCCACTCACCTCATCCCAAACCAGCTCTGCTGATGCCAGCACTGACAGATGCACTAGTGCAAATGGCCACAGGCTCTGTGTCAGGCAGGCCTGCTCAGGTGAGTGAGGGGATGCACGTGGGCTCCCAAAACAGGCTCTGAGAACAGTCCTGGTCAGACCCAGGCAGTTCTGGCAGGGGTGGTCCCCTCCCCAGCATATGCCAGGTAAGGCGGCCCTGCTAAGCACCACCTGGCTTCTGCCTGACAAAGAGAAAGAGTCCCAGAGGCTTTGCCTCTGCTGCCCCCTGAGCGATGGCTGAGCCTCATGACTGAGGCACTGCAAAACCTCGTAAACATTTTCTACTAGAAATACACTCAACATTCAGCATGAAAGGAAACCCTGGTGTCCCTAGGCGGAGGTGGCAAGAGGACGGGTCCAGGAGACAAACGTGGCATCGGCTCGGCCCGGCGCGGGGCCCAGAGGCTCTCACCTCCATTGCTCTCGATTCTGTGCTTCAGTGTAAAAAACATAATTGCAGACATTTTGCTTTTCATGCTCCCGAGCTCAAGGATGTCTCACAGAGGGCTGGTGACTGAGTTCACCTGACACCAATGTTTGTTGTGCATCAACAGGGCATTCATTTCCTGCATATTTCCTCTGGCGACAGTTTTCTGTTGGAATTCACCTCCTCCCCTCAACACGTTATTCAAAGTCCTCGGTGATTCACAGCTTCATCATGTGATCGCTGGAATACTAATGAGGGAACTGTTGATTTATTGAAGCCCTGATATTTCACCACTGGATTAAACAGTCTATAAAGTATATTTGGACACATTACAGGATTAAAAGAATCCACTGGGGAAGTTTGCTTCCTCCCTCCTCCACTCTCCTGGAAGGAGAGACTTTATTTCAAGGGCAAAGCGAAAGAGCCCTGTGGATTTCTGCCGTACCGTGCATTGCAGGGCACTGCAGCCACGTCGCCACCTCACCAGGCACTTGTGGGGCGCAGGGCTGGGACTGCCACGTCTCTCCGGAGGGTCCACGGCCTCTTAGTAGTGATACACTTTAATCTGGTTGTGTTCGTCCAGCCCAAGCTGCACCAGGTCTGGGCTGCTCACAGACAGCTTCTGTGTGCTTGGGAAGAGAGGCCTGGCAGGCTAGTGAAGGAAAAGCCTGGCTGACATGGGGGAGACGCATGCACAGACATGGCAAATGGGCCCCGTACCTTGTGCTTATATGCCATATGTAGACCTCTGGCCTCCAAGCCAGCAGCATTAAAGCAGGATTAGCAAAAGGCTCATGGAGCCGGGACAGCTTGCTGGGGCCGTGCGTGTGCTGCGTGGGGGTGGTCTGCAGCCCCACAAAACACTGCAGGCAAAGGGCAAGCTAGGCAGCCTGGAGGCAACCCCCTCGCAGCACAGACTTTTCCCTAGCAGCTCTTGTCCCCTCGCACCACCTGCCTGATGCAGGCCCTGTGGTCTCTAGCCGTAGGGGGCTTTCTGGGCGCCTGCGAAAGAACCTGCTCTGGGAGGAGCCCTGTGATGCATCCTCCTGCAATGCTGCTGGCTCCCCTCCACCAGAGATGCTGCAGCCCCCATCGCTCAGACAGTGGGCTTCATCCAGGCATCTCGATTCTGACTTACCGCCACCCTGTGCCTCTTCACCAGCACCTCACGAGGGACCGCCAGCACCACAAGCCCACGTGGTGGCCCCAAAGACATGAAAGCTTCCCCGCTGGCTCCCCATCCC
This sequence comes from Alligator mississippiensis, assembly GCF_030867095.1. Lineage (NCBI taxonomy): Eukaryota > Metazoa > Chordata > Crocodylia > Alligatoridae > Alligator > Alligator mississippiensis. The sequence continues at coordinate 34,533,242 of NC_081839.1, read as the reverse complement.
CATCTGCTCCCCGCTTCCATCCCCCACCCACCAGCAGAAGCACAAATGAAGACCGTATCGAGGCAAAGGATACACTTTTGAATCCTTCTTGAAATTTTCCAGCCATCTCTTGTTGGCATCAATCATTCCCTGGATGCTCGTCTTGTCTGCCTCAGGGCTCCACACCTGGGAGCGCTGGTACAAGCGGACTTGCTCGCTGTCATGAGAGGGGCAGAGGGAAGAAAAGATCTCAGAAAAGGGAAGGGAAGCAAGGGCTGGATTCTGACAGGATGCATCCTCCTCCTGGCTCCAGCTCATCTCCCCCCACCACCGGAGTGGGATGGAGCTTTGGCCACCGTGTCGCCCCGCTGTGCCCTGCTTGCCGTCACCTGGGCCCTGCTCTTGACAACTGCCCAGGCTTCCCAGATGGCTCCGGAGGAGTCCTGACTTGCCCCACTCCCTCCCGGCTGGCAGGCCCCACCTCGTGGGAAAAGCCCTGGCGGGCTCCGTATCTGCACCGTGACTCAAGCAGGTCGTGGATGCGCAGACAGGTGCGCACGCCACGCAGACACCGGGCCTCTTTAACAATACGAGGGCGTCCCAGTGGGCAGGGCTGTGGGAGTAGCTGGCCCAGGAAATGATGCTCTTGAGTGTTTCTCCGCTGCCAGGGACTGGCCAGCAGGTCTGTGGGCCAGGGGGAAACAGCTGCCTTCACCGCTGGGAGGCAGGCTGCTCTGCAACCGTCTCTGTGTTTGCAGCCCCCTGGGCCCACAACACGGCCCGCAGAGAGCTCCACTGCTGCTGCCGCCACCAAGGGTTTGCCTCACGGCCATCGCACCTGACAGCCTGGCAGCGTTCACAAGGCTGTGGCTGAATGCGAGCCAGGCGGGTGCTTGAACGCTTCGTCCCCTCGACCAGAGGAGAAGAGAACTGGCATTTCCCAGGCTGCAGAGGAGGTGACACAGCCGCAGGGGCAGGCTGCAGATGGCCACTGGGATGACTGCAGAGCTGTGCAGCTGCAGCCCTCAGGGACTAGCCCCAGAAGGACCCTCTGGAAGTGCAAGAGGGCATTTCTGGCTGCTAGGAGCTCCACGGCTTAGACAAAAGGACAGCAGCTCCCAGTCAGCCCTGCACTGAAGTGAGAAACCGCACACAGCCTGGTGCCAATGCCCTGGCTATTCTGGCCCTCGAATGTGAGCATCATCCCCACTAGCTGCAGTGCTGTAAGAGCCTGACACAGCTGGAAAGGGAAGCTGGCTCCTAACCTGCACTCAGAACCTAACCCATTTAAGTAACAAGTAGGTCAGAGCAAAATCACAGCTGACCTACAAACCACGGCAGAGAAGTGGCAGAGGCACAATGAAATAGCCACGCTCGAGAGAAAGGAGCCTCACCCAGCAGGCAGGTAACCTAGTTTGCTGTCCGGAGGGGCAGAGCTTCCATTGAACAGCGGGAACCCGCCTAGAAGAGACAGAAATTAAATACAGGCAGGGAAGAATTAAATACACCAAAGATCTCACTCTGGGTCCATCCTGTGCACCCCAGGGCTGTTGCTGTCCCTGGTCACCGTTTTGTACCTGCCGGTGAAAGCACATACTGAGGTGCTTCTGAATGATGCTGTAGCACATGCTCATGGGAAACTCTGCAGCAAGATCCCCTGGGGCCTCCCATTTGACTTCCAACAGAAGACAGGAAGTAAGAAAGCCTGTGACTGCCCCCTCCCTCCCTGTTATCACTTCCACCCTGAAAAGAAACAAATTAGCACACCAGGACAACCAAATTCTGCCTCTGGGGCAGGATCTACTCACACTGGGTAGAAGGGGATGGACTGGCAATGCTAGCACCAAACCAGAGAGGACTCCACACAGCATGGAGGGGGCTGGGAGGGGATGCTTAGCATATGCGCCTGGCAGAACTGCACACCCCAGAATGAACTCCCTCAGCTGCCAAGAGTGCCAGCAGCCCCTTGTCCAGGTTGTGCTTCGATTTAAATCCTTGACAGAAGCAAGCACCCCTGTCCCTCGCAGCCAGAGCTCAGCCCCATGGGACCCTCTGCATCCTCCCTTCACTGCTCCCCACCACCGCTTGCACGTGAGGGAATTGAGCAGAGGGTCTGTCAGCACACAGCTGCTAAACTCAGGGGCAGGGCAGGGCAGGGCAGGGATCCCTATTCCCAAGCCAAGGCAGCATGGCACTAATGCATGAGCTGAAACGCTCTGTTGGGGAGGCGATCAGCAACTGCAGTGCCAGGGAGTGAAACGCAGTGCTTCCAAATCTGTGCCAGCTTGCCTGACTCTGCCAGAACTTGTGGTCCTACCAGACAGCTGGTGACAGGTACATCCCTGCCCTCCAGCATGATGGTGGCCGCAGAACCACCAAAACCAAGAGATTTGAGTGGTGGATCGCAAAGGGGGATTGACCATGGCATGTCCTCACCTGGGAAATACTTGCGCCACTTCTCTGCCAGCATGCTGTCCACCGACTGGCTGGCTGTGGAAGACAGGCCGGAGTGGAGACCAGTGCTCCATGGCCACTGGTTTGCCAGAGGAAGACTGGCAGGAGGCACGAGGGGGCCAGCAGCTTGGACTCTTGCCAGCGACGTGTACGTGGAAAGCGGGATGCCATCCCTGGGCAGTGGGGACAGTGGCACCGTTGTGGAGGCAAAGAGAGGAGACTGCTGATGACTCAGGGAGCCCAGGATGCTGAGGACTCCGCTCAGCTCGCTGCTGATGCGCCGCAGGGAGTCTGTGAGGTGCTGGATCCTGTCGGGCTGGGGGAGCTGGAGAGGTGGGTTCAAGTCACCTACCAACAGAGGGAAGTAGAGATGACTGGGAGGCTAGGACGTGATGGAGACACCGAGCTGTACCCACGACCAACGCTGCTCTCGAATCTCCCAGCCACAGCCACTCGCTCTCCCCTGCGCTCCGCCCTAAGATGATCGGAGGCTGAGCTCTGTCAGGCCCAGCTAAGTGGTAAGGAACAGAGAGCAGTGTTTGGCTGAGGAGATACCAGGGGACCTTCACATCGATGCTGATGAGCAGAGGAGTGGAAGGCAGCAGGGGCATGCAGCAGATGATGGTGAGAGAGCTGAAAAAGCCCAGGAGCCTTGGTGTTCTGGGGACTGAGCTGGGTTGAGGAATGGGGACCTCATCCCAAACTAAAGCGTGCAGTGTCAACTCTGGTTTGGAGCCTGCGAATGAGCAGGAGTCCCCTTCCCTTCTCCATCCTCCTGTGTGAGCCAGGGCAGGGACCATGCTCACAGCCCCACCGTGCTCTGCCATGTTTATGGAAGACAGCATCTTATGAAGCAAGCCGCTGCTGCTGACAGCTTCTGCTGTGCATCTCTGATTTGGTTAGTCTCTGCGGTGTAACTCTACCCTACCTTCTGCCTGACTGCAGGCTCACATGGCTAACCACCTTTCTCGGCTCACGAGAGATTTGCTATTTAAGGAGAAATCCTCCGCAGAGACATCCACAGGACCTCCCATCTCTGAGCCTGCCGGCCCATCAGCCCTGTAACAAACTGAGCAAGGAGGAGGAACGACACTTCCCGGGCAGACAAACATCCCAAGACAGCTCCGTGTGAGGGAAAGGACCAGCCCGGATCTTACAGCCCCACATGGGGAGTCTGAAGCTTTGGCAACCAATGCAGGTGATTTCAAAACAAGGCTTGCTAATGAAGGAGCAGCCAGCAGCTGTGCCAGCCTCTTGGTCAGTGGCATGGGCCTCTTGCCCTTTGCACCTGGTCATCCAGAGCTATTCACTTCACAACCACAGGTCCCCTGAGCAACCACAAAGGGACTCAAGACCAAGGCAACAGCCTCTCTTGCTGGGGAGATGGGAGGTGAAAGAGGCCCAGCCAAGCCCGTCCTGGCAGGACACATGTTGAGAGGCAGGGCAACGCAGGCCCACTCGCGTCTATGGCACGGGGCACCAGAGTGCAAGCCACGTGCGCTCTATGCTCTGCACTGGAAGCACCGCCCCCATTTCCAAGGGAGCACTCTTGCTCTCTCTCCGTTTCAGACACAGTTCCACGGTAGGGGACAATCCCCTCCTGCAGCACGCCTGCCCGCGGGAACAAGACTGCAACAAGCACAAGCAAGAACAAGGCACATGGCCAAAACACACGCATGGAGAGGGACAGGCGAGACAGCTGGATCTGCACCAGGAGACACGGCAACGTGCACGTGGCTGACACACGACTCCCTGGCCACACCTGCAACTCACGTGTATGCCGAGGTACGTCAGAGCTGGCCACGCTGTTTGTGTCCTCTGAATCGCTGAGGTCAAAGGTCACCACCTTCTTGCATGCAGCTCCCTTCAGGGTGTCTTCGTCAGACACCTGGTCAAGAAAAGGGGTTAGGGGAAGGGCACATGCCTGCTCCGCAAAACCAGCCTTAGTGCCCCAGGGACTGCCTGGAGCCTTGACTCGCACATGCACCCCCTAGACTGGATCCCAACCAGGGTCACCTTCCCTGGTGACCTGCCACATAGGCCCTGATGGCTTCCCATCAGAGGGTGAAGAGGAACCTGCTGGCTCACACAGCCTCACCCACAGCAGAGACTGGGACTGACATTCTTGTTTAAACCAGCATGCAGCAGCATTTCCCCTCATGTCCCTGGGGTCACAACAGGCCCAAACAAGGTGCTGCTTCATCTTGCACTAAACAACCAGGCATTTTCCACCTAAGGTCTTCGCTCATGCCAACAGCATAACTGGCGAGGTGCTCACGAGAAGCCCTCCACCCTGGGCCCTGCCCTGGCTGTGGAGCTGGTAAATCCCAGACATTCACTCTAATCGGGTGTGTAGCTCTCTCCTGCTCTGCGACCTGCTTCCTCCGCCCACTACTCACAGATGCAGACACATTATATAGTTCTCAGAGCACACGCTACTTGCCACCCCACTCTGCTAGCTACTGCCACCCTGCTGCAAGGCTAAACCTCTCCTGCTGGACCTGAGGCCCCATGAAGCCCTCAGCTCAGGTGGAGCTTCTGAGTGTCACCGGACATGGCTCAGTGGGCACATGGCCGTGGGACACCGAGTGGTGGAGCAGCTGGAGGTTACCTCTTCCACAAGCGAAGACTCCAGCTGGGTCAGTTTCTCCTCCTTCTTCTTCAACAGCACCTGTCCTGTCCTCATGGCTGACTTCATCTTGTCCAACTGCTTTGCTTCCTGCAGGGGTGCCACATGGCAGCCACAGGGGAAAATAGAACGAGAAACAGGAGACAAATGGCTTTATGGACCTGGAGTTATCTTTAGAAATGATTTCAACGGGACGTGGGCAGTTGTGGTCCAGGGGTCAGAGCCTCCCCACCCCACCTCCAAAGTCCCTAGTAGCATGAAGCAGGGCAACGAGCCACTTAGAAGACTAATGCTTCAGACCTAGGGGTTCTCACACCTGCTAGGAGACCAATCCATGCTCCACAAGGCCAAGTGCTTTGGGGTCACACTGCTCAGATCTGACCTACAGACTGAGACTGCATTCACCTCTAGCTATAGGAAATCCCCTGGCAACATTCACTGAAGACTGCAGGGGCTAGTGGCCAGGCCGAAGGACACCTGGCTAGCACCCTCTCAATTCCAGTCCCGATTCCAACTTCTCTCCACTCCGTTTTCCAGCTGTGGAAGATTCGTGTGCTCTGCCACACACTGACACGCTTCATGGCAGTGTCACATCTCACTGGCGATGCAGTGGTCCCAGAGTATCATTTATGTATTAGCTGAGCTAGCAAAGACACAAGGAACTATCTGCAAAGATGTGCAGAATCCTTGCAAAGATACAACAACAAACCTGCTCATATCAGAATTATCCGTGTCACCGGGTCCTTGCTTTGCAATTGGCAGGTGCAGCAATAAATGCATGATCTAGCAGCACCCACAGGGTTTTGGACATTGAGTCAAACAATGTTAAACTCACATATTCCCCTCCATTTTGAAGCCTAGTAAGCTATATTTCCCAAGGGTATGCTAACACCACCAGCACCGTGCTGCATCTTCAAGGTGCCTTCTAGCAGAGGGCTCAGAGGGCTTACAAACCTTAATGAATTAATCTTTACAGCCACCCTGTGACGCAGGCAAGGATTTTAATCTCTGTTTTATGGATGGGGATGATGACACGGGCAGAGATTAGTGCTGACGTTGGGTGCCGAGCTGGAGACACCTGGGGGCTAACACCTAGGAGAGGCGAACGCCTCCCACTGCCATAAACTACACTTGCAGTCATGGTCCCTGGGTCTAAGACTGGGCACCCACTTCTAGCCACCTGAACCTCAGCAGCACAGAAGGCAACTTGCAGCAGGAGCAAAAAGAAATCGCCAGCCTCAGAGCTCCCAGTCTCACAATCCCCTCACGCTCTGAGCCAGAGCAGTGGTAGTCACCTCCTCCAGGTTCTGGCGCACGTCCTCCAGCAGCTGCGAGCTGTCAGGATCCTGCACTGCCTCCTGCGCTTGCTGCATGTCGTGACGCCACTGCTGCCTCGCGGCCTTCAGCGCCGTGCGCCTCTTGCTCATGGAGCGAGTCTGGCGCTCCAGGAACTCCTTGGCGTTCCTGATGGAGATGCCTTGTGCGGAGATGTAGTGCCGTACGCTGCAGAAGGGAGCAGAAGTGAGAGTGCTTACACACCAGTAGCCCAGAAGCCTGTCTACACTTCCCCCCAACCTGCAGCAGTTTGGAGCGGGTCTGGCTTTCCAGTTCACCCCAGAACAGGCCAGACAAGTGTGATAAAAGCCCTCCCAGGTGATGGGGTGGCTACAGCTGTAGAATGCAAGCCTCTGGGAGGCAGTTAACGAGCTTGCCAGAGCCTTTCTGTAGCTGTATCAGCTTTGCACACCAGTCAAGAACTACATGTCATTGACTCATCAGCCAACAGCTGCACTAATCAAAGGGCTGTGACCTGTCGTGACGGGATGCTTTGAGGAAGGGCACAGCACTGCAGCGGGCCTTTTCCTCTTGGCTCATGTGCTCTAGCCTGCAAGCCATGGATGGCTCCACTGTGCCAAGTGACTCGCTGTCAGCACATAAACCTCAGCAACAGCACTTCTCAAGGTGGCCGGTGCTTACTCATCAAGCCAGAGGTCGCCATCTTCGTGACTCTGCAAGGGTAGGGGAGCCGTCTGTCTTGAGGAGTGCTAGAGAGGTGAGACACTTCAAACATCAAATAATATGCAAATAAAAGCTGGACCCCAGGCCCCAAGAAGCCTAATAACACAGCGCAAACTCAATCACAGCATCAGTGAACCTGCCCCTGGAATGGGGCACTGCACAGGTGCTTCCTTGTGGGGAAGAGGGAAAAATAAGCAGAGGCTTCCCTCCAGGTCCTGGACTTGCCTTCCTCCCATGGTTCCCCAGCCCAAGGCTCGTACGAAGGTGATCCAAGCACAGACCCCCCAGCAAACCTGGGACGAGAGTTCAAAGCCGCAGTGACATGTTCTCTCACTCTCTTCTCAGAGACGAGAGAAGACTCTTGTGTTTAGCACCAACCAAAAGACATAACATGAACCAGCGATCTCTAGTAAGGCATGGTTATGTGTGGGAATTTGCTGTTTTTCAGTGACTGCAGATGATGCCTGATGTGCCTCTGCAGATCCAGCCCAGCCAGCTCTGGATGGAGGCTCACTGAGCAAAGAAGTGTGCTGCCCAGCAGCATACTTCCAATCTTGGGCAGAGCCCCAGCTCCAAGTGCCTTGGGGAGTCCAGCCCTAAGGCAGCGGGACTTGAAGTGCTTTTACTCACAGCGCGAATCGTCTCTTTCAGGTCCTCAATGTGGAGCTCGGCTTCTCTTCGCGGAGATGCTGTGCTGTCTTCTGCTTCTAGCTCCTTCAGCAAGTCCTGCTTGCTCCTGATGGCTGCCTCTAGCTCACTGCCGCCGAAGGCGCCAGGTATGCAGGAAGGAAGAGGCATCAGAGATGCTGAGTGATGCTGCTCGTGAGAACAAACAAGCATGCAGAAACTGGCTCTCTAGAAAACTATCCAGAGCTGCAGCAGCAAACTCACAAAGTCCTGCGTAGCTCTGGAGCTGCAGTCTGGCCATCGCTGGCTCCAGACTCATAAGCACAGCCTACTGGGCTTGTGTATGGAGTAGCAGGTCTCTGCCACCACCTGGCTAGGTCAGTTTGGGCCACTGTCAACCCTTAAAACAACAACGAAAAAGCAAGCCATGCTCTGGCTCATTCCCGGCCCGTACAGGCCTTTACTCCCCTTGAGTCTCTCCCCCTAATTCCTCAAAGCATTTTACGAATATTATTTTACAGCACAGCTATGAGGATGCCAAGTATTTGATACAGGTTTTGAAGGGGGACAGTGAGGCCTGCAGGAGCTAAGTGGCTTATCCTGAACTTAGAGTTATCAGCCAATGTGGGATCAGCACCCAGGAGCTCTGGCCCCTGGTCTCCTGCTTTCCCAACGAGCAACCCTGCTCCTCAGAAATTCTGTAGGGGTGCAGGGTGCCAACATTTAAGCAGCTCCAGGGCCTGGAGGGGGTCACACACAAGAGGAGCCACTCCTAGCATACGCACCTGATTCGCTTCTGCAGCCTCTGGCTTCGGGACTGCAACAAGTCCACCTGAGACTCTAGTTCAGCTTTTTGATCTTGGAGCTCCTGCAGAGTCCGGCGCAGCTTTCGGATGGCTTCCATGAGGTCTGTGTGCTCCTTCCGAGACTCCTCCAAGCGGAGCTGAGCAGCCAAGACCACCTCCTGAAAGGGACACGAACATTTACACCCTGTGATTTCCTGAAATGAAAGCATGCAATGTGCAAGACGCACATGTGCTGCACAAGAAGCTAAGCTAGGAGCCCCCAGCATGCGCAGCAAGCCTGTTGTCCTCCACCAGCTTTGTCACAGCTTTTCTTTACTCAGAAACTGGCCCTGACCCAGAACCCCCATATCAGAAGAACCATGAACTCTGCAAGAATTTGCATCAGGCCTGCATGATACCCATCACTGCCAGCATTCAGATCCTGCTGCCATCAAGATAGGGGGTGAAGACAAAGCACTGACTTCAGGGGGCATGGACTAGTATAGAAGACAGCAACCAGGAGTCCTCAGGACATCAAGGTCCATGCTGCCCCTTCTCTGTGCCTCTGCACAGGCTGTTTTCAAAGAGACATGGGAGGAGGTAGAGCTGAAAATGGATCTAATGGCCCAGGTGAGCCTAGCAGCACTGACCTACTTGGGGCAGGTAGAGACCGTCCCTTTCTGGGCCACAGGCTAGGTGCACTCAGTCACAAGGCGGCTGAGCCAGCACTGCCTCCTCCCAGGCTGCATTCCCAGGGGCAAAGTCAGACACTAGATCTGGCTCTGGTGTCTCATGTCAGGTAGATGGAATGATCCAAAACACCGTGGTCTGTGTCAAGCCCCTGGCCTCAACATCCTGTAAAGCTGTGTGGTTTTCCCCTTGAGGACAAGGCCTGAGGTCAGGGATGGAGCGGCTGTTCGGTGAAAACTGTTCTCCCAAAGGTGACTGGCAACTATCTTCAGGGAAACGTACACGATCCCTTCACAATGCCGGGCCCGGGCACAAGACTATGGCACTTTACAAGTTACCTGTCACCTTGGCTAACCTCTCTGTGCTGCCTCCCCAGTTTGAATGGGTTTACTCTTTTCTGTAATCCAGTTAATCTATTTCAGCTGTTTTCACCTGGTCTGCAGCTACTTCTGACAACTTCTCTTTGCGCCAAAGTTTACAGCCCACTCCCCTTTCTAAGTAATCACCTTCATCTAACAGGATTCCCCAGAAGTAACTCTTCTATCTGGCATTTAGCTGAGGCAGTACCTGCCTCTTTCTTTGCCCCAAGGAAGGGCACTGTGTTCCCCTAAAGCCTGTCTACCATCTGTCCCAGCTCTACGGTTGGTTCAATAAAGGACATTCCCTACAAAAGCTTGCTTCTCACATGCTCCAAGGCCCATGATGGCTACACTATCACTATGGGACACATGAAAACAGTCACCATTGTACAAAATGGTGCAGAAAAGAGAGAGGTTATACACTATTCCCCATGTCTGCTGGGATCGTAGAAGTCAGTAAACTGCAGCAAGGAAGATTGAGGTTAGACATCAGGAACATGTTTTTACCTGGGAGGCTAGTTAAGCACTGAAATCAATTTGAGTGCGGTTGTGAAATCTCTATCACAGAGGTTTCTAGGAGCAGGTTAGATAAGCGTCCAGCAGGAACAATTTAGAAGAGGTGACTTGCCCTGGGAAACAGGCCAGCTGCTTCTTGTCCTTTTCTCCAGTGTCCCACCTAGTCGTGCAGAGTCAGCGGCCTGCAGTACAGCACCTAAAGCAGTCTGCAGTCCCAGTTTCCTGGGAGATGACACACTGAGAGCTGAGATCTCCCCGTTAGGAAGTTTCCCTCGGTTCTCGGTACATTTCCTTTTGTTGAGTTCCATCCCATTAACCCTGCTTCCAACTCTCTAGCCTGCTCTCCAGCCTCTTCTCCCTCCCTGCTGCGTCTGCCCTTCTCATGACTACAGGCCGCTAGGTACCGCCCTGGGAGCCGTTCCACTGCTGCACAACCACTAGATTTCGCATCTCAGCTCTAGACCATGAAGCCTACAATGACTCCGATGTCAGCGCTGTTGCTGTGGCACTGCCACGGCAATGCCACAGAACAGGCAGGACATCCATCTTTGACAGGGAGAGCCATGGGGACAGCAGAGCCAGCTGGGCTCTTGTCTCACCCCTCTGCGGGGACTGCACAGGCTCAGGGAGTCAGCGTGCTTCACAGGAACATCCGAGGAGCTCCACACACTGCAGAGGAGAGGCAGGGACTCATCTTGGTGCTGGAAGCTACTAAGGTCTCCCAGTGCAGGGCCCAGCCAACAAACTACTAGGCACCATCCCACTGACACACTAGGCAGCTCTGCAATTAACACAAGAGTCAGAGCCAAGGACCTTACTACCCAGGAAGGCACAGTACTAAGGAGTACAGCAGGACACTTGCTCCTCACATCCAGCAAGGTGCAGGTGGAGGCAGAGAAGTGAATCCCGCTAACGATAAAACCAAGCTCTGTGCACTACCTTCTCTGTTTGGACTCTGGAGAAACAGGCCCCACCTAGTCGAGCTGCCGGCGGGACTGCTCTCCTCGTGGAGGCAGCAGGAATGACGGGACAGCCGTGTCCCACAGAGCTCGGGCATACGTACAGTTCTCTCCTGCTCCAGCAGTTTCTCCTCATCCAGTAGCTGCTGCCTTTTCTTCCTTATGGTATCCTCCTGCATACGCAAGTGAAGAGCAGATGAGCGAGTCATGAAGCAGAGCCACAACAGAACAGTCTCTACATCACTCTGGGCAAGGGAGACATTGAACCCAAGCACTTGACAGCTCCAAGCCCTGGGCCTTTGGGAACCACTGCCCTGATGCTGCCAGCCTGTCCCTGTTCTCTCCTCTCTCACTTTGTCCCTTTCCACCATTTCTTTCACTTGTGCTGTTAGCTCAGAACTCACCTGGCTTTTTGAGCAGCCGATTGTCTGCACAGCTGGGCCCTGCATCAGCACTGACACAGCGCACTGATAACACAAGCCCTTCTGAATGCCGCAATGCTGCACTGTCTTGGGGACCTGGCAGGCATGGAGCCTGCAACTTGCCATTGCTTGTGGGAAGAGGGTCAGCCACATGGAAATACATCCAGCCCCTGGCACCTTGCTATCAGGTAGTTACAGACTGCAGCACCACTCAGTCCCCTTGTTTCCTCTTCTGTGAGCATCCTCACTCACACATGGTTTAGTAAACTAAGAGCCAGCAGGAGCAGGGTATCACTAGCCCTTAGCAACAGAAAGGATGCACATAATCGGTGGATGTGAAGTGCCCATGGAGCTGACTCACCTGGCTGTGGAGCTGAGCTGACCTGGCCTTGGCCTCTCGTGCTCGCAGGTCGAGCTCCATTTCCAAGTCCTGGAGTTTTCTCTCCTGGGCAGAAAGAGAACATGTCTGAAGGAGCAGGCTGTCATAAGGGGCACGCTGAGCAAAACCAGCATGAGGGAGAGCAGCAAGCATCTCTGTGTGCCCAGGCTACATCCAGCAATGAGCTGGCCAAAGAGCTGTGCAGGCCCTTTGGGGCCCAGGGCACCTGGTCGAGCCAAGACAGGACCCAGGACCGGAGCAGGGCTCGCACTCACCTGCTCCTGGTGGCTGCGCCGCAGGTCACTGAGCTGCTCATCCAGTTCCTTCCGCAGAGCCCGCAGCTCCCCGTCGTGGAGCTGCCGGAGACGCTCCATTTCGCTCGTCAGCGCCCCAAGCCTCTCTGCTCTCTGCTTTCTCTCCTGCCACCACAACGGCAACCAGGGTAAGGAGCAGAACATGAAACTTCACAGCAAAACTGCACTCGGATGTGTGTACGTGCACACATGTGCAGCCTACCCCCACACAGTTGGGGAAAACCAATATTTTAACAGGCCAAGACCCAACTCGATTGGCTGGGCAGTGTTGTGATACAAACTGTCCAGGGAACCAACACTGCTGCTCTCAAGCCCTGCAGCCTCAGGAGCATGCAGTCTTCCAACGCCCTGATTTGTGACAGTGTCATCAGAACCTGCAGTTACGGACATTCAAGGTCAGGATCCTCACAGATGCATCAGCAACACCACAAGCCATGGTCTTGTGAAGAAACCTGCATGTGAATGTGGTGCCCACGCAAGGATGCACCCACACTCTGGGAAACTATCCAGGCACTCTCCTTAATAATGCTGCCCCTACACTCGTCGTATCAAAGCCCAGTGGGGAAGGTTGGCCCAGCCACTTCCTACACATCCTGTTTCCTACGCAGACCCAGGACCTACTGCAAGACTAGGGGCTCCACTTCACTGCTCCTGTGGCAACAAACAAATCGCTAAGGGCATCTTCTGGCTCGCCATGGTGCTCTCTGGTAGTACCTCCTCCTCGTACTGCTCCTGGATCTTTGCCAGGACCTCCCGGTGCTCCGCTTTCATCCTTTCCAGCTTCCTCTCGTGATCTCGCTCCACTTCCTGGCGCTTCTCTTTCATGAGCTCACTGAGCTGCAATGATCACAGAGGCAGCTTGCATTAAAGGCACAGCAAAGGACAACGCGTCCCCCCAAACAAGCACATCAACACCTAGACATGCCAAAGCATCCCTTATGTCCTGAGACTGGTGCAGCCCTGGCCTGTGCACTGCCTGGCATCAAAAGGGTAAAGTGCCCAGTGTCTAGACAATGGCTTGGAGATGGACAGTCGCAATCCTACAGCACCACTCTCCCCTCCTCCAGATGGGGAGGCTTTCCACCCCGCTTGCAGAACCACAGCCAGAAAGAAGAATCACCTCTCTCTCATACTCGGTTAGGTGATAAGCTTTTTGCTGGACTTTTTGCTCTGCTCTCTCCAGCGCCTCCCGTAGCTGGGTCTCGTCACTCCTCTGAGTCTCTTCTACTTGCTTCTGCAGGCTGGCAACGACCTGCCACAAGAAGGACCCACAGAGTCATCTCGGCATCTGGCCAGAAGCACCCCACTGCCCTCTCCCATAAACAGAAGCAGCATGGCAAAGCTCAATTTGCTCAGTCCCACCTCCCCTCACCTGGAGTAGGTCCAAGTGCTGAGCAAGATAAGAATCACCTTCAGGAGATGGAAAGAAGGGATGCAACCTTCACCAGCAGCACTCAGAGATGCTGCTAAGTGAAGAATTGCCACGGGTTGTGCTATGGCCCAGAGAGTAGCCTTACCTTTCGGTGCTCCTCCTCTGCTGCGGCTTTCAGCTGCTGGAGCTCAGCTGCAAACTGCTTCTCTAACACCTCGGCAGCCTGCAGGAACATCAACAACAGCCCTGGCTGAACCTCGCCAGTCAGAGGAACAGGGTGCGTAACCACCCATCTGGATCAATTCCTTATGGGGAACCTTTGGAAAAGGGCACGGTACAGGCCATCTGGGACAAAGGTGCTCACAAGGTGACTGGAGTTCTTGGAATTCCAGTCTCCAGAAGCATGGCCCAATACCCGACAAGGACATACCAAACACAGCAACATGTCCCTTGAAAGGAGGGAGACTGTGATCACAACGCAGTGTTGTGGGTGCCATTTGGTGGGACACCATTAGAAGCCCCTGCTTCCTTTCCCCGTGCATGGCAGTATCTGCATTTACAAGACACTTTGCCATAGACTTTGCTGCCCCTTCCCTCCCCCACACCTGCCGTCCTCAAAGGGGCAATACAAGCAGAGCGGGGTGTTTTGCAGAATCACTTACTACCCTTTGGTAGGGTGGGTGGCTCAATCCCCTGGGCTGGGTGCTACCAAACAGGCCACGCTGGCACAGCAGGGAGCACGTGTGACTGTGCTGGCACAGCAGGGAGCAGAACCATGAGTCTCACCTCTTTTCTTTCTCTTTCTAATCTCTCCTTTATCTCATTCAGGACTCGCTCCTTTTCTTGCTCCAGCCCCATCCTCTCTCTCTGCTGAGCCTCCTCCACTTCCAGCTTTATCTTCTCCAAAGCACATTTCTTCGTCTCCTCTGCTCTCTCTCTCTCTGACTTCTGCAGGGATTCATACTCCTCCCTCAGCTTCTGTAATGCCGCTTCTTGCTCTGCCCTGGTGGGTTGATGCAAGGGGTGCAAAGAAACACACACACGAGACATTCATACTAAAATGTAGTACTGTGTTTACCAACCCACCTTGCAGCAGCAACTGCTACAAGCAGTTCATAACCCTGAAGGAATGAAGAGCAAAAGCACAGCCAGGTTCACAAACAAGGATCCCTCAAGCTTTACCTAGAATTTATATTTTGGAAGTGGATGACCAAAGAGTCAGGCAAAGAACAAAGACGCTATTAGTGTATCTGGAGGCTGCCTGTCTTTCTTTTCAATTATATGTAGACATGAAAACAATGCCTTATGTTTTCTCCAGCTCTCCTCATAAGCCCTTGAAACCCTTCTAAGCTAGGAGAAGATGCCTACTCAGCATAACCCACTCAGTCATCCTATTCTGAGTAGACAATGGACAGTGGAGAATGCTCTTTCATTCACAGCCCTGGTTTAAGAGGAATGAGACAATCCCAAGACTTTTCTCTGTAGGATGCTGCTCTGTCTTGCCTCCAAAGGCATCAACCTCTTCTGCTTGAAAAGGGCCCAGCAGACCCCAGTGCAACTTGTCAGTTTTGCCTTCCATGAACAGATGTTTCCCTGAATCTACTGTGATCATTGGCACTGACACGAGGGGAACCCTGCAAACACGGGACAAAGTCACCTCGTTGGCTAAGGCGTCGCCTACAGCACCTGCACACGTTAGGTGTATCACTTGCCAGCGCTCTTCATGGACAGGGTCTCTTCCCCCACTTCCCCTCCTGTCTTCCCCAGCGGCTGTGGAGTCCTGAGGCACGGGGCATGCAGTTTCCATGACATGGAGTGAATTCCCCACCTGATTTTCTCCTTCTCTGCCTCTGTCTCTGCGCTGATCTGGGTTCGCAGCTTAGAGAGCTTCTTGCTCTCTTCCTCTCGCAGCCAAAGCTCCTCCTCCTCAGTGGCCTTTGCTAGCTCTTCTTTTAGAGACCTGAGAGATGAGCACCACATAAAAAGATCAGATGCTGTAATAACTTGCCCCCAGCTTCCCGAGGCCCACGGATCCAGGGCTGGTTCCCGGTGGCATCACCTGCCTGGCCAAAGCTCCCCTGGGGTCCCAGGCCCAGTTCTTTCCCAGGCCCCATTTCTTTCTTGCCCAGTGAGAAGCTCCTTGGCTTGCTCCCTGTGTGGCTGTCAAGACCATAGGCTGATGGGCTCTCACACTTGCCAGGGCGTATTCCCTACTCCTAAGAGCCTAAATCGGAGGCCCCTACGTGAAGCTTAAAAGTAGCAGAGCTCGGCAAACAGTGCTCCTGCGGCAACTCCACGTTCTCTACTGCTTCAATCTCCAATCCTATCATTGCCATTTAGCCAAGGACTTGAAAGGTTGCCAAATAGTAAGGCCCTGACCACAGAAGGGAATGCTGTCACCAGGTTTGCGACCCCAGGGACAGGTTCAGAGCCATGCTGAGACCCACACCTGTATCAGATCAGAGCTCTTCCTACACAGAAAGGCTCCCTGATCTGCCGTGGAAATGGTGCTTTGCCCAGGCACAGAGGTAGTGTGGCCCCAAGCACCTTTAGGAGAACCTCCTGGACTTCAAGAGGTGCAGGCTGCCATGCGCAGGACAGAGCCTGCACATGCAGCGGGAAAGACCATCCTTCCACCCTCTGCATCCCTGGCCCAAGACACTGGTGGGGTGGCACCCATCCCGTCTGCCCGCTGTGACATGCGTATGCTGGAAGCTACTCCAGGACTCGGGGATGGCAGAGCGTGGTACAACCCAAGTTCCTGGCCTCCAGCAATGAATCACAGCGGTGCGCGGGGGCTGGAGCACAAGAGGAAATCACCTGAGGGATTTCTCTTTCTGCCGACGAAGCTCCTGAGCTTCCTCCTCCTCCTTTTGCCTCAGCTCCTCCCGCAGCCGCTGAACTTCCTCCCTCTTTGCTTGCAGAAGATGAGTGTCCTCCTCCTCCAGCTCCTTGGCAGGTCCCTCCAGGGGCTTCTCTGCAGGCTGGTGTGAGGACTCTGCTTGCTGGGTCCCCTCCTCCAGTTGCCTAGCATAGAGAGCGAGCCCTTCAGAGCCAGTTACAACTAAATTGCACGATATGACAAGAGCCGCAACGCTCCAACCCTCAGCAAGACCTGCCCCCACAGGCCTGAAGGCCACTTGTGGACACTGGCCACACACACCTTACCACACCCCTGTGAGACAGAGAAAGGACAGGCAGAAAGTGCTGTTCCCACCACCTGGTCTGCAGGACAGCCCCCTGCTCTTTCACTAAGGGACAACTTACCACAGTTTAGCTGCCACTGGCTGTAGGGGAAGAGCGTGCACACAGACAGTTACCCCAGAGGCAGCTGGCACACAGTAAAGCTCTGCCCCTTTCTACCCTGCCATGAAGTACAGTTTTTAATGCTGCTGCTTCTGACAAAAGGCAGCACAGCCATGAAGCTCATGGAAAAACGTGCTTTGGTACAGGCACAAAATGATATCCCACTCTATCAGCGGCCATGTCAAAGACACAAGGACTTGGCAGGCTCACTCAGAAGAGGCAGATGGGCCTCAGCCTTACTGGGACCTGGGAGCTCAGAGGTGCCAGTCACACCGGCTGAGTGTCAAAAACCCAAAGCAGCCACTGGAAGTGCAAGTGCACTAGAGCAAAGCAGGCACTCGAGACCCCGGAGGACTCACGTGTTCTTAACACACCTGCAGGTCAAAGCCCACACTGATGCCCACAGCAGAAGTGTCATCTACCCGCCAAAGCCTAAAAGCTCCTTCTTTCCATTTAATTCATCCATTTTCCTCCTCTGGCCACCATTTGTTTAAAAAACCACGTGTACACATCCACAACACAACTTTTCCAAGGACAAGGTGGTGGTGGCCACCGCAGCGCGAACATCCCTGCCTTGCCCTTCCAGGCACCACAGATTCACTCGCTCGCCTTTGCCCTGTGAGCTACTCGGCCAGTTGTGCCCAACTGCATCCACTGGGCTCTTGCTCAGTATGGGCAGGGAAGCTGGCGAGACCATTTACAGCGGGATGCTTCATGTACTGCAGAGTAGATGACTGCAAAGACCCATTTATTCCCTGGATTTTCCTGGGCTGTGACCTCACCAGCTCAAATGAGCCATGAATTAGCCACTAAATGTATTTCTCCCTTATGGCTCCGGGCTTAGCCACATAGCCCATAACTAGAGGGGTGCAACTGGCCTTGTCAGCCACATGCAGTACCCAAAGGGCTCTTCTCCAAGCTGGAAGTGAGCAGATCTTGCCTGGAAATGAACCTGAGGGCCTCCTTCCTCTCAGTAACAAGACCAGGACGCCTCTTTCCGTACCAGAGAGGGGCTGAACGGAAAGAGAGGAAGAGAAACTACCCCCTGGCTCCCCATGCAGTCACAAATGTACTGGATTACTGGTCAGCTCACAGCTCGAGGGGAATTAAATCAAGCCCTTACGCCCTGTGAGAGACAACAGGGTCCTCTGGACTGATAAGACTATGGCGTCATGCCTCCACTTACTCCAGGGCATAAATCTCTTCCTGTTTGGGATCCTCTAAACCTATGGATTTTTCTTCTGCCTTTTCATGAGTGCTGAAGGGGCCCAAATCCCTCTCACTTGGCAGCAATGGAAAGGGAACAGAAGAGCGGGTTAGTGAAAAAGGCATTTAGAGGAGGGTGGGGGCCGGATGCAGTGCTAGCACTTGGGGCAGCGCTGTTGCACACTTGCCAACAACACCTGCTTGGCTGCAGGGTGAAACGATGGCTCCCTTCCATCTGCAGCAGCAAAGGATCTGTGGGCGGTTGGGGGCTAAGTTGGCACTTATCAATCTCCTCTCCTCCAAGTCCTTGGAGAAATTCCCTGGGATGAACCAGCCCATTAGGCATACTCACACTGCATCCGAGTCACAGCTGGAAATGTTGGCAGGCACGTCCACATCGCTACTCCCACATCTTAGAGGCAGAAAGGAGAGAGACTAAGCAAGTATAAAGCAGCTTCATTAGCTGAGAGAAAGAGGGAGGAATTTAGAGATGCAAACAGAGCTCAAAGAAGCAGGCCTGAAATGATCAGGACACACCTTCCATGCTGGGAATGCATGTCCAGGAAGCCTTCCCATGGGCAACACCTCCCAGCACAAGCTCCCAAGTGCCTGCAGCAGGTCACCAAGGACTGCCCCAGCTAGCTCGGTTTCTCTGCAAGGTCCCTTGGAACAGGGCCGTTGGCAGTACCAGGGCATGGTCCTTGGTGCCTGTCTGCCCAACACCCCAGAAGACCGTGTGGGTTCACAGGGCGAGCAAGGTCTCAACACGTTCTCTGCAAACAAAACACACTCTGGCTCCCCTCAGAACCTCAGGGGCAGACTGAGCTGCCTGCTTCACATGCCTGCAACACAAATCACCAAAAGAAACCTCCCACCACCACCACTTTCTAGCCCTTGCAGCAACCAAGTGCCTGGAAGCTGGGCGTGTCTGGGGATAACCAGCATCACTCCCTAGCGTGAAATCTCCAGGAGACAAAACAATCTAATCCAACGTGCGTTCACATTCTGACTTGCTTTGGGGTGGTACCTTCAGGGAGGGACATGGAGCTGAACCCACTTATGTCAGGACTGGGTTCCCTCAATACCAGCAGCAGAGAAGCCAGGCTTTCCCTGGACACCCTAAAGCCAGGGACAAGCTACCAGTGCAAGATCAATATCCCAACAGGCCCAGTGCCCAGGGAATGGGGTGGGGCCACGATGGATTGAGCATACAGTCATCTCCAGTGGTCGAGTCTCCCACAGTTAAATGCCAACGGGAGATCTGAAACAATCCGGAATGCACTGGTAGGACAGCCAAAACACTGGCTGATCTTAGCCTGGTCAGCAATACAGAGGAGAAAAATAACCTTCCTAGCCTTTGAGAAGAGTCAGATCGCCTGGAGGGAAACAAGGAGCCAACTGCGCGTCTGGTGGAGCTTACAGGGACATGAAAGGTAAGCAGTTTGCTCGCTTCCCCAGCCAGAGGCCTGAAGCAAGACTGAAACCTGCTGATACAGCAGGGGAAGGGGAGGGAGGCATGGGGGAAGAGAAGAGAGAAAAGTGAAAGATGGAAAAGCCTGCAAGGGGCTGCAGAAACTTCAAGGTGTTTTATCAGGGGGATTCCTGCAGGGGTTGCAAAGACCAGACCATAACAGCCTCAGGTGAGGGCTGGTCAGGAAAGCAGCCTGGACCCAGAGGGTCCTATGCACCCTTTGTGGCTCTGCACCATCTCTATGTCATACCTCACAGCGCTCTGGGCCCTTTTGCTTTGCTCTTCCTCTATGCTGGCTTGGCTCTGGTCCTTCTCCTCTTTTCCCAGTTCCCGGGCCTGCAAGTAAAAGCAGAGTGGAGTTGGTCAACTCTTGTGCAGTCAATGCTTGTCTCGAGAATGCACAACAGCTCTGAAGAAGACCTGCTGGAGACCTGTGCCAGGCTGTTCCCATCACTGAGCACTTTCCCATGTGCCAAACCAGCTAGCTCCAGAGAACCGTCCAGGCAGTCCTCCAGACCACAGTGCTCTGTGCTTCTCCGCTGCATGCCGAAGACCTAAGAGAACATGCAAGCCGTACTCACCAGGCCTGCGACACCAACAGACAGATTCCCCATTTCTGTTGGTGCTTTGAAAGTCAGGTCCTGTCAAAGCATCACCGGTCAGACCCCCCCCAGAAATCACTGGTTGCTTTGGAACATTTAGGCTTAAATTGCTCTTTCTGTTCCAGACAAAGGGAAGTAGAGGCAGAAGTGGAACGCTAGGCCCAAGCCACAGTGAGCCCATGTGGAGCTGGGAACAGCCCCACCTCATGCTTCAGCCCTGTCCAAATCCTGGCTCCTCTCCAGCATGGGGTCAGAACAGGACTGTCCTGATATAGGAATGAGGAGGGCTCATGCCTGACCGCGTGGAGACCAGCTTCCCCCCAGCACTGGGCAGAAAGAAAGGCTCCCTCCATCTGGCTGTGCACTCGGGACCACTTGTGCTGCCTTCTTAGTGAAGTGGCCATGCCCCTGCTCCTGCCCAGAGATGCTGCCCCCAACAATGCAGATGCTCTGGCAGGGGAAGGATGAAACTGGGAAACCTGTAAAATCTGCTGGGAATAAAGGAGTAGAGACATGGACAGTGGAGCCTTGGGTAACGGCATAGGACAAGACTGGGCCATCAGAAACACCCCCACTGCCTTGACCTAGCCAGGGGAGGGAAGCCCCAGACCTCCCTGGTGGCAGTGCCCCTTCAGGAGGGAAAGCGTTAACCGTGCCTCTTTCCAGCAAGGATCCAGGCACTGGTATAGGCGCCGCGGGGGCGGGGGTGGCGTGCTCACTGAGGGTGGAGTGCTGAGAGCTGAGGCATGACTTTGCCATATGGAAGTGCACCACAGGGCAGAGCCAAAATAAAAACGAAATTAAAAATAGCAGTGATTTATGCAAATTTCTAGCGGAGCAAACAGCAGAAGGATTCCCGGCTAGTGCTGTCACTTCCCATCACGTCAGCGTGCCGGCTCCCTTCCTCCTGCCCCGGCACAAAGAGCCGCAGCTCCCGAGTGCCGGAGAGCCCAGCAAACCTCTTCTCCCTCGCCCTGGGCTCCATCACTGCCACCTCAACAAGAGCCCATGGGGACGGAGCCTGCACTGGGCCCTGCCGGCCCTGGCCCCGTGCTGTGGGCTGCTTCCTGGCTGTCCCTCAGGACTCAGATCTGTTGTGAAACGGGGAGGTCAGCCCATCTTGCAGGGGATCAGGCCCCCTGCCAGGGGAGGGCTGGCTACTAGACAGAGCAGGGGACTGGGCTCTGAGGCCTGGCTTTCAGTGTGGCTCTGCCGAGCCATCTGCCCCTGCAGCTCTATGAGTGGGCAGCACCCACCCATACAGCTGCAGGTGAAGGTGCCAAGGACTGTTCTTGGCTTGGCTTCCTGTCCCCTGGTTGTAGGCGGTGCTCAGAGTCCACACTGAGACAGAAGCAGCCATCACGGGAAGGTTGGCGTGGGGGGAGGCTAGCACGGGTAAGGCTGTTTTGGCTCCAAACCTGGCTTTCTTTTAAGTTAAATAAAACAGTAATGCCCTGAAAGGGAGACTTCACCTCCTCTCCAACTTTACTGTCTGGCCCTCAGACCAGGCAAAATACGGCTTGCATCCTATGTGAAACCTGTATTGAAGGATCTCAAAGCCCTTGGTGAGGGGTGCAGCACTCTGCCCTTCCTCGTGGCCAACATTCGCCCCACTGCAAAAGGAGGATGTGAGGGGAGAAGGCAGCAACCCACCCATCCATACCCATCCCCAGCAGCGGAGCTGGGAGTGAAGCCCAGTCCCTCATTGTAGACAACGGACAAACCAGGGGCTAAGCTGCCACACGGCCCGACAAAACAGACAGGCTGCAGAACCCACATCCTGGCACAGGCCATTCGGCTGCCACACTGGCCATTTCAAATCCACACTTTGTCAAAGGATGCAGAGGCAGAGCAAGCCAAGTCTGCAGACAAACAGTCCAACAAACCCCGCCAGTGCCAGGCAAAAACCTCCTGTCTCTCTACACAAAGGAGCAGCTGCAGTTCTGCAGGGGGCACCGCTCAAATCCACCTCTCTGTGCTCGAGACCAGGCTGCCATAAACTCGAAGCCTGTCTGCTCCAGTGAGGAATCTGTCTGCACGAGCCTGTGTGGCAGCAAAGGGGAGAGGGGGTGGCGGGGAGGCAGACGGGGACGCAGCAGGCACGTGCTCTGTTTGCCTTTCGCATCTCATCATCCTCATTCTCAAACACAAGAGGACAGGTGTGTACTCCAAAGCCAGCAGAGCACCCTGGATGGCTCTTCTCTGCTGGACAGGTGGCAGGTTTGTCACTCGGGGTCTCTTCCAGAACAGCTGATTGATTCACTTACAATCAGATCAAGGCTGAGTGAGCCCCAGCTGGAGCCTGACCTGCTGCCTACCCACGCACTGCAGAGCTCGTGTGCTGCAAGAGAGGTGGCAGGGGAGGCGGAAGCGATACGTGGCGGGCGCACCGGGCTGCCAAGGCAAGTACAGAAACCCAAGACACATCCAAATGCCCTGCAGTCCAACCCAGCCCTACTGCAGTCACGCTCGTTGCTGAACGGGCATGGCTGCCACTCTTTATGCTCCATATGGACTCTGAGAACGGCTCTCAGGTCTCAGGGAAAATTTGGCAACCCACTAAAAACAAAGCCTGAGTCCCGTTACTGAAAACGGTCAGGGCAAAATACCCCCTCTTCTCTCTCTCCCCCACCATCCTATTTTTTTTTTTTTTTGTCTCTCAGCATGAGAGATTTGTTTTCCCTGCCACCATTTCCTGTCATCCAAATCCCACCCATCTGCTTCTGGGGAGGAAAGAGACATACACACGCACAGACGAGCAACATGGCAGAAAGTCCGCCTCACCACCACAGCCCCAGAGAAAGCCAGTTCTTTGTACATGCCAGGGAGCCAAGGGCCAGGGGCATGCACGTGCCCCGATATAAGCCTCGTAAGCCATCGGCCCCAGGCATCACGGCTAACCAGATGCCCAGGAGAAGCGCACACTGCAGCTTATTCTGCTCCTCAGTGGCCTGCACTTCTGGACAGGCTGCTGTAGTCGTGCCAACCGAAGGTCTCATCCCGGCTCTGCAACAGACTCATTGTGCGGACTTGGGCAAGTCACCGAACGCTCTGCAGAAGCTTCCTTTCAGAAATGCAGAGCACAAAGCCTTGTCTGTGGTTGAGCAGCTAACAATGCAGCCTTCTCCCCCAGCCGCTGCTCAGCACCCAAGGTCAAGCATACTGCTACCACTCACCTCCAGCTCAGAGCCATCCTGGACAGGAGACAGAGCGTCCACATCCAGCACCTGCTCGGAGAGCCGACTTTGGAAGCCAAAGTCCTAAAGAGAACAAAAAATGAGAGGGTCAGTTCCTGGGGGGTCCACAGGGGCCTGTGCTTCCTTCTAGCTCATCTGAGCACCCAGGGCTGAGTCCCTTGTACCAGCATAGAGAAGAACTGCCCAGAGAAAGATGGTTACATCAGGATTCAACAAAATATGCCTGAGAGGCGTGCCACTAAGACAAAAACAGTAGGCAGGCAGACCCTGCACTACACCTGCTTGCAACGCCAGTGCTGAGGCATGGCCTGGGATACCCACTTCCCAGGCTGGAGGAGTCCAGGACAGGGCAGAGCTCATGCAGCAGAAGAGGAGAGCAGGGAAAGATGGTGCAAAAGACATTCACCAGCTCACAGTTCTCCTGCCAACTGACCTGCTGGAAACAGTTTTTTGGAGGCTCCAAGCTGGACAAGCCACGGGCCAGGGATTGAGAACTGTAATCCCCAAATGAGTAAGCCCGCACGCCCGGGCTGCAGGGCTGAAACACCGCAGCCAGAGGACTTCACAGGACTGCTTCCAGCCCGCCCGCTGTTTCATGCTGGTACGTGCCTGCCCCCACCTTGCAGGCCCAGTGGGCAGACACACCATGCGACACATCCAAAGGGCCCCACGGAGGATCTTCCCCCTACTCCTTGCATTTCAAACTTTAATACTGCAAGAGCACTTCCTAAAATTCAGCCTGTGCAAGCTGCCCACAGGGCTGTGGATCTCCGAGATGTCCTCCTTGCCAGCCCAGGCGTGCGCAGAGCACGTGCAGACGGTAGCAGACCCATGGAAAGGTGCTGCTGGGAGCCGTAGCACTTGCCAACACATGGGCTGCTGCTAACGCTGACAAATAATGTCATTCCCAGCAATGCTCTGGCCACACCGCCTGCGCTCCTCCTGGCAGATGGCAATGGCAGCTTCCTGCGGAGATGAGAAGATGCTGATGGGCCTTTTCCTCCCTAGCTCACGGCTACCCTTCTGGATGTTCCCCCTCCCCCTCGTGGAGCAGCCAGGTTCCCCACTCCCCTTCAGCAGGTGGGAAGGGGCCGTTTCCCACTTGTCTCTGAGTTTTTACACTGCTTGTCACTGCCTTTTTCTTGCCATTCTCTAATTTGGGCCGCGAGCTTCAGCTGAGCAAGCTGACCTCATGCATTTGCTGCCCCCCCCACACCCACCCAATACACAGCCCACAGACAGGAACTGAGGATGAGCACAGGAGCACAGTGCTGGAAGGGGCCCCACGGGTCTTCGTGTCCACTGGCCACTGTTAACTGAAGGAATGCCCCAAACCGCCACTTCAAGCCCTCCCCGACATATACAAGGCACAAAACCCACAACCCTGACAGCACCCCAGCACATGCCAGAGGCAACAGCAAGAAAAAGGCCAGCATTGCCAGGGCAACCACAGGGGAGCAGTTAATTAAACCTGTGCCCTGAACATCCCAAGAGAAGGACTGTGCCCCACACTACAGAGGATAAGATACTTGCCCCTTTTATATCATCTCCAGCTCCCCTGCGGACGCCTCCCTTTACCACGACTGTACCCCATGCCTTCTGCACAAGACCCTGCAATACCCCAACTTTGCCTGTTCCCCTTGGCTGTATGCCTGCCTCGTATCATCCCACAGCCCAGCCTTCCTGACACACCAGTCTCACCCACATTCCAGGCCTCAGCAGGTAACCAGCACCAAAACACCTGCTCAGGCTACTCGACCCCAAGCTGTGTCTGGCTTATGCGTGGGGGAGGTCTGGCAGCTTGGGAATCAGAGCTGGGGTTACGCCTTGCTCTGCCACCTACTCACCACAGGACATCGGCCCAAATTTAATCACTCTGGAGGTCCAGCTTGCTCTGTCTTTAAAGCACCAGAGGCCGAGACCAGTCTGACCTGCTCAGGAATGCTTCAAGATGCTTAGGAGCCAGGCAAGCATGCTGCAGAATGCCACGTGGGGCTGAGCCACAACAACCAAGGGACCATGCAGTAGCTCAGATGGCAGGGCTGCAGGATGCAGGAGATGCCAGCTACGCAACTGGCCCAGTGCTCCCACAAGAACAAAGCCCACGCCCCAGGAACCGGTCCCTGACTCACCATAACCTGCAGCAGCTGGCGATCCACATGGTTAGCAAGGGGCGCATCCTTCCCACGCTCGCTGGCCTCAGAGTCCTTTAAAAACCCAGAAAGGAAGAAGTTACAGCGTGCGCCTGCTGCCCTCCCCGTTCCGCGGGCATGCCCAACACGCAGGAGGACAACGGCCGAAACTTGGGAAGTCAAGCTAATGCACCAGGGAGGAGGAAAGCAGCCACCCCCAAGTCTCTGGGGCATCCAGGGAAGACCTTTCCAAGGGTGCAAGCCATGGCCTTGCCGAAAGCACCATGTGATGCAGAGAAAGGACTTTTGGAGAAAGGAGGGCTAGGAAAGAGCAGGGAAGGCTCTTCAGATGAGCTGCCAAACCCATGGGCTTCCTGAGGCAAGGCCTTGTCGACCGCCCAAGCTCCTGCAAAGCCTCTGACAACCCCACATACACCTCACTCCAACCACTGTTCCCTGCCGGTCTCCAGCTTGCCACTCAGCTCCCAGACTCATGTTCCTCTATCCATTTTCCCATCCAGATAGTGCACTACCTCCTATGACTGGCAATCACCCTTAATTAGCAATGCCTGTGCAACCCCTACTCCTAGACACACATGTGGGCCTGATCAGGATGATGCTCAGAACAACACAGCACTACAGCACTGAGGGCTGCAGTGCTGCTCCAAAGACTATGGCCAATAACAAGTATGGATGCTAACAGGAGTGGCCCACCGGTCCCAATCCCCAGCACTAGTGCCTGCTTAACTCTGAGCCCCTGAGCAGTCTCACTGGCTTCAGCAGGTTTGCTCCCACGAGCGACGCTGAACATGCATGCAAGGCCTTGGAATCATAGAGCCATAGGGCTGGAAGGGACCTTATCATCTCAGGGCCTTATCCCGAGAAGCACCATCTAGGTTCTGCGTTGTAACTTCCAAAGCCCTTGTACAGAGAAGGTGCTCTACAAATACTCCATAACTGCAGGAAGAGAGAGCCTGGACTGCGGCGAATCACTTCACCACGGCTCTAACGCCTTTGGATGCCTGCACGTGCATGGCACGCCCAGCTCCTGTGCGTGTCCCCTGCTTCAGCTCAGGCGCTCAACCTGCCTTGCTGGGCCAGCACAGGCTTTGCTCTCACCAGGGACCACACTAGAAGGCACCTTCTGCTCTCCAGCCAGTCAGTTTTTGGGTCTCTCTTCAAAAAGGGTGGGGAAGGTAACTTGGCTACCAGGAGGCACTGTAGACAACCCACAGCTCTGGAAGCAACCTCTGCAGTTCGGTCCTCTCCCCTCTCCCTACAGCATCTCCCCCTTCAGAGTTGTGACACCACAACTGGCAGCACTTTTACACCTTTGCCCCCTCCCCCTGCACAAGCTGACAGAGAGAACACAGAAGGGGAGTGATGAAGAACCACTGACAGCTGGGCTTGGTGTGAACTTCGCTGTAAAACCTGCTTACTCAGTGTAGGCGGCAGCACTGAAAGATTCAAAAGCAGTGTCCCGGTGCCGTGTTTCTGCCTGTCAGGTGCTTTGGACAGCACTTTGCATGCATATCAAAGTAGGGTTCCCTAGCTCAAGGCTGGGATTTTGTAGAGAACTGCAATCCCCTCCAAGAAACGCATCAGCGCCTAGGAAAGTGCTTACACACACGCTTCGCTCCAAGCCACCTGCCTACATCCCACCAAAGGCAACAGGATGTAAGCACGTGCTGGAAGTGCCTTCCTATACCTGGGTCTCGGAAAGCCGGGGAGAGGGCAGGACAGGCCAGACCTCTCACGCACAGCCCTGCCCAAACAGGCCAGTTCCTTACTTCTCCAGCCTCCAGCTTGCTGTCTGTTTGCAAATCAGCTGCTTCTTCCCTCGTTTCACTTGCAACCTTCCCATCGATGGACACAGTGTCAACAGTGACCGCCAGGCTTGCTGGCTGATCTGCCTCAGCAGCTCCCGCATCTGGAGATGCAGCGCTGGACGGCCCACGACTGCTGGGCGCGTCCGTCCCCGCTGTCGTCTTCTCCCCCAGAGTGCCTGGCTGCTCCTGAGCTGCTGAGATTTCACCTTCTACCTTAGCATCCTCCTTTTCCATTAGCTCAGTCCCAGGGGGTTTCCCATCACACTCCTCTTTGTTTAGGCCAGACAGGCTGCTGTCAGCATCTCTGTAGAGTAGTTTATCTGGAGTCGGAGGGCACGCACCAGCAGAGGACTCCTCTCCTTCAGCATGTCTTGCTTGTAAAGACTCCTTCTAGGCAGCAAGTTAAAGACAATTACAGCTGCACTCCATGACCGCTCTCCCCCAGCTAGGGGAAGATTCTTATTGCCAAAGCGGGGCTACATATTCCTACAGGAAGGATGGCAAAGCTCAGGGTACTTCAGTGAGGCTGCTTTTAATTTATTCCCTTTTTGGGAAAAGGGGCCTCATTATGCTGAATGCACTTCACCTCCCGGGGCTGGAACTGGCTTTTACTGAGCGGCTCGCACATTCTACGGATGCTAGCAGGCATGCGCTAGGGACGGGGTTATGGCGACCGCAGGCTGTGCCTTGTGGCAGCACTCACAGAACCTCAGTCTGTTTAGTAGCAGAGACTTGTTTCTAAAGGACAGTGCTTTTGGGTTTGTAAATTTTGCTTGGAACCATCACCTAAGGGGAGGTAAGGCAAGGTGTGTCCAGCACAGTGCCCTCTTCGGCATAGGCCCAAGACCTGGCAGGAATTAAAGGCGCAAGTCTTCAGGTTCAGGAGGACAAAACCAAGCAGAGCACAAAGGCTGGTGCCCCGGGACTGTCTAGAGCTCTCTGCATGGTGCATGCTGCACTTGGGAAAGGGCCCAGGCCCCCAAAGATCCAGCAACGTGGCCTGGCAGCAGGAGTTTGGGACCCTCACGGTAGTGCAAGACCTGGGCAAGCAGGCAACGTCCCTCATCAGCATGCATGGAGCCACCTGCAGCACAGGTGTTTCGTTACTGCTGTTTCATTACCACTGCAGCGACAAGCCTCTGTACAGTGCACACCGTGCATGAGTGGCATGTTTTACCAGGGGATTTTTTTACTGTGGTGTTGCTTTAAAGCATCGGCTGCAAGGATTCCTACGGGCTGTCGCTCCACTGAGGGAGCTTCTCTGGCTCCAGTCGACCGACCTATTAGTCAAGTTAGGGAAGGGCAGACAGCAACCAAATCACTTTCCCCTAATGCTGCACTTCCAAGTGTCACCACCAATTGAATGGGGAGTGGAAGGAAAGCCTCAAGCCCATCTGCACAGCAGCTCCGTACCCAGCTAATGGTCCTATAAGCATGCTGTGCTCTAGCTGGCTGGCCTTCCGGGGCTTGCCAGGGTAAATGAGGGCTGGGAACTGATTTTACAATCTGGACAATTATCTTCCCTGGTCTCCATGGCACTTCCTCCTTAGGTGTGGATGTCAGTGTGCCCAAAGAGACGTGTGCCCACCGGCTGTGCCTCATGGGATGGTCTGCTCTGGAATTTACCCTTTTCACCACTGAACGTGCGAGAGAGTGCCTTTTAGGAAGGGCCACCCCACAGCAACGTTCACCCCTCTCCAAGTGGACTGCACAGGGTCCTGACTGCACAGCATGACACATGGACCAAACAGGAGCTACTACCATTCCCACCACACAAATGGGTACGCTCTTCCCTCTGATGGGCACAGGCACCCAGCAGCATTCACTGGAGCACTCGTGGGGCCTCTGCATACAAAGAGGCAGATGTCTCTTAGGACAAAGCTCGTATGAGCCAGTGGCCCAGCTCAGAAACTGGTTTTTGCACAGCCTCGAGGACAGACGTGGGAAGCCTAGCTGCAATGCTGCGTCTGACTGATCGCTACACACAGCTCTACACAAGACACAGCTATGTGTCTCTCACACAAGCAAAGCCTCCATTTTGCAAGGACAGAGCAAGTCCTTCTAGGCATTCGAGTGCTAGTCAGGTAGTAATTGGCTCCAGCTGGTCCTCCTGCAAGCTGGCACATAATCTACCTGCAGCTGAGTGACATGGTGTGCAACTCCTGCCCGTCAAGTAAATTACTCCTGAACAGAACGCCCCCAGCGATCAGCACAGATCTGAAGCAAACCCAGCTATATGGACGGGGCTGGATTTCAGGAAGCAAGTCTTGATCTGCAGCAGTATCCTGCTCAGCGCACGCAACAGTGCAGCCGTGTCACCCGCTGGAGCATACACGACTTTCATGGGCAGGATCACCGTGCAGGAAACTTATCTTTATTTTGCTTTCAACCAGCAAACCAAATGCGAGCCCTATGGCTTTTGCTGCTGGAAGCCAGAGTCACGAGTTAAGGCTGTGCTCAGACAGAGCAGCCCACAGAGCGGGGCAGGTTCTGCGGCTGTCAGGAAGGATGCCTTCCTGCTGCTTTGCAGGGTGGTAAGTCTTTCTCATGCACTGCCAGGGGACAGAGCCAAACAATGCAACCCCCTGATGCCACATCATAGCACTAGGAGCGAGCTATTTTCTACTCGAAGCCTCAGTGACATCATGCAAGCCAGTGATGTCAGAGAGCCACTGGTCACCTCTCTCAGACTTCCCGTTTCATCGGCAGAATTCCTCCGGTGCTGGAGCTCGGGTTCTGTGACGTCAGCTAACCGGCTGCCACGGCCGTCCTCCTCTGCTTTGCAGCTGCCCTGATGAACGGGGTAACATCTGCTAGCCAACACGCCCCTGCCGCCCTCTGAACACAGGGCGCTTGCTCATCATGGCTTCCTCCCCTCCCGCCAGTACAGCATGGACTAACGACCCAGAGAGGAATTTAGCATTTTGCATCTTTCTTCTTACTGATGCTGTCTTAATGGAAGACAAATTACATTTCCAGAAGAAAGGCAGAAACATCACCAGTAGGGAATCCCTCGATTCCCCCCGCTTGTCTCCAGAACATAACGGAGCTGGGTGGATTTTGATACTCTGAAAGGAGCAGAATCCAGAGCACTTCATTGCTGGACTCAGGCACCTACTTCCCACAAGTTGTTCATGAAAATCCCAGGGACAGCACTAGATGCGCCACACACCCCCAGCCCCAACCCACCCATCCTCGTCTCTGCAGAATGCTTTACTGCATCGCTCTCCAGGTTCACCTCCTTGCCATGTGAACACAGCCTGGTAGCAGATTATCCAGACCACTGGCACGAGAGAGCAACAATTCTCCCCAGAGACCCCTCCACCAGGAGAGCTTCAGCGCAAGGCTGCACAGATACCGAAAGGGGACAGGGAACCCACGTGTGAAGATAGTCACAGCAGCTGCCAGTGGGTGAGCCCGGGCTGGACGGTCCTCAGTCAAAGTGCTTCCTGTGCCCTGCCTGGCAGCATGCAACCCAAACACCCAGGTGCCAAGCTGGTCCCACTACATGAGTTTTGGGGCTGCTGCTTGGTGAACGGTCAAAGCACTGGCCATTTAAACATATCCATGGTTCTCCCAAGCACTCCCCAGAGCAGGGGCTCACCCCACCAGCCTGAAAGCACTAGGTTGGCTATAGCCATTTTTAACCGTGCTCTCTGCTGTAGTGAAGAGAACAGCGTTGTGAGCAGCCTGTCCCATTCCTGCCCCTCAGCCAGCCAGCGCGGTCTTGGTGTTTTAGGGACAGCTGGGGAGAGGTGCGATTTCCTTGGAATAGGCAGTGCTGCTCTCACACATGGCCCGTCATGAACACATGCAAGCATGCTGCACTGCGCAGAGTTTGGGTACAGATGGAGTTCTCCCTCCAAACATTACCGTCTGGTAAAAAATATCATTGCTGCATTTTATTTTTCTGTAGCACAGACAGACCATGTGACCCCTGGAGTTGATCTGGAGAGGGATCTCCTCACCATGCACAGCACCAGAGCCCCCGGACAGTCCAGCTGCCTGCTGTCTTGCACAGCATTCTCTGTCCACTAACCCCCAGGCAGGGGCTCTCAGGCCATTTCCATGTGCTCCAACATCCTCATGTGCACCTAGGCATGTTAATGCCACTCCAGCAATTACCACGTGAACTAGAGATACAGGCAAATCCCTCCAAATGGGCTCAGAAACTAGTTAACCAGCACTAGCCCATCATTTCTGGCCCCACTAAGCACCCCTGTCCTTAGAAAAGGTGCCGGTTTCATAGGTACAAATGACTCATGATGGAAGGAAACCCACTCTCCAGTTCTTCAGCCTCTGGCTTATTCTGATGTTTCACCCCAGTCCCTAATTGCGTTACTCCTTTCCCTCTGCCTCATTCCAAACACCACCCTTGGAGAGCGCTGGATTTGTTCCTGGCCATGCTCCTTGCTCTGGACTGGCTCGTTTAATTCGGGAGTCTCAATTCTCACCAAACACTCCTGCACTTTGGCACGGCACTAACACCATTGCTTAGTGTCTCTGGACATGGACTCTTTGCCTCTGATCCCTGCCTGGATTCTTACCAGCTTGGTAGGCAATCTGGCTTCTTTAATGCTTCACCCCAGCACTTCATATGCTCGTCCACGTAGGGCCTGTTTTACAAGCCCTCTCTCCTCCCTCTGATTTTGTTCATAATAAAACTGGAGAATGCCTTGGGATGCAGAGCGAGAGTTGGCCAACATCAATGTTTTTCTACTGCCATCTTATGGAATTACAAGTGAATAATAATTTCCAGTGCAGTGTTAACAACCTGAAGATACCATCCATCCTGGTAACTAGTTTTTAAGATGGAGGGAGCCTCACTGGTGGGTGAGAACTGCCATTTTATCACAGATTCTCAAAGCCCCTCCACATCAGTGAAATGCTAAGAGTGCTCTGCTCCTAGACATACGAAGGTAGGGTAGATTTGCACCTTGTAGACTAACTAAACATTTCAGCGATGAACTGGGGCCCGTCAGGCTTCTTGGTGCTCTGGAGATAATAGGAGCGTATAGCCTTCCTATTCCTGTCTAGGTTAATGCAATCCCTTGCACGCTTTGCCCAGCAAAGCTAACAAGCTCTCTGGCAAAGTGCTTTAAAGCTCAATTTCCATGCACCATGAAAAAGGATAATGAAAAGACTGTATAGCATCTTAAAAGAAATTAATTTGCCTTTCAGATGCTGGAGCCAAGTTTCCCCAGTAGCAAGACGGGATTAACATCAATGTGAACAGTTGGGTCTGATCACTACAGACTGTTTGCAATGCATGCCCCACTGTCTCCCTCTCATCTTCAACCTGATCACCATAAAGTATGCATGTGCAAGGAGCATGAGATCCTGGGGAAAGAAATGCACCTCCTCAAAGCTGGATATGCAGTGTCACTGGTGAGGCATCACATTTGAAGGAAGAAATGTAAATCAGCAACATACAGGGACAGTGACAAAGGTTCATTAAGGAATGGGCCATCTGCAATACTCATCTGTCACCACAAAAATCACAGAACCGGAGTGCTCTTGCCAAAAAGAGGGGCGATGTTGAAACAGCAGGTCCAGGAAGGAAAAAAAACCCTGGTGACATCATGAAAATACCGTTTTCCTTACTGAACTTGAGAATGCCATTTCTCTACACTTCCTAGAAAAGGAAATGAGGCAACCAAACCCTGTCCAGCACAGATGCTACCTGATGACAACCTCAACTCATAAGAGGGGGGCCAAAAGGACGGTTGTGGCCCCTTAATCTTCTTCACCACCCCACAGCATGACAGGAAGCGTGGTAAGCATGGCTCAGAGCAGTGAGGTGTACTGATTCATTTAAGACAACAAGAAGCCACATGGAATCATTCACAGGAATACAAAAATGTTTCATAACTGCAAATATTATGATTAACTGTCTTTTGCAAGCAGAAATATCCTTCCGAGCACACAAACCAAAACATGCCCCTGCGCCCACTTGAGCGAGCAAGCACAGTATTTTAAAGATTGCTAATGAGGCAGGCAGGCAGGAACCTTCTGCCCTGCAATGTCACAGAAGAGTCCGATACCATCATGCTTTTCAACAGCACTTAAACTGCTCAGTAGATATGTAGTCAGCGGCTCAGAGTAGCTGTTTCAGTGAGTTCTTTTTCGCTCAGCTAATCATCGAAGTAGAATCTGAACAAGGATATTTACCTGCCTAGTTTCATTCGTTAGCCATATTTAAGTGTACCTATACAACAAAAATGAGAGTGGTAATTTTTTTTGCTATTGTTTTTAAATGGGAATTTTTATTTTCCCACTCCCACTCACAAAGAACTCAAGGACTGGCTAGATTAGACTCAAACTTTCCAAGCAATTAACCTTTGGAAAGAGATCTATCAATAAGTACGTCATTCCTGAAGCTGATTTTTTTTTTTTAATTTTTACAACATCAAAACAAATTACTCACATAAACCTGTTATACGGCCTGAATGATGGTGACTTCTATACAGGCATTTACACCGCTACAAAGAGCTATTTTATGGCAATGCAAGAGAACGTAAAGGCACGAGCATTATTTTAAAAATGTAACCCTGGGACCTCATTTACAAGGCCTGTTTCAAGCAGATGGTCTGTATCATTTGCAGACTGGGCATTAATGAATACAAAAGCATCTCAACTTCCAAGCCCTTCTGCTGCATCAAGAATGTTCACTGATTCATTACCACCTTGGCCTGAATTGGCCAACGTCTCGCCCAAGAACCAGCCATGACTCCAAGGGCGCTCTCTTCTTACCTCGTAATCGAAACTGCTTCCCAGGGCACTGATGTCCATGTGCACATTTTGGAGCAATCCTGCTGTTCCTCGCAGACTCTGTGCATTTGAAGAAAAGAAACCATCACTGAGTTCTTATCTGGACCCAGTTTTAGACCACGTGGGAAGGAATCCTAAACGCTGTACCAAGCAGATGTGTGGTAGCAGAACCAGACAGCACAGTACTGAAACAGCACAATGTTAGAATCCAATTCATTTCAAAATTGCCCTCTGATGGCTAAAGACCCATGGCAGGAAGGTGTGCCATGCAGACAGCCACCCCAGGAGAAAGGAACCTCAGGTGGGCAGGAAGGATTTGACCCTGACATCATCTGCAACTGCCTGTACCCTACAGCACATGAACAAGGTGCTCAATAAGGCTGAAGACATTTACTTCACTATGGCCCTACAGACAAAATAGGGTTAGATGCCCTAGAAGGGGCAAGGCAAGCTTGACAAAAGCTTGAATTGGTGGGGGTCATTGCAGGGCTCCTGGCACGGCTATACAAGCGCTCATGGAGCTCCGGTCAGGCGCCAGATGACTGGAAAAAGGCCAATGTGGTCCACATTTACAAACAAGGGAGAAAGGAGGACCCAGGTAACTATAGGCCCATCAGTCTTACCACAGTCGTGGGGAAGATCTTTGAGAAAATTATCCAGGAGCACAACTGCAAGGGACCAGCAGGGGAGATCATGACCCCAGCATCCGTTCCTGCCCAAGGCAGGGGGTCGGACTTGATGATCTGTTTAGGTCCCTTCCGACCCTACCTACTATGATACACCTAGAGGTTTTGGAGCAACTGGCTATTCCATGTCGCTAGTCCCCCCTCAGTGATGGCCTATCATTGTATACTCCACAGGAATTCCCTGTACCATTCACAAAATAATGCACAGACCCAGTGCACTTCACACATCTCACTACCTGATTCTCACTCTCTTCGTCTTCATTTTCTCCTTCATCTAGTGTCATGAGATTTAAGAAGTCCTTCTTCTGGTGGATGAACCCCAGCAGGCTCTTGGCTTGGCCAGTGGCTTTAAGGGTCTGTGCAGGCTGCAAAGTCAAAAAACAAATGAAACTTAGAGAAGACAGGTGTACACACAGGCTTCTTGAAGCATGGCAACCCAGTCAACAGCACAGTGCTACCCCATGCCACAAGCTTCACCAGCCTAGCAGCACACCACCAAAAAGCTGCACGTTAACTGAACTGTCCGATGAGCATTTGTTTTGCAAAGGCACTGTGAACAGACCCTAACTGGCTACTGATGTGGCAGTTTCCTTTAGGCTGCACTTTTAATTAGGGCAAGGATTGCCTCCAAAGCCAGAATCTTCCTGCCCTCCACAGATATTAATTCAACAGAACAATTTGAAAGTGATTTTCCTCCCATTTTCTCGGAGATGGATTTGAAGCTCTTAGAAGGTGGGAGATTAATAGCTCAAGGGACCAGGGAGGGTTGATTTAAATTGCCAACTTTAATCAGCTTAGAAATCAGCAAGCAGGAAACCCTGATTTAAGGCTTTGATTTTTATCTCATTTTCATTTGAACCTTTGCTATGTTCTGCTTTTGTCTGGCAAAATTGGTACTTGTTCTTGTTAGCCGGGAGGACACAATACATGCCCACTTACTGAAACAATGACATGGCATCGTTTATTCAGAGGACTAATTTTTTACAGTTGTATTGACTGTTGTATACAGGATTTCTGTCAGGCTGCACATGGATGGAAAGCAGAGCCTCATCCACAGAATCCACAGCTGTCCAGGCTGGTTCAGTATTTCAACCCACCCTACTTCCAGGTGTTTAGCCAGTGATTTCTTCCAGTTCAGTGGCCTAACAGGCCAACATGTGCTGCTCAAATAATTGTCTCTATTCAGTTTACATGCCATGAATAGAATAGGGCAAGTTTTGGCCTTAACATGGGTCGGTTTCAAATTAAATAAGAAATTAAGTTCCTGAAAAATGCACTTAATAGAAATCGCTGGTGATGTATGACCCTTATGCAGCATCTGGGCCTGGAGCACCACCTACAGCAAAGGCTATTTTCCATCCCCTTAATGTGCCTTGCTGCTTCCTGCTGTTGAACATCTTTATTCAGCCTCCATGGTCCTCTCTGCACTGACCAGCAAGGGGCCGATGTGGACACTCCTGCTAGAACGTGGCTGGGCCCAACTGACTTTCTTCCCAGATGGGGATGAGATGCAATGAGAGCCCCTTTGTCCCACTGCCTAAACAAGCCAGCTGTTCTCCAGGACTGGATTTAAAAGAGAACATGTGGGTGCTCACAAACCAGGCTGACAGGCACTGATATACAAATGGAGATGGCTAGAAGGCAGGGAAACATTGCAAGCAATTCTTATGTGATACAACATCGCACTGACTGCAGTAGGAGCATGCATGGATCACTGCCATTTAGGGGGGTCCAGGGAAAGAGAGGAAGAGAGTGAGGGGGAAAAGACACATAGACAGAAACAATATTTCCAAAGATGACTGGACAGAAGCCTCTGAAACGGGAGGCTAGGTGCCACTTCCTAAACATCCTGCTACCTGTTGCAACCATTCTTCCAAATGTGGCTCGCTGCCATGAATGCAACCCAAAAGGATTTGCAGCTAAGAGGGACAGTTACCCCAATTCCACCTCTGATCCCTGGACTGGGTTCCACAAAGTTTCCCACAGCAGCACTGAGCGGGCCACGGAGCGCACCGGCAGGAACATCCACCAGACCACGTAGCGGAGCAAGATTCCCCAGGGGAGCCTGGGCAGGAGCAAGCAGGGAACCTGGAGACTAGGATGGGGACAAGATCAGTGCTGGTCCGCTGAGAGAACGAACATGCATGACATGTAAATTATGTGCATACCAGAATGAAAATAAATCTCCCTCCCACCTAAACCCTGTCTGCCGACATTTAAACCACCCCCACCGGAAAGCTGTTCCAAGCGAGTGCAAACACGTCAGATGTATAAGAAACAGCAGGTTGGCTGACTCATGCGTACAGCCCTCCCAAAGGCCACGATGAATGCATGGCTGCTTGTTTTACACTAGCGAGGAGTCTGATTTACAGAGCTAATAGGTAGTACTCCTGAGCTGGAGTTAAGGGACAGGACACAGTCAACATTCACACACAGGCAGAACTACATGTGCAGCCACAAAGAACACCGCACGAATGCCTCGGATGGGGTCAGGATCTCTGTCCTATCATCATCGAATGCAGCCGGATGGTACTCCCCCCATTCAGTCCCTCAGCTGCTCTGTATAGTACCGAGTAAGTGAAGCAGAGGCCAAGGCTGACAGATCAGATTGCTTCAGTAGAGAAAAAATGATTAACGTGTATTTATAACTGGACACTTATTCATTCATGGCAGTTAACACTTTCAGTGAGGATGAACAGAAGGGTTAACAATGCTTCTGCTCTGGGCACAATCTTTCCTCCCATTAGTTCTTCCCATGCCGGCAGTGTCCCACACCAACTTCCCACCCGCAGGGGAGAAGGACCATAGGGCTGCCCGCAGGAAGCAACAGCAGCCGGGCAGTGGAGCTAACCAACAAGACAGGGCACAGGATCTGCCTGGCATTAGACTGCTTAGTCCTCCAGTCACCCAAGTGGGGATCAGACCCCTACTCCCCAAGTGCCACCCTGCAGCACAGTAAGACACAGCAGTCTCACCCAGATGGCCAGAAGCCTCCTGCCCTCTGTCAACTGCAATATGCACCTCTTTCTGAGACAGAAGTGGGGCTGCAGTGACACCTTTAGCTGGAAGGTGAAGCTGTCCAGTGGCAGGCAATTCTGTTGCAGAACTTCACCCAGAGGTTCCTAATGATCTCTGTATTGTACGTAAGTACAGCCACACTCCCCTCCCCCAAGCAATTCCTCCTCTTCCATGAGAGCAAGTGTGAGTCCCATCAAAGCACTGACATCAAACAGGACAAGCGGGAGGAGAGGCCAAAGGCAAGTGGCCCGATGAGAAGAGGAAAAATTTGAATTACACTCTGAGGGGTGGTCGAAGAGCTACGGGCTGACTCCTGCCACAGAAAGCTCAACTCCGCTCCCCGCACAATGGAATTCCTCATCCAACGGTTCACACCTCGCGGTGCATTGCAGCACAAGGTAAGCTGGAGGGGAACGCACGCTGCAGCGATGCCCACAGTATGCCAGCACGGCTCTGTGTCACTGCTGTGACAGAGCATGTGCACTGGTAAATCGGAGCCTCCTGTGCTCTGTGTTTATATAAAATTACAGACTGAAAACACAGTTAATTCACTAGCACGCTGGGGGACAGGGAAAAGGAGAAAGCTGCGCGCTGATCTCTCCTCTGCCGAGCCGTCGCCAAATCAGCAGTTATAGGGTAAATTACACATTCTGGGCTTAACTAATTACTGTCTACAGATGGCCATTAACTATGTGTATGGAGCTGTGGATGTTAGTTGTCCTTCAGCAAAGATAAACTCACTTCCATCGGGCTAATTAAAACTTTCAGGATAATCTGCAGTTTATCTGATATTTATAGTCATAGTTATTATCAGCTAACTGAGTGCTACCACATGCTGGTAATTAGAAACTGGAGCTAGCAATTCGGTGGAGTCGCAGCTGGATACCAGCAATAGGGGAGCACAGCAATTCATTTACATTACACACACTGACCTTTTATTTTATTTTATTCCTTCAGAACAAACGATTTGGCAAGTTCTGATTAAACCGTAGCAATTACTTATGAACAAAGAACAAAACAGCCCAGAATGTTCCTCGCAGTGATGTGGCGGATCCTGCTGTATGCAGCAGAGGAAAGAGCCTTGCATTAGATGCTATGGCCTCAGCCCCAGCTCCTCCTGCCCCCACAGTGGCATACAACATCGTTGTCTGGCTTGCAACAGGGACAGCGCTCATTCCCACCACCCGTTGGGGAGAAGGAATGAGGACCAAGCACAGACAGCTGCAAGCAAGAGCAAATCAGCTGGGGCGTTTGACATCCAAGATCAAGCATCATCTAGATCCAGAAGCTTCTATGTTTAATTAACGAGGCAATCGTAGCCAAGGACAGATGTCCTAATAGTGGTAGGAAAGGAACAAGGACCCTTTGCATTTGCTGTTTTATCAAGGCAGGAAGAGTGAAGAATTTGCTCCGCAGTATTCAGAGCCAAAGGCAGCAGGAAAGCACTACCCTGCACCCAGAGCATGCTCCCACCTCCCCATGCCAACTGCCAGGCTAGCAGCGGCAGGGCTTTGAAGGGCCTCTTGGGTCCCTTTGGTTCCCCAGGGGAGGGGTGGAAGGAGGATGGGAGGAATGCTCTCAGGCTGGCACCATGCCCTTGCCTCTTTGCTGCTCTTCTTTTCACCAACCCAGCCAGTTTGTCCAACGGCCTGGGATGCAGGACACCACGAGCAGTGGTGGAGGTTAACAGTACAGTGTCTCGAGAAGCTACTCATAATGCCTGCCAGGGATCATGGGGCTAGTCCACTCACCCTTCTTCCCCCGCAATAGTATTTAACAGGATAGGTGGCCATGTGGCTACAGTGCAGGGCTGACTCAGGAGACCGAAGTCCATGCCTACATCTGCCATAAGCACCTTGTGCAGCCTTACCTGCATCACTTCTCCCTCTGAGCCTTGGCCCCTGTCCAGAAAAGGTAATGAGGAAGTGGTTCCATCTCCCCACATTTGGCTGTGTGGTCTGTTTGGACTACAAGTTCCCTAGGAGAGGGAATGTCCCTCACTCAGTTTTTGTGCATCACCTATTCCAGTGGGGTCCCAATCTTAACTGGAGTCTCCGAGCAAGCGAAACACAAACGATAAACACGCTGTAACTCTGTGTAGCCATGCCAAGGTAATTCCCCATTGCAAGTGACCCGAACTATAGTTTAGAAGGTAAGAGTATTAATTCTTCAGTGGTAGAATAATACAAGAGACAACTAACAGTACTTACCAGGCAAGGAAGATCAGCTGCAACCTGCGCCTTTGAAGCTTTAAGCAACCCAGTAAAATACCTGCCACATCAGCCCAGGGGACTATTACCTCTGTTTGGTTTTTCCTTCCTAACAATTAGCTAAGCGCAGAAAAATACCGCAGTCTCATGTCCTCAGAGACCTCATCATAGTCCCATTACGGAGGGGGTTGAAAAGCTAAGCTGCCTACCTCATCATTGCCTGCTCCGTCCCAAATCTCTGCTGTTCTGCTCTGGGTCATCTCCACTTCCACTTGCCAGTAGAGCCTGCTGCTTTCCTGGCATTCAGCTGTCTGACAAAGCCAAGCCGGAGGAACTCGCAACCCCCCGGCCAACGCCTCTCCCTTCAGCACATCAGGGGCTTGCTCTGGCCTGCCCTCTCTTTCCTCTGCTTCTTCTTGTCCTTCCTCCTCATCCCTCTCTTGTGCACCAGACAACCCACCAAGTTCCATCCTCAAACTGTCATGGGCACACTCCTGAGGCATGACGAGGGGGGGAATTAGCAGGGGCCCCTTAGCAGAAGCAAGCAAATCCAGGTGATCATCAGACTCACAGGAACTCTGGAGATCCCAAGAGAAGTTACTGCCCTCTCTCCAAATCAGTGGTGCAACATTATCAGCTACATTGCTCGAATGGCTGCTGCCGCATTCAGACCCCACACCACTTGCTGCCTTCTCTTCTTCTGGTGCAGCACAAGGGAAAACCGATTCAAGGAAGCAGGTTCCCATCAAAGCAGAAGCATCCACTCCGCTTCCTCCCCCGGCCTCTGAAGCACGCAGCATTGTCTCTAACGTCACGCAAGGGATGGCCAAGAGACCATCGTCCTTGGATGCTCGCAGGCATGTATCGGGTTCAGCCACCCTTGCCCATTCTGGCCCCTCTCTGCCCTGCCTGCTGCTGGTCACAAAGCACTTGCCCAGTGTGGTGGTTGGACTCAATACTGGCTCAAGAAGGTTTTTTTCCCTCCTGCTCTCCACCATGTCGCTGTGTGAACTCAGCTCTTCTGGGAGACTCTGAGCAACCTCTTCCAGCAAGTGCAGGTCTTCCATGGGGCTGGCATGTAGGGGAATCGCTTCACATGTCTTACCATGAAAAACAGGGTTAGAGGCACAAGCAGCCAAAACAGCTTCCCTGACTGTGGCTTGCAACAAACCTGGA
Source organism: Alligator mississippiensis (assembly GCF_030867095.1). Taxonomy (NCBI): domain Eukaryota; kingdom Metazoa; phylum Chordata; order Crocodylia; family Alligatoridae; genus Alligator; species Alligator mississippiensis. Next base: position 34,492,134 of record NC_081839.1, on the reverse strand, counting down.
CCTCGCTCCTCGTCACCAGCCGGGCCCCTAGCTCTTTCTCTGACTGGCAAATCATTTGCAGGCTGGCAGACACATTCTTCTGTCATTTCTTTTTTCTTCTGGTTTTCAGACATCTGTTCTTCCACAAATAACAGGCTTTGGGCCTCAAAGACCTCTTGGGAACCAAGTATGGTTTTCCCATTTTCAAGGTCTGGTGAAGAGGATTCCTTTGACACATAGGAATCTACCTCCGTTGTCCGAACCACATCTAGATATTCAGGTTCAGAGTCAGAAAAATAAAGACAATGTTCCGCTGATTTGTCTGGGCCCTGCTGGGTGCCTGCATCTGATTTGCTAAAAGATGGACCTCTTCCTAAAATCTCCAGATCAGCTAACATTTGGCAAGTTCTGCTAGGCTTGGATGAAAGAAACGGCTGCAGATTATTTGGTTGAGTGCCTGAAAACAGTGCGTCTGAGTCACTCGCCTCTGATGATTGGCTCAGGGTCATCCTTTCACCTTTCTTAAGGAAGCCCTCGTTCTTAATCTGGCTATTCTGTTCTAGATCAGGACTCAAGCACCAGGAGGGCAGGATGGGAGAGGATATCTGATAAAAGGATGTTGAAGGAAGAATCCCTGGCTCTGGCTGCATTTCCTAAGTGGACAAACATTAGCAAATAACTTAAACATGAACCATACAACTACACATTCACTCTTATCTAATGCCCAGAAGGCCACAGGAGAGAGTCTGCTGCACATGAAGAAGAAACACTCTATTGAAGTCCCTCATATTGGAGACTGGAACCTTTTCAATCAGTCCCCACCTGGGGGATTTCCACCCACTGCAGTCCCTGGTCCTCTGGGTTTGATGCGAGGCAGACCTTCTCAGCCAGGCGTGCATCACACTGCTGGGTAACCTGGGAAGTTCTCCTTATTTGGTAGGGAAGGAATGGTTTGCCAAGGAGGGGAGGGTTGGTTATTCTTGTTGCCAACCAACAGTGACACATGCCAACATACTGCTTTCTGAGGCTGCACACGGTGCCTAGAAACCATAGTGGCACGTGCCTGGTCACTGCATAAACAACACCTGTCATTCTTTTCAATGAGACAAACAGCTCCAAATGTTTTACAACCCCCCCGCTCCATACACACACATACACACGTGCGCACGTGTGTGTGCATGTGCATCCCATCACAGCGCAGCCACTGCTCTAATCCCAAGAGAAGTGCCAGCAGCTCAGGGCTCGGAGCTCCTGCGCTGCAAGGGTGAGGGATCTGATGGGGACCCACAGCGCGAGGAGTCTGGAGGGTCCCAGCTTCCCCTTCCATGTGCACTGCAGCCCATTCCACCTGTCTGCCAACCACCAAAGCAGCTGGATGCCTCAGCCGAATCATCTGGGAGGAACAGCTTACTAGAAAGGCCTGTAAAACCAGAGCAGCTGCCTCTTGGGCCTGTAGCAGCCTCGTATTGATTTGAGAAGGGGTTTACAAGCTGCTCAGGCCATCACAGGGCCCTTGCAGCAGCTCTCTGTCATTCCCTGCTTCTGGGAGCAGGAATGGGAGGACAGAAGAGGCCACTGAACCCTGTTTTCCTTCTAGCTCGGAGCCCATTGCCCACAAGGCGAGAGGGGGCATCAAAGAAACCCAGATGCTGAGCTGTGGGGAAAACAACCATAAGAACAAGAATCATTGAGAGATGGAGAGCATGAAACCAGTCATCACTGCTGCCCAAGGAGTTGGCTGTTTTGGGTGGGGGTTACCTCAAAGGACATGGTCCTAAGACCAAAATAAGTGTAAAGCAGAAGCACACATGCCCTGCTTAGCTCTGCACAGCAGCCACGTTGCCCCACAACGTGTGGGCAGACTCATCGAGCCTACAGCCTAATACCCCAACAATACCCCGGCCCCACGGCTGCCATCTCTGCTGGACAGCCATTCCTGTCCCCGCTTCCCAGGCTGGCCCTCCCTGCATGCCCGAGGGGCCCAGACCGTGGGGCATACTCACAGCAGCCGGCTTCAGCAGCTCTCTCTCTTTCTTGTCTTTCTTTTCCTTCTTTTCTTTTTTCTTCTTCTTGTCCTTTTTCTTGGTGTCACCGTGGGCTGAGAGCTTCTCCCGCTCCTGGACCACGAGCTCCCGGTAGTGCTCATCGCATGGGTGGTCCCAAGTCGACTGGCCATTGGCGAAGTTGAAGTAATAGATCTCACCAGTAATGTCTTGACTAACATGGAGGAACAGGACAGGCAGAGAAGAGAAAAGGGCTTCAGTTCTGCTCACACATACAGCATGTCCCAAGGCAGCAGTGCAGGCACAGGCCCTATTGTCTGAAGGGCACATGGGCTGCAGAGACTTTAGCCCCCCACTGCAAGCATGGCAGAGGAGGAGCAGTGTTCTAGCTAAGCCCATGTGCACAGAAGGAGGAAGCAGCAGCAGCCCCTCCACCACCACTGCCCAAACCGCTGCCTCTCCCTCTCCCAGGTGAAGAGGGCCACAGCATCCCTCTAAAGGGTGCAGAGGTATCAGACCAGTAGTAAAGCAGGCACATGGTGAGTTGACTTCCCTTTGGTGACCAAGCGTGCCTGTTGCACAGCTGGAAAACCGAGGAGCCCTGGCATCTAATCACCAGCTCCAACCACAAGGCTCCTGTGTCCATTTCTTAGGCTACCACGTGAAGAAGTCACCAGTCTACTCTAGCAGCTGCTCCTCTAGAGCTCTCACCAGGGCTTCCACTGGGGAGGCAGAGGGGCCACGATACCTTCCTTGGCCAGCCACATCAACTCCGGCTCCTTCTCAGGATCGATCCCAATCCCCCGTGCATAGTCACAGATTTCTGTAACACAACAGAGTGGGGACAGCATGACAGACCACACACCACGCGGTACCACACAACCCGTCCCTGGCAAAGTGGAGGATGGCTGGGGTAACCCCGGTTCCAAGGACACACCGAGCTGGAAACAACATCCCACATGCTTGGGAGCATCTCGCACCCCGTGGGCAAGGCTGGATACTACGCAGGTGGGGAGAGGCAGCCAACACACAGGGGAATGGAGGCCACAGGCCTCGGCCTCCCTTCGGCCCAGCATACGCCAACATTAACTGCATGAAGTCAATGCAGCTATTTCAGGGAAAACTGGCGCATGCAAGAGAACAACCGCCTGAGGAGCCCGGTGTCCGGCTCATACCATTAAGTCTATCATCTCCTCTGGGCCAGGCCTCCCCAGCTTTCCTACTGTAGTCTGGCCACAGGCAGCTGCTTAACTCTTGCCTGCTACCAGACACAGGGTTCAAGTGCCTATATACTAATGCTAGGAGCATGGGGAACAAGCAGGATGAACTGGCACTCCTGCTTGCAGAAAACACCTACGACTTAGTAGGGCTAACAGAAACCTGGTGGGATTCGTCCCACGACTGGGCAGTACATATTGAGGGTTATAGGCTGTACAGAAAGGGCAGGGTGGGGAAAAAAGGGGGAGGGGTTGCGCTCTATGTCAGTGAGCAATATACATCAACCCTCATCAAGACAGAATCCAAGGTTGAGGAAGGAGAAGGATTGTGGGTTAGGCTACATGGGGGGCAAGGAGAAAGGGATTTGGTGGTAGGGGTCTGTTACAGACCCCCACATCAAGGGGAAGAAATAGATGCGGGGCTCCTGAGGCAACTCTCGGAGACCATAAAAGCTAAAGAGGCGGTAGTCATGGGGGACCTAAACTACCCGGACATCTGCTGGGAGACGCAGACAGCAAGGTCCCATCGTTCACGCAGGTTTCTAACCTGTGTACAGGACCTCCATCTGACACAGGAGGTGCATGGTCCCACTAGGGGGAATGCCATACTGGATCTGGTATTGGCAACGGGAGATGACATGATAGGGGACCTCCAGATCGGTAGCCATCTGGGAGACAGTGATCACCTAATAATACAATTCAACATAAGATGTTGAGTGGGTAAGGTAACTAGTAGGGTGAAAGTGCTAGACTTTAGGAAAGCTGATCTCAATGCACTCAGGCGATTAGTCAAGGACGCACTGCAGAGTAGGAGTTTTGAAGAGATGGGAGCCCAAGAAGGGTGGCTGTGCCTTAAGGAAATGATCCTTCGGGCACAGAGGGAGACGATCCCCGTGCGAGGAAAAAGAGGGAAAGGGGCCAGGAGGCTTCTTTGGCTGACCAGAGAAATGCAGAGCAGCCTATGGGCTAAAAGGGAGGCATATAAAAAGTGGAAACAGGGAGAGATTACTAAAGAGGAGTATACCTCCACTGCTCGCGCTTCTAGGGAGGCAGTTAGATGGGCCAAAGCTACCATGGAGCTGAGGATGGCATCCCAAGTAAAGGATAACAAAAATTTGTTTTTTAGAGATATAGGGAGTAAAAGGAAGGCCCAGGGAGGAATAGGACCCCTGCTAAATGGGCAGAAACAATTGGTGACGGACAGGGGGGACAAGGCTGAACTCCTCAACGAGTTCTTTGCCTCAGCGTTCCTAAGCGAGGGGCACGACAAGTCTCTCACTGGGGTTGTGGAGAGGCAGCAGTAAGGCGCCAGACTGCCATGCGTAGACCCTGAGATGGTGCAGAGGCACTTGGAAGAACTGGATGCCTTTAAGTCGGCAGGCCCGGATGGGCTCCATCCGAGGGTGCTGAAGGCACTGGCCGACGTCACTGCAGAGCCACTGGCGGGAATATTTGAATGCTCGTGGCGCACGGGCCAAGTCCCGGAGGACTGGAAAAGGGCCAATGTGGTCCCCATTTTCAAGAAGGGGAGGAAGGAGGACCCGGGCAACTATAGGCCGGTCAGTCTCACCTCTATCCTCGGCAAAGTCTTTGAAAAAATTATCAAGGCTCACGTTTGTGAGAGCCCGGCAGGACAAATTATGCTGAGGGGAAACCAGCACGGGTTTGTGGCGGGCAGATCGTGCCTGACCAATCTAGTCTCTTTTTATGACCAGGTTACGAAACGCCTGGACACAGGAGGAGGGGTGGATGTCGTATACTTAGACTTCAGGAAGGCCTTCGATACGGTATCCCACCCCATACTGGTGAACAAGTTAAGAGGCTGTGATGTGGATGACTACACAGTCCGGTGGGTGGCGAATTGGCTGGAGGGTCGCAGCCAGAGAGTCGTGGTAGATGGGTCGGTCTCGACCTGGAAGGGTGTGGGCAGTGGGGTCCCGCAGGGCTTGGTCCTGGGACCGATACTCTTTAATGTCTTCATCAGCGACTTGGACGAGGGAGTGAAGTGTACTCTGTCCAAGTTTGCAGATGACACAAAGCTATGGGGAGAAGTGGACACGCCGGAGGGCAGGGAACAGCTGCAGGCAGACCTGGACAGGTTGGACAAGTGGGCAGAAAACAACAGGATGCAGTTCAACAAGGAGAAATGCAAAGTGCTGCACCTAGGGAGGAAAAATGTCCAGCACACCTACAGCCTAGGGAATGACCTGCTGGGTGGCACAGAGGTGGAAAGGGATCTCGGAGTCCTAGTGGACTCCAAGATGAACATGAGCCGGCAGTGTGACGAAGCCATCAGAAAAGCCAACGGCACTTTATCGTGCATCAGCAGATGCATGACGAATAGGTCCAAGGAGGTGATACTTCCCCTCTATCGGGCGCTGGTCAGACCGCAGTTGGAGTACTGCGTGCAATTCTGGGCGCTGCACTTCAAGAAGGATGCGGATAACCTGGAGAGGGTCCAGAGAAGGGCCACTCGTATGGTTAAGGGCCTGCAGACCAAGCCCTACGGGGAGAGACTGGGGCACCTGGACCTCTTCAGCCTTCGAAAGAGAAGGTTGAGAGGCGACCTTGTGGCTGCCTTTAAGTTCATCACGGGGGCACAGAAGGGAATTGGTGAGGTTTTATTCACCAAGGCGCCCCCGGGGGTCACAAGAAACAATGGGCACAAGCTAGCAGAGAGCAGATTTAGATTGGACATTAGGAAGAACTTCTTCACGGTTAGAGCGGCCAAGGTCTGGAACGGGCTCCCAAGGGAGGTGGTGCTCTCCCCTACCCTGGGGGTCTTCAAGAGGAGGTTAGATGAGTATCTAGCTGGCGTCATCTAGACCCAGCACTCTTTCCTGCTTATGCAGGGGGTCGGACTCGATGATCTATTGAGCTCCGTTCCGACCCTTGCATCTATGAATCTATGAAATGCAAGCGCAGACCCACAGGCGAACTGGGCACCGTGTTTCAGGGAATGCCGACCAGTGTGCCCGAGCTGGCATCAGCCACTACGTTTTTTGCTATTGCACTCGGGTTTCCTAGCAGCTAAGGAGCTCCAGCAGAACAGCAGCTTTTTATGCACCGACGACAGCAGGAAGCATCTAACAGGCACGCTTCTCCAGTCCCTCGAACGGTGTTTGTGCTGCCCTCCCCAGACTCGTAGTCCATCCTCCAGAGATACAGAAGAGCAGCTCAGCTTCTCTGCTCCTTTTCTTTTTGCTTGGGAAGGGAGCCAGGTGTCACTTACCTTTCTCACTGGGTAGGTAGGTTTCATCATACTCTTCTTCCAGGATGAGCTGGTCCCCGATGCACACATCGGATTGTGCCATGGCCACGCGGAGGGGTACAGCCGTCCTGCACCTGGTGCTGAAAAACAGCACAGCAGATGGCTTCTCTGAGGACCAAGCTTCTCTAGCTCGCTCCTCTCCGGCCCGACTTTCCCAAAGGAAATTTTAGAAGCTGTCAGCGTCCCTTAAATGTACAGGCCGCACTTCTAAATGTACCAGCGCGTCCCTAGCACGAACCGCGACGACGAGGACGATGTCGCAGTTCTGCCACACGCGAAGGCAGGCAAATAACCCTTGGGGCCCTAAGATCTCCCCTCTGCCTTCCCCTGTGAGAGCCGATGGCTCGGACATTTCTGGGGGACCCTCGCACCTGCCAATCGCCAAGGGCAGGCAGAGCCCCTAGAGCTTCAGGCCGCTGCCCGCGCCGGTTTGGCTCGCGGCTGCTCAGGTGCCACCCTGTTTCTAGCACTCTCCGCGGTCTGGAAAGCGCCCGCGAGAGCCCCGCCTGGCTGCGTCGGACGTGCCGCTGCGCACCCGCGCACCTGCACCGTGCCCTCACCTGCGAGGTGTGTCGACGTGGCTGCGCCGGCGTGTCACACACATGAAGGCCCCGCTCCCGGCGCGGCGCTGCTAGCAACTGGCACGCGCTCGCTGACGAGGCCTGGGAGGAGCGGACAGCAGGGGAAGGGGGAGGCGAGAAACAACGTCAGGACCGCCTGCACCCCTTGCACACGCGTATCCTGCATGGACACGCGCTCTCCACGGGGCCCCGGCGATCCCCAACCGCTCCCCGTTCTGGCATGCGCGTGCCCCCCGCCAGTGCTCGAACACCTCCACACGCCTGGGGCTCCGACTCGCTCCTTGAGCCCCTTGCACGCCCGGCACCACCCGCCGGCCGTCCTGGACTCACCCCGTCCACTCCCCTGCTCCCGAGTGCGTCGTGGCACCCGCCCTGCTTGCACGCTCCCCGACACACCCCGCTTCCCAGACAGCTTGCACACTACAGATCTCCTGTACAGTCCTGCCCCTTTGCACACTCCTTGCACGGACCTCATCCTCTGTTGCCTCCGTCCTTCCTCCCCTCTCCTACACTCACCCCCAGCACACTTGCCCCTGTGCTCTCCATGCACACTCACTCCCTTACACACTTGCTCCCCTGAGCTGTCCATGCACACAGTGCCTTGTACACTCACTCAGTGAGCTCCCCATGCACTTAGCCCCTTGCACACTTGTCAGCATGCACACTCACTCCACAAACTCCCCATGCACATTTGCCCACCAGTTCCCCGTGCACCCTTTACCCACTTGCCTGCCAGAGCTCTCCACGCACACTCACCCCTTGCACGCACGCCCATGCACACTCCCCCAACTCTCTGTGCATACTCACCGCCATGCACACTCACTCCATGAACTCCCCACGCACCCTGACCCACTTGCACACTCGCCCCTGCACTCTCCATGTACACCCATCCCACTGCACACACCCCCAAGCTCTCCATGCACACTCACCCCTTGGGCTCCCTGTGCACAATCACTGCCTTGCACACTCCCTTCATGTGTGCCCCGTGCACCCGGACCCCCTTGCACACTCACCCCCAGACTCTCCTCGCACACTCGCCACCATGCACACTCACTCCATGAACTCCCCATGCACATTTGCTCACAAGTTCCCCGTGCACCCTTTGCACACTTGGCCCCGAGCCCTCCGTGCACCCTTGAGCTCTCTGTGCACAATCACTGCCTCGCGCGCTCCCTTCTTGCGTGCCCCACGCCCCCGGACCCCCTCGCGCGCTCGCCCTCCGTGCACACTCACCGCCTTGCACACTCACCCCCGCGCACGCCGGGCCGCCCGAGCCCGAGCCAGGCCCCGGGACCCCCCCGCCCCCCGCCGGACCCCGCGGGTGGCCCGGGCCCCCCAGCCGCCACTTCCGGGCTGGCCCGGTGCCTAGCAACGGCCGCGCCGGCCCCGCCGCTCCGGATTGGGCGCCGGGGGCACGTGACGGCGCCGCCGCCCCGCGGCCTTGTGGGAGTTGTAGTCCGCGCGCGGGCGCCCCCTGCTGGAGCCGCGCAGCGCCCGCGCCCCAGCACCCTGGACAGGCCCCTGCTCCATCCCCGGCTCCCGGAGTCGCGCTACCTCACGTGCGCGCAGCCAAGGGCCCAGCCGGCTCCTGGCCCCGCAAAGGGCCCAGCCGGCTCGGCCCTGGAAGAGCTGGAGCCTTGCGGCCTGCCCCCCTTCCCCGTCCAGGCCTCGCGGGCCGCGGCCTGAAGCACGCGGCGAGGTTCCCGCCAGCCTGGGGGCAACACGACGCTGCTCGGAGCGCGGGGGCCGGGCGGCGAGCGGGGCGCAGCGGTCGTGGTCCAGCACGGACACCCCCAGGAGCCAGCACCCCTGCTTGGACCACCGGCCACGGCTCTGCCTCGCCTCGCCTCGCCTCGCCTCGCAGGCCTGCACGCGCCTGGAGACGCGCCGCTTTCTGCTCTGCTCCCTGCCCAGCGCCGAGACCTCGTCTCTTCAGCAGAGGGCATCGAAGCCCGGCTGCCGAGCGGGAAGGGACAGCCCCGGGAAACTACAGCTCCCAGAGATCCTTGTCGAGGGAAAAAACCTTTGGCTTTGACAGCAGCCGCCACAAGTCTTTCCGCCTCCAAGTCTCGCTTGCAGAGCGGAGAGATTATGGTGGACTGACACCGCTGCCTGCAGACGGACCCCGCCGGAGGGTTTCCCATGCTCCAACTAACCAAAAGAAGAAGGAAAAAGCCATCCTCCCGGCATGACTGCTGCTCCCGGGGGCCTCCCGCCTCGCCTGCCTGCTTGATGTCTTCCCCCGTCCGTACAGCCATCGCTACACCCATGTATTTTTCATGCTGGAAGTCTCCATGCCCCCGAGCCGCTGCTGGTGACCGCGGGGCGGCTATGAAGTAGCCCTCGGGCAGCTGCGTACAACGCGCCGTCCTCCCGGCCCGCATGCATTTCTCTTTGCGAAGGGAAGGATTTTCTTGAAGGCAAAGCCAGCGACCGCCGCCTCCAGATCCCCCTGCGAGGGACGGACTCTCACCGACATGGCTCACGTGTTGCCCTGGCTGTTGCTGTGCCTGGGCTCCGGCGTGGTGCGAGCCGGCCGCGCGCAGCTGGGGATCCTCGTGCCGCTGCGCAACGGGCTGGGGCCCCCGGCCCAGGGCCACCGGGTGCAGCGAGCCGCCGAGGGGGAGCAGGAGGACTCCAAGCAAGGGAGCAATTTTGTGGACATGATAGATAACTTGCGGGGCAAGTCCGGGCAGGGCTACTATGTGGAGATGACTGTCGGGAGCCCCCCGCAGAAGGTAAGGCGCTGTCCCGAAACCCCTGGCTGCAGGCGTGGGCTGGGCTTGCTGCGCCAGGGCCGAGCCCCGACCTCACCGAGGTCGAGCTGAGAGGGGAGGGCTGGTCAGTGGAGCCTGGTGCGTGTCCAACAATTGCTGGTTGGGACACAGGAGCGTTAGTAAGTGATTCACCCGGGTGCTGGAGAACGAAAAAGCAAGCTTTCCCTCAAGGGAGCTGTACAGCCCAGATCCAGAGCCCGCTGCATGAACCTGCTCCAGGTGCTCCTCACCTGTGTGAGGGAGAAAGGCCCGTGCTGGGGGAAGCTCTGCATGGGTGCAGACACGCGGCACCGTCTCTTCTGGGACTTACACAGAGTGCCCTTGCCAATCGCCTCTGGATAGAGGCACCGTCTTGGCTCTGTTTCTCCTGCTTCGGGGGCAAAGGGGCACTGGTTTCTATGCTGCTGCTGTGTGTTTTGCTGCTGCTGAAATCACCAAAGCAAGTGCAGCACGGATGAGCAAACAGCCTTCCTGAAGGCCCAGCTCCTGCGAGGGCAGGGCCCAGGACTGCACGATCCCTCCTCGTCCCTGCAGCGCTGTAGGGGTGACCCGGCAAAACCCCGGTGCCGAGCTCCCGTCCTTGGCTGACACCGCTGTTCTCAGGTTAACCCACTGTGCAAGCAAGGAACCTGTGTTACCTGCACGCTCAGGGGGGCCCAGGGTTTGCAGCATTTCTTGTTGTTTCAGCACTTTATTTCAGGTTCCCACAGCATGCAAGTGTGCAGGAGAGAGACAGAGAGAGAGAGGGCCACAGGGAGACAGGCTCCCTGCTAGAGACGGAGATATGTGGCTTTCAAATGATGGGGTTCATTTTGGTATGTCCCCATTGCAGTGCAAATGCTCAGCAGGGAGGGTCGGAAATGGCAGGGCTCCTCTGACCACACAGCCCGGTGAGAATGGCCAGCTGGGAGCTTTCCGTGTCTTTCTCGGGTGCTGTAATCATTTCTACTGCATGGAAATGAGATGCAGGCGCCCAGGGAACACGAGCTTTGCCTGGCTGACATGACGGCAGTGAGAAAGCTGACTTGCTAATTAAAACTGGAGGAAGGCTGGTGGGGGTGGGGCAACGAGACCCGTGCATGCGTGTGGGGATGTGGGAGGCTGTATGCTCTGTGCGCGTGCACACAGTCGGAGCGGGATTCGGCGCCCATAGCAGGGATGCTTTTGCTGGGCAGTCTGCTGTAAGACGAGTGGTCCAGAGGGGAGCCAAGGACCCGTTCACCTGTGTGCCTGTTCTGCGAGCCCGCTGCCTGGCCCTGTGTGTGTGTAGCATGCGTGGTGCCCAGCATGGGTGTCATTGCTTGGTGTGTGTGTGTGTGTGTGCATGTACACGCTTGCACACACATGCAGTCTGTGTTTCCAGAGGATACCCCAGAGAAAGCCGGGGTATCCTCACCTGCAGGCAGCCCCTGGTTGACAGCAAGTGAGGCACTCTTGGTGCCTGCTTCCACTCCAAAAGCTTCTGCTGATGGCGCCAAACTTTCCTGAGCTCCTTGTGCTCCCAGCTCCTGCCAAGTAGCTCACGCTCACGTGCAACTTACCGCTTTGCCCGTCCCTGCCTTGCTGGGAGCATCTGAGCTAAACCAGAGGCTGGGAGCTGGCAGCAGGCCCCTCCTGGGTGGGATGCACTGATACGAAACAAGCCTGCCATTGGCCTTGCTTATCCCCAGTCACTTGGGGCAGTGACACCAGCATGGCAGCTGCCAGCCCCTGGCTGTGCCCTTCCTTCTGGGTGGCTGGAGGGGTGGCTGGGGACGCACTTGCCACTCACTGGGCTGGCAGTGCTCAGGTCTTTGGGCCTGGCCCTCTCAGCAGATGGTGACCCTGCCCCTGCCCCTCTGCAGGCACTTGATTCCCTCCAGCCCTGGCCCCTCTCATTCAGGGGACTCCGTACTGTCACCTTCCTGCACAGCCCGTTCCCAAGGCATCTTTGTGTGTGAACTGGTGCTGGTGAGAGGAGCCAGTCCACAAGTCCTGGAGCCTGGAGGGAAGGGGGTTCGCTGTGTGCCCCACAAGCCTAGCCACACTTGGCTGGGGAGAGAGAGGCACCCACATGGAAGGCCAGAGCCCTGCAGCCCTCCTGCTCAGCACTGGCAGCCCCAGCCCCACCAGGCCCAGGGGAAAGCTGCCGCTGGAGGGGCCACGGTGATGCAGGGTCCCCTGCCTCAGCCACCTGCTTCCATGCACACTGCACCCCCACCCCTCAGCTTCCCTGGCAGGCACTTCTTTCCAACCCCTGGAGAGGGCTGCCTCCCTGTCCTAGCCCCTCTCCAGAGCCTCCTGCACCCCATCACCATGTGCCACAAGGAACGCCTCGTCCCTTACCTGGGTGCCTACCTGGTGGACACACAAGAAGCAAGCACACTGCCAGCTCCCCCGGCGCTGGGGTGGCTAGAGCTGGCAGTCCCCCTGGGCACAGCATCTGCTTCCTGTAGAGGAAAAATTCATTGAATGAGAATGAGAGGGTGGAGATCGCGGCCTCGATCTCCCTGACAGATTGCTTTGCTGAGCAGGCCCGAGCATGGCACTGCATGCTGAGGCTGGTAGACTGTGTCCGGGAGAACCACCTGCTTTCACACGCTTGTGGGCAGACTTCTGGGGCATGGGTTTGGGCTGTGGCCCCTGTCCAGAGGCAAGTTGGGTTTTTTGCACTGGAGCAAAAGCCTGTCAGGCAGTTGTAGTAGAATTAACGCCTTTGGACAAACAGCATGTGCATGTCTGTGAATGCACACGTGTGTGATTGTCTGTGAAGTATGTGTGTATGTGCGTGTGTGCACAAGCACCAAGAAATCTGAGCCTGCAGAGGGGCAGGGTCTCTGGTCTGAGCCTGTCTCAGGGGCTGGCTCTGCTCAACACACCTGCGAGCGCCTGGCCCATCTCCCTTGCTGTTTAATTTCCCCAGGGGCTCGTTCCAGCCCTAGTGAGCTGCAGCTGTGGCTTGGGGCAGCACCTTACCACTGCCTCACTCTCAGGTGAGCGGTTGTCCCCTTGCAGCCATCCCTGCCAGGACATGCACAGGCAGCACCAGGCTGCTCAGGAGCACGGGCTGATCACCAGCGAGTGCCTCTGTGCCCATGGCTGCGATGCACAGAGCTCTGCAGGGAGATCCTCTCCCATCCTGGCCCAGACCAGTTGGCTTGGGGCTGACCTGGGTGTGACAAGCCCATTGCAAAGCAACCCAGAAAGGGCCAACACCAGCACTATGGTGCAGCAGGTGCCCCCACAGGTGTGTCCCAGCCACTCACCCTGAGCGGAAGCAACTTGTCTGCTGGGTGCCCCGAACGTCTGTGGGTTCAGGCTCCATCAGGCCAAGACTTCCCACATCCAGGGATTTCCCTGGAGAAGAGCCGGCCAGGCTGAGTCTCCAGGATGGGGAGCCCATCTGCAGGACAAGAAACACTGAGTCAGCAGGGTGACAGCTTGCAGGTCCAAGACTCCCTGGCCCTGCGGCTCCTGCTTTATTCCCACCTGCCCTATGCTGCCCTTCTGGCTTGTGGTGTTACTGTACCCCCTTGGCAGGGGGACAGGGACAGCCCGTGGTGCAGGGGTGCCAGGAACCAGGCTGGCACAGCAATCAGTCCTGCCCGTCCAGAGCGCTTACGCAGGGGGTGACAGGGTCCCATCCAGTCCCAGAGACACTGCAGTTTCCAGGAGGGTGTCCCTGACTTGGGTAAGCTCTCATGCAGGGCAAGGTCTGCAGAACCAAAGCGTGGACCATGCTAGACCCACTGTCTCTCCCGCTGTGTCAGCGCCGGGCTCCAGGGAGGCACCGGCCACCACAGGGAGCAGCAGCAATCTGCTCCCCAGTGCAGACGGCCTCTAAGTGAAGGCCAAGCAGCAATGTCTGCAGAGACTCTGCAGGGGCCCCCACCCCCTCAGCGTGCATCCACTTCCTGACCACGGCTCAGGTCAAGGGCACGGTGCTTTCAGCAAAAGCAGGAGCCCAGGACCACAGCCCGTGGAGGGGCAGCTGGGGCCCAGGGGCTGCAGGCTGGGTGCGAGGGAGGGAGGAGCAGGGCACACCGGGCCCTCCAGCAGCTGTCCCCACCTCTGCACTGAATTTCAGTCATTGTCTGTTCCTTTACAGGAACCAGGTGTGTGTGACAGGCGGTCTCTGCTCAGGTTTCACCCATTGCAGTGCAACACAGCAGGGCTGTGTGATATCCCTGGCACAGGGGCTGGGCAGGGCTCCTGGGGAAGGCAGATCCCACAGCCCTGTGCAGTTTGCCTGGTAGAGGCAGAGCTGCCAAGGACGCCAAGGCCACGCCAGCTGCCGTCACGCGGCATCCCACAGCCCTTCCGGGAGCAGAGCACAGGCTGGTGCCAGAGGCTGTCGAGGGATATTGATCCGCTTCTGCCAAGAGCATGGGTCAGCGCAGGAAGATGTACAAAGAACAAGCATCCCCACTGCCTGGTGACCCAGGCAGCAGGGCGCTGCAGAGCTAAACGAGAGGGGAGGCAGCGCTGCGTGGGGACAGCCTGGCACCGGCACGGTGGGGCAGGAACTGCTCCGAGGCAGCTGCACGCAGACCTCATGGCCTGGCACTGGGGTTGTGGCACACAGACCCAGTGGGCACAACATGCCTATGTCTGGGGATGTGCTGCAGCAAAGGCCATGGGCACCGGAGCTGTGCAGGGCAGGGAGTGGGCAAGTGGTGTGTGCGTATCCATGCGTGCACCCGTACATGCATGTGCCAGTGAGAAGCTGCTGCAGAATGACCCCCTGCTGTCCATGCCCTGGCACCCAGCCCCCCTCCAGGCTGATGTGCCATGTCAGGCCAGGGTCTGAAACCAGCTCTGCCCTTGGAAGCCGTGGGCCATGAGCTCTTGGATCTGCACCCATGCCAGGCAGACGTTACTGATGAGCAAGGGAATCTGCTGGGGACAGGACGGTGCAGCCCCTCTCCCACCCTCGCAGCCAGTGGGGGCCGCGTACAGGAGCTTTTCTACCAGGCACGGACAGTCCCTGCGCCAGTGCGGGGGCACGTTCAGGAGGGCTGTGAGCCTGCCTGCTCCATGCCAGAGCTCATGCCCGCAGCAGGCCACCCTCAGGGCCAGGATGCTGAGCTGGGGAGGGGCTTGGTTTGCTTGGGAGAGCCGGTTCCAGCTTCTGGAGGTGCCCAGGCCTCTGGCACTGATGCAGCGTGGAGCCCTGGTGCTGCTAGCTCTGCTGCCATGGGTCTGCCCACCCTGGCAAGCCCTGTGTATCCCTGCCCTGCTGCATGGCTCCCAGAGGGGCCCAGTGCCCTCCCGCAGTAGCTGCAAGGCCCCGTAAGGAGGATGCTCGTGCCATGACACCCCACGGCAAGGAAGGCTAAAGCCTTTGCACAAACCAGCTTGGCTCCAGGCTAACACTTCCTGGTCCCAAGTAATTCCCCACTCTCTCTCTCTGTCTCCAGCTGAACATCCTGGTGGACACAGGCAGCAGCAACTTTGCAGTTGGGGCAGCACCTCACCCGTTCCTGCAGAGGTACTACCAGCGGCAGCTGTGAGTACAGCGTGCGCCGTGGGGCAACCCGAAAGGGCTGCCAGCACCGGCACTGGCCCCCACCCTGCCAGGCCCTGCACACCCCAGCCAGTGTCCTGCCTCCACGGGTGACAGCCAGGGCAGGCAGGAGGCAAGAAGGGGTGGGGGGAGCCTCTGTCCCAGCTCTCCACCTTGGAGCTGAGAGCCCCTGCAGCAGTCAGCTGTGGGCAAGGAGATGCGTCCCAGCCCCTGGGGACAGCACTGGATGCCCGCGTGCATGTCTGGCAGTGACCCCGGTGCTCCCCAGCCTCTGCAGATCTCCCTTGCTGCGCTCACGGCTGCGTCCATCTAGCAGATGCACGGGCTGCGAGCGAAGGGAGCTGCCCCAGGACCTCAGACGTGTGGGTGCTCTGCTGCTCTGATGCCGGCCCCACAACCTGCCTGGCCCCCGACGTACTTTGTGTTGGGATGCCCCAGGCAGGCTTCCTCCGGCTTCCCAGAGGGGGCCGTGCCCCCTCCCTCTCCAATACCTGCGGCACTCGCTGCTGGCTGGGTCACAAGGCTGGCACTGCCAAGCTCCGCGACGGCCCTGCTCCAGGCTGGCGCTGTCAGGTGCTGTCCAGCCCCCGTGATGCAGTGTCTGTGCTGGGGGGGACTCAATGGCCCCTTTCTGTGCTCCGAGGGGGTTGGGGGGGGCCTGGCTGCTGCCCTGCCACCCTGAACACTGAGACAGTGTCTGGCCTGCTGCCTGCCGGGCACAATGAACAATGGCCGGGCTTGTGTGCTGCCCCCTGCACCCAGCAGGGCCCATGGTGCTCCCAGGGCCTGCCCCAAGCCCTGGGTCCCAGCGGGCCGGGTTCCAGTCTGATGGGCCCTTGGATCTCCGGCAGGGCCTGGCTCCGCACCCTGGGCGCTGCCAGTAGCAGCAAGGTCACCATGCTGGGAGTGCAGTTGGGAGCAGGGCACGGGGAGCTCATA
The DNA here is from genome assembly GCF_030867095.1 of Alligator mississippiensis. Classification (NCBI taxonomy): domain Eukaryota; kingdom Metazoa; phylum Chordata; order Crocodylia; family Alligatoridae; genus Alligator; species Alligator mississippiensis. The sequence continues at coordinate 34,475,861 of NC_081839.1, read as the reverse complement.
CTGGAGCCTGGGCGCTCTGCCGGAGTGTGGCAGGTCCTGATCCTGTGAGGTAGGGGGTCTGCAGCATGGTGCAGGGAGAGCTGGGATACCCACATAGGACATGTGACACGTGCACATGCATGCCCACAGCTACAGCAGGGAGCACACGTGTCCTGACACTGGGGACGCGACAGCAGGGAGCCCCTGGGTGCCCTCACTCAGGCACACGTGCAGGTCATCTGGCAGCCTGGGCAGTCAAGCCCTGATCTGCAGAGACCGAGAACTGCACACTCAAGACTCTCTGCTAGAAGTGGATACGCATGTGCACACACAGGTTCTCTAGCTTGTCTCACACATACACGTGCATGCATGCACAGGCATACATGGGTTTGCTAGCCAGTCTCTCACACACACACAGGGGTTTGCTAGCCTGTCCCAGGATGTCCCCTGGTCTCCCTGGCACGTGTGTAGTCAGTCCTGCCTTCCCAGGCCTCCTGCCGCTCCCATGCTTGCCTGGCCTCCTGCTGGACCTGTCTCAGGGATCTTGCTCTTTGGCCCCTGTTCCAGGTCCAGCACCTACCGGGACCTGCGGAAGGGCGTCTACGTGCCGTACACCCAGGGCAAGTGGGAGGGGGAGCTCGGGACCGACCTGGTCACCATCCCCCACGGCCCCAGTGTCACCGTCCGAGCCAACATTGCAGCCATCACCAAGTCGGACAAGTTCTTCATCAACGGCTCCAACTGGGAGGGGATCCTGGGGCTGGCCTACGCTGAGATCGCCCGGGTGAGCCCTGCTGCCTCCCCTCTTGCCTTGGCTCTGCCTGGCAGCCTGCCTTTGCATCTACCCTGGGGCTGCCAGGAGCAGCCTCTTGTCCTGCTATCAGTGCACTTGGCAGGGGTGCCCGGTGTGGAGCGGGGCTCTGGGGGTAAAGGGGTGGCTGGCAGGGGAGGATACCACCAGACTCCTGTCCCCACAGCACTGGGAGACACCTGAGCAGCTCCCTGCAGCTCAGCATGGGTGCCAGCCCTCACCACAGGGGCCATCCTGGCCTCCTCCCATCCCTACGGGCTCCAGAGCGTGGTCAGACAGTCACGGCTCTGGCTCTCTCCTCCCCAGCCTGATGACAGCTTGGAGCCCTTCTTCGACTCACTGGTGAAGCACACCCGCGTCCCCAACATCTTCTCCCTGCAGCTGTGTGGGGCAGGCTTCTCCCCCAACGAGTCCGAGGCCTTGGCATCAGTTGGCGGCAGCATGGTGAGTGTGCAGGCTCTGGGCTGCCCGCTGAGAGGACGGAGCAGGCCCCCAGGGCAGGCAGCAATAGAGGGGTGGGGGGTGCGTTGGGCCCTGGGCAGCCCTGAGGGGTTGTGGGCATGGACCCACTGCGGGAGGCCAGGACTGGAGCTTCCCATGGACCTGCGTCCATGTCTTTGAGGCTCTCACACCCAGCTAGCATCACTCCTCCGCGTGGTCTCTGGGAACTTCTAGCCTAGGCAGCGAGGGGTGGGGTGGGAACAGGACAAGCTGGGAGTGGGGCAGGAGGGGCAAGCGATGCCTCTGACATCTGGTCAGCAGGGCCCCACCTCCCTCCAGTCTGCCCCGCAATGAAGCAGTCGGTGGCAGAAATGAACTCCACGCACACCCAGATGCGCAGCGAGCTGGTGCAGCCTCCCCAGAGGGCACGTTTGTATGGTGCAAGGCAGCACCCCGATGCCCTGCGCTCCACCTGCCCAAGCTGGCCGGGGAGCACACCTCACGCCTCTCCTTGCTGCAGATCATCGGCGGCATCGACCGTTCCCTCTATGTCGGCAGCATCTGGTACACTCCCATCAGGAAGGAGTGGTACTACGAGGTCATCATTGTCAAGGTCGAGATCAACGGGCAGGACCTGAAGATGGACTGCAAAGAGGTGAGAAGGGCGGGGGCGCTCAGGCTGCTCTCTGAGCCACGGGACAGGCTGCTGTCCCACAGACGGGGCCTTGGTCTCAGCTCCCGGAGCACTGCACTTGGGCCGGATTCCAGTGCGGTTTGCTGCATCGTGACCATGTAACCCAGCGATTGAGGACAAACAGACAGTGATGCAACCTGCCTCTCCACTTTCACCAGTAAAACATTAACTAGTGCTGAGCCAAGGCTGGACCCCAAGCCCTGCTAGAAGCAACCCACTGACATCTTTGTGAGCCACTCCTCCCCCCCAACCCAGCTGGCCTGGCCTCCAGCTATTGTATCCCCTGGAAATGCCATGTAGTGCAGGTTTTCACGTCTGGGGATGCCGTGCTCCTTGCCCTGGAGAGCGCCCAGGTCACTGTATCAGCACAGCCAGGCTGTGATCTTGCTGAAAAAGACAAGCCCCACCTTCCATGACCTGCCACATTCGGCAAGCCCCACTTTCCATGACCCTGCATGGCCTGGCTTTAATTACACCGCAGACTCCTGTCCTTCTGCAAGCCCAGCTGAACGGGTCTGTTACCCTGCTCACAGACAACATCTCTAGCTCCCCAAGTCAGCTCTTTTGCCGCTCGTATCACCTCGTTTGGCCTTTACCCCCTGCAACTTTCCAGGTTTCCCAACTCTGTGAAATGTTAGTATTAGCAACGTGGAGCTCTGCAGTGACTCCACGGGGCAGTTTTCCAGCCTGCTGATCTGCAGGCATTTAAATGTAGCACGTGTGCCTCCCATCTGCCCTTGATACCGAGGCAGGCTTCCAATTCCAGCCGCCACAGCGCACGGGCTGCTTCGCCTTCCCGCTTCATTGCAAACACGAGCAGAGGTAGCTCCGTGCTGCTGCCTGTCCCTGTACCGTCTGCCTCTGGGGACGGATGGGAAAGGGGCTGTCCCTAATACACATTATAAGCCATATTGCCCACTGATATTCCAGGGATTCCTGCTGCTTCCTGGCTTAGTAGCCTTGGGTTTAACTCACAGCTTAGCATCACTTCTCCCCATACTTTCTGTAGCCATCTCACGTTTTCTTGCTGCTTCCACTTCCGCTTTGGCACGTGGGGTGTCTCACACAGCCTCATCTTGTCTTGCGTTGGTGACATTGGGGCTGCCCGAGCATCCAGAAGGACGTCTGTGAAGGACCCCCTCAACTTCCACGAACACTCCCTCTTGCAAACCATGTTCCCGTTAGCGGTTGCCAACAACCACTGGAAGGTTTGGAAAGTGGGGTCTTCTAATGCTGCACAAACACACACTGCTGGGTGGTGCCAAGTCCTGGGAGCACAGAGCAAGTGAAACCAGCTCATGGTCCCAAGCTTTAATTCAGAGGCTAGCAAGCAACCCCTCTTTGTCTGTCACAATGGGATCCACTGTTGAGCTGCCGTGTAAGAGGGGTAGGGCTTCCCCTGATCAGGACTGACTATATGCTATTACTAGAAACTCTAGGGCAGTTTTGATACCGGCCATAGAAGACACCCAGCAAATGCATCCTGGCTGAAATCACTCCTGAGTGCACAGGAGCACTTCCCACGTGCTCTAGCGAGATGTTGGCGGAGCTGTCGTGCTGGTCCCTGGGCAGATGAGACAGCCTGCAGCAGGCACTGCCCCCACCCCAGCTGTGGGTGCATCCATGAGAGCTTTGGCCCACAGGCAGTTGAGGCTTGGGCCCCTCCTGGGTGCAGCGGGTGTTTGCTGGAGGCGCGGGGATCACGCTGGAACCGGAGCCCAGCGCTGGCTGTGAGACAGCCGCCTACGGAGATGGCACCTCGCAGAGGGTGCAGCCTCCCAAACTTGGCTCTGAGCTCACCTAGGAGCAGCGGGGCTGGCGTCTCACGCACCACGTTACCTCCTGTCACCCCCTACAGTACAACTACGACAAGAGCATTGTGGACAGCGGGACCACCAACCTCCGGCTGCCGAAGAAGGTGTTCGAGGCTGCGGTCAAGTCCATCAAAACAGCATCTTCGGTCAGTACCCCCACCCCAACCCACCCCCTCGGACATGGGCCACATCCCAGCACAGCCACAGTCCCCAAGCTCGTACTGCTTTGGGCTGGCACCTCAGAGCACTGTGCAGAGCGGCTCATTGGGAGAGGGAGGAGGAAAGCCCTGCTGCATCCCTGCATGCATCTCCACCAGGCTCTGGCAGGCCCCTGCCCAAATGTCCTGCATCTTGGCACAGATGCTCACACTCTCTCCCTTCCCTGCTGGACAGACGGAGAAGTTCCCCGACGGCTTCTGGTTGGGGGAGCAACTGGTGTGCTGGCAGGTCGGCACCACCCCCTGGCACATCTTCCCCGTCATCTCACTCTATTTGATGGGCGAGGCCACCAACCAGTCCTTCCGGATCACCATCCTGCCCCAGGTGGGTCCCTGTGCCATGCTGGTCAGGGGGGGAGCGCAGCCAGGGCAGCGGTCAGAGGAGGAAAAGTGTGGGGAGCGCCACAGTGCAGTCTGGGGTCCCTGAGACAGCAGCCCTGGGCAGGAGAAGGGGAGGTGGGCCAGGCCTAGCCCCTGAGGTTTAATGTGGGGGTTGGAGTCTAGATTCAGCCCCCTCTCCATCATGGGTGGAACCAGAGGCTGGACCATTCAGGAGCCAGCACATCGCCCCAGCAGCACAGCTGACGGCTCCCTGTGTCTCTCCAGCAATACCTGCGCCCCGTGGAGGATGTGGCCACCTCCCAGGATGACTGCTACAAGTTCGCCATCTCACAGTCCTCCACCGGCACCGTCATGGGCGCCGTCATCATGGAGGGCTTCTACGTCGTCTTCGACCGGGCCCGCAAGCGCATCGGCTTTGCAGTCAGCACCTGCCACGGTGAGGGCGGGGGGGCAGGACCGGCTGGGCCACTTGTGAGCGCGCTCAGTGACACCACCCGGGCTGACAGCAGTGGCCTGGGAGCGAGCAGTGGAGCCGGCGGGGTGGGCAGCTGCGGGTGCTGGGGGAAGGGGTCTGCTCTGGCCAGGTGGTCCCATGCTCCCAGGCAGTGCCGGGTGCCCGTTCTGGTGTGTGACACACCCCCCTCCCCACGCGCAGTGCACGACGAGTTCCGGCGGGCGGCGGTGGAGGGGCCGTACCTGCACCCCGACATGGCGGACTGCGGCTACAACATCCCGCAGACGGACGAGTCCACACTGATGACCATCGCCTATGTCATGGCGGCCATCTGCGCCCTCTTCATGCTGCCGCTGTGCCTGATGGTCTTCCAGTGGCGCTGCTTCCGCTGCCTGCGGCGGGACCACGACGACTTTGCCGACGACATATCCTTGCTCAAGTGACGCCTGCCCCGCAGGCCGAGGGGGCTGCTGGAGCCTGCTCCTGGGGGCCCCGGAGCCAGGGCGGGAGCAGGCACAGCTCTGACTTGGGGCACGGGCTCTTCTGCCCCTGGAACACGAGGTGTGTGGCGGGGAGGGGGAAGGGAGCGATCCTGTCTGCCAGCAGCAGAGCCATTGCCCAGAGGCAGGCCCCTGGTGCCCCCCTTGCCCTCCCACCTCCGCTGTAGCAGCCGGGTCCTGGGCTGGAGCAGCGAGGGAGGGCGAGGTGCTGGTGGCAGGGCAGCCCCGGGCCGGGGAGCAGGGCGCCAGTGGTTGGTGGGGGTCACTGTCCCATGCTTTCAGGTTCAGTTGGTTGGTTCCTAGCTAATACCCTGGGTGTGCTGCTGCCCTGGGGGGCTGGGGACAGCCCCTCCATGGTCTGCCAGGCAGACATGGAGTCACTGCCCTCTACACCCCAGAAGCAGCTGCCCCAAACCTGCCCCAGCCAGGGACACATTGCCAGAGGCTGAAGGGGGCAGCAGCCTCAGAGGCACCTGGCCCTGGCCCAGGGGTGGCAGCTCTGGGGCTTTCGCTGGCCTCTCCTGTGTGGTGCCGCGGGTCGTGCTTTGACCCCATTGGGGTCCTCTGCCCCACAGAGACCTGCCCGCAGCACAAGGAAGCTCAGTCACGGGGCAGAGGACCGAGCTATACCGAGCCTCTTCCTTGGCACCTGCGCTGGCCTAGCCTTCCCCCATCCTCAGCAGCTCCTGGAGAGCCGGGCCTGTTGGCACAGAGAAACCTGCTCAGCCCAGCCTGGGGGTCCCTGGAGGCGCCCCGCCATGTCGTACTCTGTGCGTGTGCCCGTGCGTTGCTGCTTGCCGTAGCCCCCAGGCTGCCCCCTCTCTTCCCCATGGGATGCCCACGTGAGCTGGACTCTACGGGCTGCATCCCCACAGCCGGTGGGAGCAGAGAGCTGGGAACCACCCTGTGCTGGCTGCCCTCTGCTCTCTCTGGGGACCCTCCGTGACCCGCTGCCTCCTCGTGGGGTGGAGGTGGACCCTGGGCACACAGCCACGGGAACCTACCTGGTGTTGGTGTCCCGGGCGCAGGTCAGGGCAGGGTCTGGCTGGCTGGGTGGTCAGATCACCGTGCAGGAGCCTGACTGGGCTCCGTCGTGCAGTGGGGAGGAAGACCCCCGCTGAGAGTGGGGGCAGCGCTGTACAGGATCCCGTCTGCTGCAGGAGCTGCCACCTCCCCCCAGTGGCTTCCACCTCCTGTCCTTGGAGCTCGGGGAGGCAGATGCCCACAGCCCTGAGCCCCAGGCAGGGAACCCTCCCTGCCTCCTGCCTGCCTTCTCTTTAGCTCTGCCCCCACCTGATCCCCGTGGCCCAGGGCTGGCACTGGCCATGGCTGCGAGCGGTCACAGCACCTCATTCTCTGAAGGAGGCAGCAGCTGCTCCTGAAACAGGGGTATTGGGCTGGTTGCCTCCTGCCTGTGCCTGGGGCTGAGAGCTTGGGGAGGGGCTGGTCGTTTCCACCCTGACACCTCCCATCAAGCGCAGCCCGTGGCCACAGCCCAGAGCAGCAGGTTGAGAACGGGTAGCCCCTGCCGCAGCCCTGGCACCCTGCCTCCCCAAGCTGAGAGCACACCTGGCCCGGCCAAGCCTGCAGTAGGATCCCCAAAGCCAAACTGTTACCCAGCCTGCCCACCCCCGCAAAAGCCATAGGAGCCAGGCCCAGCCTGTGCCAGCACCCGCCTGCTGCCGCAGCCTTGTCTCACTGAGGGCCCTGCCCTGCATGGGATGGGATGGGATGGGCTCCCCCAGCACGTGGGCAGAAGGGAGAGAAATGTCTCTTCCCGCTCTGGGCTTGGCTGCTAAAGGAGCCCCCTGCTACAGCCAGTCTGCAGGGGACGGCTGCAGGCAGCAGTGCCATCCTTGCTGTCCAGACACACGGTTGCCCGTAGGCGAGGGCAGCAGAGCAGGACGTGGTGTGCGCAGAGGCCAGGAGCTTCTGGCCTGTGCATTGGATACATGTCCCAATCCTTGTAATTCCAGTGCTGCAACCCACCCGGCCTTGCCCAGCCTGGCAGTGGGGGGGGGGCACATGGTTTTTAGACCATTGCTCTTAAGCTCCGTTTTGGTTTCTGGGCTCTGCAGCCACAGGCCCGGCTGGGGGAGGGCAGGGTGGAAGGAGCTTCCCATGGAGCTGAGGGAAGCAGGCTCAGCAGGGAGCTGGAGGCTGGAGAGAGCCCCCATAAAGCTGCTGGGGGCAGGAGGGGGCCCAGGACAACACAGAGCACATAAGCTTGCACCGCGGGAGCAGCTTCATGACAGATGTGATGGTGCAGTGCACAAGGGGGGCGGAAGCAGCCATAGCTCCCCCCGGAGCCTGCGAGAGGTGTGGAAAGGCCAGGGGAAGGGGGTCCACACCCCGCAGTGGTGCACATCCCCTTCCCCCCCCCCCCCACAAGCTGCTGCTGCCCATAGTTGTCACAAGGGCAGACAAGCCCGTGTTCAACAGTGCCAGCCCTCCCCCCAGAGCGGTGGTGACAGAGGGAGCTCTTCCACCCTGCCCTCCCCTTGGGAGAAGCCCAGAAGGGATCCCCAGAGCAGGCGCTGGCTCAAGAGACGGCCCAGGGGAGCACAGAGCAGCAGGGGGGTCCAGGCTGCTCTTTCCCGCTGCTTCATGAGCCTGTCTCAGCGCCCATGCCCCCTCACCTGGTGACTTGCTCCGGCACACCTCGGGGCCCCAGGCCACCTCAGAAGGGCAGAGCGAGGCAGGTGGGATGTGCCCAGACCCCACACCCCAGTGCCTGCCTGCCTGCCCAGGACCTCCCCGGGACACCAGACTCGTTTGTGGGCCACTGCCTTAACGCACCCGTGTGTGTAGAGCCCCGCAGACCGGGGCCACATCCAGCTGCCCAGCACAAGGGGTGCATCCAGGAGCCTCGCCTAGAGCTGCCAGCGCTTACACCACTGCTGAATTTGTCCCAGACTTTGCAATCTCTGAAGCAGGAGTAAGACTGAGAGGTGCTGAGCACCTGTCCAGCCCACGGAGAGACCAAACCAACCTGCCCAGAGGAGGCTGCCGTGGAGCCAGAGCAGGAGGGGAGGGGAGGGGGGTAGGGCCTGGAAAGGTTTGTTACTCTGAGCTGCAGTGCAGCCAGCTTCATTCGTCCCCGAGAGCTTCTGCCCCGCGGGCCCAGCCTCGCAGCAGCCAAGACCGGCAGTGGCGGCGAGCCGGCTGGACTGCGAGCAGCACGGGGAAGCGGGGCAGCAGCAGACTCCAGTCCTCTGTAACCCTAATGTCTGTGTAAGAATCATGAATGTTACCGCAGTAAATTATGACATTAAAAGCAGAGAAGAGCCTCGGTGGCTACAGTAGGTCTTTACTGGGGGGGACCGGGTGAATGCCTAGGGGGCTGGGGCTGCTCTGGGACCACGTTGTACCTGTGGCATCGCCAGGCCTGGGTCCATGGGCACCCCTTGGCGTCTGCCCAGCCCTCAGAGTGCGTGGCAGGCTCACCCTGCTTGGGTCAGTGGGGAGTAAGAGTGACAAGAGCAGGAAGACCCATTTCAGGGGCCACCCCTGCCCACATCCGCTGGAGCTGGGGGTGCTGAGGCCTGCTGGGGCAGCAGTCACAACGGGGGCTCATGAAGCAGCGCACTTCTCCTAACAGTCCTTGCAGCCAAGGTCCCAGGCAGCAGCCTTGGCTTTGTGTCCATGGGCAAAGTCCACCCCTCCCTGCCCACAGGGGATTGCGATCCCCACAGCAGAGGCACCTGCCTACATCCCACAGCAAGGCAGTGGAGAATTCGTGTGTCCCGGGATCACGACCCCTTCCGCAGAGAAGCTGCGCCCTGCTCTGCTGATCCCGAGGGCAGCAGAGGGAAGCCTCTCGCTGCTGGGCTCTGCACTCTGCGCTCAACCCCTACAGCCTCCAGGCGTGACCCATCCTTGCTCCCCACGGCTGCAAGCCACACGTGGTCCTTGGCCAAGGCAGCGAGGCTGAAGCGAGGGCCACACATGACCTCTGCATAATATACACACTTTTATTTATGAACTTGTATGTATACAGACTTTCTATACACACATTGCCTATATAATAAAAATGTACATGTGTATACATGGTCATATAAATATAGAGCTGTAGAAACCTTCAAACCAGTCCTGCGCAGTCCCAGCGCCGCCTCTAGCAGGGATCTGTGCTTAGCTGGCCATCATTTGAGACTTGGACAGAAGGGGCAAGTGTCGTTTGTGTTGGTTTGTGCCCAGAATTTGATGCACTGAAAGAGAGAGTGGGTTTAGAGCAGGCCAAACACTCCCGAGACTCAAGGCACCCTGGTTAGTCAAGGAGCCCACAGAACGCGCCAGCTCTGAGATTCAAATCACTTGTTGACTAGAGTAATAACAGAGCAACCCGTCTGTTGAAAGAATGCCAAACGGCTGCAACAGCTTGGGAGGTTTTGTTTTACAGATCTCTGTTCAAACCCCCTGTTTATCTCGTGAACTATGTCTGCACATCTAACAGTGCAGCACCCTGGAAAGGTTCCCAAAGGCACCCAAGGGTACTGCTGCACCTGGTCGAGAACCACTGGTCTGGAGCCACTGGCCCAGGAATGCAAGGCTGGTGGATTATGTGGGCGCTCTCCCAACACTGGGCTGGCTCGGCACAGTTTGCACAGCACGGTCTGCAGCTCAGCTGACACTGCACTACTGCAGGCTGCAAATCCGGAGAGGTAGCAGAGATCTGCTCTGGCTCCTCATGAAATGAGGGTCTCAGCGCTACCTGCCTTCCTGGTTCCCTTGGCCACAGACGGCCCCATGGCCGAGACACCCCAGGGCTCAATGCTGAGGTCTGGTTAAGTATCACTTAGATTCCTTCCGAGGTCAGGGATCCCCCGCAGCAGAGCATGTGCGTGGTGGGTGTCATGTCAGTCATCCTGCTCTGGTCCCTGCCACTGTCCTGCTCCAGAGGGGACCCAAGCTTGGGTCTAGCCCTCCAGACATGGGAGGTGAGAGGGGCATCACCAACAAGGACAAGAAACCTCAACCCCTAGGCCAGCTGCCTCGTGGCAGGGAGGTGCAAGGTCAGCAAGTGGATTTCGGGCCCCCAGGGAGGACTGCTCTGCCTGCTGGCAAGACGGTGCTGCCATCAGGGCCCCCAGCTCTGGGGCTCTCATCACTTGCTAGGGCCCTGGGCCTGGGGGCTCTGCACAGCACCACGCAAGGAAGGTGGAGAAGCACATTCGAGCCCAGCAGCTAGAAGTGACAGCACAGGGGAGGAGTCCAACTCGCCATGCCCTGCCATGCCTTGCCCTGCCCTGGGCAGGCGTCATGCACTGCACTTACCTCCTTGTGCAGCACGTGGGAACAGGCCATCGGGTGGAGCTCGCTGGGCTGCACGAGCTTCTGGCACATCAGACACAGCTTGCAGACAGCGGGGGCCTGGGGCCAGCAGCAGGTGGAGACACAAGAGTCGTCTGAGCCTCAGTGTCACCCACACCCCCGCTCCCCAGGGCTCTGCCCACCCTGTCACCCCAGTCGCACGTAGGGGATGTGGAGGGGAGGTTCCAGGGAAGCAGGGGAGCCCAGAGGGACGGAGCTAGAGAGCCAGCGGCATGATGCAGGACAGATGCTTTGGCTCACCCTGGCCGGTGCAGTGAGCTGGTTCTGCCCCTCCCCTGGCTGACGCTGGCTGCTCGCACGCTGCAGCAACCTGGCACACTGGCTCTCTCCACCACACGCCCGAGACACTTCCAGGCTCACCCCAGACCAATCATGATGGCTGCTCCCCCATCCCCCCAGCACAGAGCTTGTGCCCAACGCGGCAGGAGGGGTCTAAATACGACCCCAACCCAAACCTCCAGAGCCAAGAAGCCACACTGTGGGCTGGGGCCAAGGCTCCCCTCATCCTCCCGGCCCCTTGGAGCACACCCCCGAGGGGCCCCAACCCCATGCAAGGGCTGTGGAGCATCTTACATGCGACGGTGTCCCCGGGTAGGTCACTTGGGCTGACGGCAGGAACATGGGGCTGCTGATCTGGGGCAGCGGAGCTGGAAACATGGGGGTCCTGATCCGGCCAAGTGGCTGTCAGCAGGGCAGACAAAGCACCTCAGCCACGTGTTAGCACTGGGGGTGGGGGGGACTTGCTGGGGGCAGGAGCAGGCCCCTGGCTGAAAGGCCAGTGAGTGGGGCCTGCTGGACAGAGCCAACACCACTCCTCAGCTGTGCCCTGGCTCCCCGGGGCAGGCAGAGGGTGCCTTCCAGTCCTGCCCCACCCTCCCCCCACAGCACCACTGGCTCGCTCAAGAGCTGAGCCCCGACAGCTCCTGGCCTCAACCCTGCCCCTCCTCTGGACAGCAGACCCACCTGAGCCCCCACTGCCGCCCTCTCCTGCTGCTCTGCCAGCTTTGCGGCCACCAGCCGGTTCAGCTCCTCCATGGTGAGCCCTGCCATGGTTGTCCGTGCGGTCTTGATCTGCTGCAGGATGTTGGTCAGCTGGGCCCTGGGCAGGCAGCAAGCGGGTGACATGTGTCATGGCACAGCTGCTCCCACCACTGAGCGGTTCCCTTTACTGTGGGAACCAGGTCTCTGGGGTGCTGTGAAGGCCTGGAGCACTGGGATCAGTCACCAGCAAGGCACCAGCCCCACACTCCTTTGAGGGGGAAGGTTTGGTCCCGCTGCCCTGGCTCCCATCACCCTGGTCCCAGGACAGGACAGCCATGCCTAACTGAAGTACAGGAGGTGAAGTGACCTGCCCCAGGGCATCAGCATCAGAGCAGGGGTCTGAGCCCAGAGTCCCCCGTGCCAGAGATATCTCGGCTCAGCCAGTCATGCTCTCCCTGGCTCACAAACATTGCTAAGCCCCCTGGCGCAGCAAGGGGGGCAGGTGCTGCAAGCGACCCCAGCACCCCCATGTACAGGCAGGGACCTCTGCTAACAGCACACAGGAACCCAAACCCCCACAGGCAGACGGTGCCTCCCCCAGGGCGCAGCCAACATCCCCAACCGTCCCCACCCGCTGTCCAACATATAGGGCCTCATCTCCTCGCCAAGGCCCCACTCACTTGTTACACTGCGGAAACCGAGCCAGGAGCTTCTCCAAGAGCTTCTCTAGCTTGTCGGCCGGCTGCGGCCTGTGAAACTCGGGAGCGACCTTGACGCCGCCCAGACCTGGCGGCGGCGGGATGGAAGCAGCGGGCGTCATGTGAGAGCCATGGGTACCAATAAGCGAAGCCACCACTGGGCTGTTCCTCCCCTGGGAGGTTGGCAGCGGTGGCGAGGGCTGATTGGACCTGGAGTTTGCAGGATTGAGTAGCGGGAAAGAGAGCGCGCGAGGATCTGCACTAGGCATGACCATGGGCACTGGGACTGGCCCGATGGGGAACGGGAGCCGGGGAGCGAGCGACGGGTTGTGCTGGAATGGCGGCATCAAGAAATCTGTCTGAGAGAGGGAGCAGCACAAGTCAGAGCAGGTCCGCGGGGGGCCACAAGCATCTCTAACCCACCAAATGATGGGACTCCCCCCTGACCCCTCTTGTCCCACCTGGCTCTGGTAGGCAACAGTGCAGATGCGATGCTGCTGCCAGGGGTGCAGTGGGCGTATTGGCACCACCAAGCAGGCAGCTGGCTAGCAGCACAGGCCTCCAGCCCCAGGTCACAGCTCTGGACAGCTTGTTTGCCTCCCCAGGTCCTCCCCCAGGGACACTGGCATGCAGGGAACCTGTAGACAGGCTCTCCCCCTCCCCAGCCTCAGAGGAGGCACAAGCCCCAGTGCCAGCAGGAGGGAGCTGCTCAGCCAGGGGGGCAACACTCACTTCCGAGGGGGGCGGCGGCAGCGTGGGGGTGGGGATCTGCGGCAGGCTGCTCAGCTTTGTGCCGTTCCTCACCAACTGGATGTGATCATTGAACTGGTCCTAGAGAGAGGAAGGAAACAGGGGGAAGCTCGAATGGTTACCAAATCTGGCCATCTGCCTGGGGCAGCATCCCTGGCTTCCAGGGCAGCAAAACCCAGAACACTGGGGACCAGGGCCTGCCTGAGCAGGCTGATACACCAACCAAGTGCCCCGCCTTGAAGCAGCCCAGAGTCTGGCTGGACAGGACTATACGGAGAAGTCAAAGGCCTGGTGGGAGGAACAACTGCCTTCAAGAAGTCTCTGTTGCCACCAGCCGCAGGTGCCATACACACGCCCTGGATCTCCAGGTGTGGGCACAGCACGTGCTGGGGGGCAGCTGCCCACAGTCATTCCTGAGGACACTGATAGTGCTGCCCTCCCTAGTCCTTTCCTCTGGACTCTTCTCATGGGATTCACACCTGTGTGGGGGCCAGCACTGGATACCATGCTCCAGCTGAGGCTTTAGCTGCCCTTCATCTCAGGGTTCCAGATCTGCTGAGACATGGCTCAGTCTGGGCATTAGGAGCAGCAGTTTTTGCACCCATTGTATTCGGAGCTCATGCAGAGATTAGCATGCCCTGTTGCAACGGAAGCAAGCCACAACTGTGGTGTGGGGGTGGGAGGGGAGAGCTGGATGCCTCAATTTATTTTGCCTCACCCGCACGTTTTCCTTGGTCATCCGTATCCTTTTCAGCCTCATCTCCCATTCCTGCTTAGGCCGGATGGTCTCCAGTGTTGGGGGTGCAGATCTGCTCAAAGACAAGGAGAATTCAGGAAGAGGGTTTGAGCCTGAAGCCCTTAAGGGAACAGCTGCAAGTGGCACCGGGACAGGTGTCTGAGCCACATGAGTCCATCAGCCCTCTCCCAGCTTCCTCCACTGCAGCTCTAACACCCGCTCCGACCAGAGATGGGAAAGGTGCAGCCTGACTGAAAAGGGCCTAGCTTTGAATGGTAAGCTTGGGAGTTAGGGCTGCAGGACGCTGACGAAGAACGTTCCCAACACAGGGACTCAACAGATGCAATGCAAGATGGGGCTTCGGCAGATACAGAGCAGCAGGTTAAAGACAAAGACTTGGCCCAGCTGAAACCTCACCGAATCCCTGTGCCGTGACCAGAAAGCCCGCCCTGGCACCAGTGCAGTGCCCCCCACACACACATTCCAATGGGGAAGGGGTGGGTGGGCAAGAACTGGGTCACCCTGCCCCACATAGGACTCACTTGAGGTATGTCAGATGTAGCTCTGCCTCCTTTTCCGCTTCTTCCAGCTTCAGCACAAGCAATTCCTTCCGGCTCTCCAGGGACAAGATCTAACAGAGAGAAACCACAGACATAAGCAATCCATATTGGGTTATCTCAGACCGGGACCTCCTGGCTCTGCACAGAGCGAGGCATACCAGCGCCCCACTCGACTAATGTTTAATAGTGAGCACTGGTGCAGCAGTGGCTGTCGCCCCTGTGAAGAGCCAGACTCAGCAGACTGGTGTGTCACTGTTCCTCCCATCTGTGTTTCAGGGGAGACCAGGGCACAGTGCTGCCCCTATCCCATCACCCCAGGAACTGCCACTGGCAACCTGCAGCTGCATCCTGAGCCACTTGCAGCAAGGAAGGCCTCGATCAACCAACCTCCGCTTTCCAAGCCCGCTCTGTCTCCTCCAGGATGTTCCTGTTAATGTCATTGTGCTGGTTCTTCAGCTTATCCAGCTCCTCCTCCCAGACCTGCCTGGAGACAAGAAGAGAACACGTCCGTGTAGGCATTCGCTCAGCAACACAGTTCCCAGTGCTGCAAGACCACAGAGCTGTCCAGACCACAGAGGAGCTGCCAGCCCAGCCCTTGGGCACCTGTTCCAGGGCCACGTCCCGGAACCAAGACCAATCTGCTCTCTCTCTTGTAGCATTTAACATAGTGTCCCCTGACAGGTACTGCTGCACCTCCTATGGCCAGCCTCAAACCACCTGGCCCCTCAAGAACCCACCTTCCAAGCCAGGGCGCAGAGACACTAGGAACAAACAAAACCCCTGCCCCTTCTCCCCCTGGCCTGGGCCACTGCATGTATTAAGGGTGCCCAGTAGTGCTTCAGCCTCCTGCTTACCAGGCATGTCTAAGTCTGGGAGAGCAAAGCCAGAAACAAAGCCCCAGACAAACCAGGAGTTGGGGGGTGAGGGGAGGTCTATGAGAGGGCTTTCTACTGCCACCACTCCTCGAACTGCCTGAGCAACTGAGTTCGGGTCAAAGTTTGGGAACTGACCCCCACTGCTACTCTGAGCGTAGAATGTTCCATATGTTAGAAATGGTCTGGGAAAGAGCAAGGACAGCACAGGGGGGTAAGAGACTGCAGCAGCTTCTGGGACACCAAGTTCAATTCCAGGGAGAGACTACCAGTGAAGACCAGCTGGGGAAGAAATGAAGCATGCGCACTACCCCACCTGCCTCTAGCCAGCAATATCACATCCTACTTGGATCAGCAAATTCATCCAAGAGAGGAAAAATATCTAATGCAAGAAGAGGAGGCTCTTCTGGGACAATGGCTATTTCTGGGTTCTTGAAAGTTAAGGGGAAGGGAAGAGACAGAGAAGAGCATTTAACAGAAGGGATCTCATAGAGTCCTACTTTTCATCAGACTGCTCGGCGATCAGAGAAGCAATCTTATTCTCCTTCTCCTCCTGCTCCTTCAGTAACCTGCACAACAGAGAAAAGACAAGCTGAAGCCACTTACTGCAGGGCACAGAACTTCATGGGACCAGCAAGGTCAGGAGCGCTATACACTGATGTACTCTGAGAACGCTGCTATACAATGAGTCTCCTCTCAGACTCCAGGACTGTCTCAAGAGAGCACAGTCTGTGCTGTGTCATGAAACCAAGTGAAAAAAACAGCACATTCCAGCACGTCTCGATGGGGAAGCACAGTGCTCTCCCACTGCTACTGCTGCTCTTGCGCACTGCACCTGTTTATTTCCAGGGAAATAAGGAGTCACTCAGCTAACTGGGACATCCTAAGGTATTTCTTAGGAGAGTTAAAAAATGTAAAATCAATGAGATCTCAAAAAAATAAGACCTATAATACTGGACAACTGGTGTGAACCTGTAAGGCCGAAGTCACCACCCAAAAGGACCCCAAAGCATCCCCCAGCTTATGAGGAAGAGTCTACTCATTTTCTTCTTGTAACAGTGCAGCTGAACCCAAGAGGCTGCTGCCACGAGCTGGGTGGATGCATGCCCCAACTCCCCCAGCACAGCAGAGGCAGGCGCCTGACGCCGGCTATACGCAGGGCCCACAAGGCAGACATGGAGCGCTTCAGCAAAGTGCCTGCAGAGAGCAGCTCCGGCAGTGGCAGGCTTAACACCATTTGTGTGCCCACCAGGCCAAGGTGGGACCCCAATCACTCCGAGTGACAGCACCACAGGATTCTGAACGACTCCAAAGTACACAGGGCTTTGGCTGCGCTTCTCCTGTGCCGAGATCAGTCGGAGTCTGCGGCCAACAACCACGACAGCATCCTTCAGCCCCCACACTTTGCTTTAGGTCCTCTACACATAGCACGTATCCCACATATCCAGCTGCTTAAACCTCCAGGCAACCATCCCAACATGTTATAGTGCCAACTGATAGTTGGCAGTCCAGAAAGGCCCCTTGATGAGGCTCTCTCACTAATGACCAGAGGTTCTAGCTTTCAGGATTACACTGAGATTGAGTTTAAACCAAACCCGGCTCCCCACATCAGTACCTTCTGCCCTTCTCAGAGAGCTTCTCGATCTCTGCTTTCAGGTCCTGCTCCTTCTGCAAGAATTCTTTCTTCTCCTTCTCCATCTTCTTCTTGGTCTCTTCTCGTTTAATTGTCACGTCCTGAATGGCCTTCAGGATCTCCTAGAGCGCAACGGGCATCACAACAAGCAGAGTAAGTCTGGTTGTTTCTGAATTCTGGATTTAGCTTAATTCATTGCACACCTATTTCATGGGCTGTGAGCTTTAAAAGAAAATTTCTAGGAAAGCCAGTCCTAGAACACGGCTCTACAGCATCTTGTGACAAGGAGTCCCACCAGTGACTTACACAACATGGGAAACAAAAGCTTTTTCCTTGTTTTAAACCTGCTACCTAACAATACCATGAATCATCTGACTCTGAGGTGCATGTGTGGCATCCTTTTAAATCTGGAGAAGACTGAGGTGCCAACACGCCTGTTTTAACCTGTGTCACAGTGTGGAAACAGCTGAGAACAACTGGTCTAGTCTTGCGGCTCCTACACTGTGGGCCAGGGACAGCTGACTGGTCACACGGTGTTAGCTCTCCTCAATTCCTTGCACTTATGACTGCCTTAAATAGTTTCTTGCCATTAGTTTTCTGTGTGAACAATTGTAGTTGTCAGGAATGTGCTGTGAGCCTGTCAATAGTGAGGGAGCTGTCTAAAGGCTCTACATTAAAGTGCAGTCCACACGATTAAGATTTTGAAATGTTAGGTGCTTCCTCCAGATTTGGGCAAAGGCCAAAATGTGATGCTTCGAATCCCCTGCGTGCATCGCCGCCTAAGAACCCCTTCTTGACGCGCACCCATCACCTTGGGCTCTGCAGCCCAAGACTCAATGATCCCACACTGCAGCATACTGGCCAGACACATCAGTCAGGTCAGACACGATCAGCAAGGGCCTTGCTGGATACCTGGTGATTCTTCATCTCTTCTTCTCTTCGTTGCTGGAGCTGCTTGAGCTGCACCTGGAGCTGGTTCTCCACTTGCCTCTGCTTGTCCAGCACTTCCTGGTAGCGCTCCTTCAGCAAAGCCCTCTCTGACATCATTTTGTCCTGCCACAGGTGAAGAAAGCATACATGAAGGTACAGTACCGTTCTCAGCCCTGCAGTCAAAGAAAAGGATTCAACTAGGCCGGTCACACCGCACTCTGAAAAGAGCAGGTCACCTCAAGTACCCACTCTGGCCCCATTTTCAGTGGTGTTGAGCAACTACAGCTTCCACTGACATCAGTGAATCGTAGGTGACATTCCCCAGGACCAGGGCCCTAAATAACCAGCCCGGTGGAAGATCTTGGTGTTCAGGAGCCGCAACAGGCAGGGCCCCACTCTAACCACAGGATTAGCCGGGGACTGTGTTCCTTGAATGCTTACCAAGTTCTTTTCAATATCCTGGTCTGTGTTCACCTCCAGGTCGGCCGTCTTGAAGTCGGTCTGCACAGGGAGGAAGGGTTCCTATCGTTAGATCTCTTTGGAGATGCAAACACCGGTTCAATAGACACGGGCATTTCCTGTCCCCCCAGGGTCCCTGAGGCAGGTCAGGACTCCACGCAGTTCCTCAGTCTCAGAGCGACATGACTGTGGGTTACAGATCAGCGAGTGCCTATTGATCCCCAGGTGGCCCCTTTTTCAGTTTGGTTTCTCTGACACCCCATGACAGATCTGAGAAGCTCCCAGGCAGGTGCTTCGTGCCGAGGTCACAGGGGGCCTGCAGACCATCCCGTGGACGGTCACCGATACAGGTCTCTCTCGCACCAAAACTGTCCATCTTCTGTAGCACCTGATTAGGGACCCTAGCACCTGCCCTCCGCACTGCAAGGGAAAAATCAGAGACCACCCAGAACAGCGAGGGAAGCTGTACTTCTCTCTGCCGCAGGACACGCGCAGTGGGTGGAGACGTGGACCAAAGGACAACATGGATTGCTCCAAAGTCAGGAAAGTGACAGGATTTTAAGATTCGATGCCCTGTTTCAGGAGGTCTCTAGCCAGATGCTTGCTGCCGTATGGGTTTGCCTGGACCTATTGCTCCTTTCCTGGGGGAAAGCGCCCGATGCTGAAAGCAAACTGTGAGCGAGGAATGTTTCTCTCTCCCAGTCCCTAGTGCTGCCCCCACCCCACCAAGAAGCAAGCTAGGGAAGGAGGGCAAGCAAACTCCTTCAGACGAGGAAGTGGCACCTGACCTGCACTGCAATGTTCTGGGAGGGCTTCTGGGATGAGGCCTCCTGGTCCGAGTCCTGCCCCACGCCGCCGTCTTCAACCCCGTTCTCACCGCCGGGAGGCACCTCCAAGGGTTTGCTACCCAGCTCCGAAGCCTCATCCCCTCGGGCTTTCGGCAAGAGCAGGGCTCCCAGTTCACCTGCCGGGCAGCTATCGGTGCCGAGCTCCTGTTCCTCATGGCCGCCAGCTGGGTGCAGAGGAGCGGCCTGAGGGCACTTTCCAGGGAGCGGGGCCGTCTCCTCCCCTGCCGCGCTGTCCGAGCCCTCCGAGTCGGACCGATACAGCTCTTCGCTTGAAGAGCCGGTGCGAGTCTCCGCGGGAGCATGGCCGGTGTATCCTGCGGCTCTGCTCACAGCTTCGTCTCGTAACGCCGCCGCGCTCTCCGCTACTGGCGGCGGCGTGTCGCTCGCCGCTATCCCAGGATCCCGTTCCGGCGCGTCCCCCGCGTCCGCCGCTGGCTGGCTCTCGCTGGCAGCTTCCGACAGCGCAGGGTCGTCCGCGTCGTCTCGCGCAGAGACGTCGCCGAGGCTGCTCAAAACAAGCAGAGACACGGACCCGCGCTTTGGTGGCGTCTCGTGCCGGGCTCCCCAGCGCCCGTGACGGCTCGGCTACGTCCCGCCACCACCCGCGGGGCGAGGCGGTCTGGGCACGTGACGGACGGGAGGCAGCAGCAGAGCCGGAGCCAGACGGCAGCCCCCTGGAACGAACGGGTGCCAGGGCCGCCCCGAGCGCGTCCAGCGAGGAGCCGGGGCCGTGCTGCTGCGAGGGGGCGGCCGCGACCCACCTGGAGCCCGGCTCCCTACCTGCCGGGCAGGCTGCCCGCTCCTCGGTGCGGGGCCGCGTCGCCGGGGGCCAGCGGCTCGGCGGCTGCTTTGTCCGAGACCCCGACGGGCACCTCGTCCTTGGCCTGCTCCAGGGCCATCGTCCTGTCCCTGCGGGGGGGAAGCGGGTCAGTGTCACGGCGGGGCCCGGGGCCAGCGCCGGGCGGAGGGGGTCCCCGGGGTGCAGGGCCGGCGCCCCTCACCCACCCTGCCCTGCCGTGGCGGGACGTGGCCGCCTGCACCCCGCCGGGGTCACACTCCCCCACTGCATCACAGCGTGCTGCACTGCACAACGCCGTACTACACCGCACGGAGCCATGCTGCGCTGCACGGGGCAGCGCTGCGCGCGGGGAGTGGGGCGCGCTGCACCCGCGCACTGCACGGGGCGGGGCCTGCCCCGCGGCCCAGCCGGTCGGTCGGACCCACCTGCGGGCGGGCGCGGCCTGGCCGCCTCCTTCCCTCCCTCCTCCCGCCCTGCGCTTCCGGCCGACGAGCGGCGCCGGAAGGCGAGAGCGGCCCCGCGCCGCGCCGCAGCGCCCCCTGGCCCGGCGGACCCGCCGCACCCCGCCCCTTCCCGCGCGGGGATTGGCCGCCGGCCGCGGCCGGACGTGACGCACCTGTCATCGGCTCCGCGGCACCTCGCGCCGCTGCGGGTCGGGGGGTCGCGCGGCCCGGCCCGGCCACGAGCGCGGTGAGGAGCGGGCGCGCCACGTGGGGGCCCCTGGCCACGTGGCGGGAGGGCGGGGGGGCAGGGCACGTGGGGCCAGGGGAGGGCGAGGGACCTGCACCTCGTGGCTTTCCCGGTGCTGAGCGCCGCCCCCGCGCCCCGCAGCGTTCCCCTGCTCTTGCCCCTCCTGCGCCGAGTCCAGGAGCCCGCCGGAGCCCGAGCGGGGCGAGCTGCCTTTGCCCTTGACGGCCTTTGCCCTGGGGAGCGCGGGGGCGCGTCTGCGCAGGAGTCGCCTGCAAACCTGCCGCCCCGCTGCTGCGGTTAAACCAGTTCCCCTCCCAGCCCTCGCGGATGTGGGCAGCGAGCAGCGGTGCCGAGGCGCAGCGCTCTTCCTGCCGCCGCTTCCCCGCGGGCCCTTTCTCTGCAGGTGTCGCGGGCGCGTCCCAAAGCCCAGGCCACGGGGCTGGCTTGGCTAATAGTTAACTGCGCGCAGCCGTGGGAGGACGCGGCGCCCAGGTGGCAGCAGGAACCAGGAAGGGCCGGTGAGGAAAGGAGATGAGCCCTGAGCTCGTGTGACCTTTCTCTGCCTCGCCTGCTTACGGCGGGAGCGGCTTTGCCCTGATCGCCAGCCTGAGGCTGTGTCTGCCGCTCTGAGCTCCCTTCCCCCGGCACCTTGGGCCACGAGGGAGGCCCGGGGACCGGGCACTGGCAGCGCGGCCGCAGGGGGGGAGCAGGGCCCTGTGACGCAGCGGCCGAGCAGAGTCGAGCAGTCAGACAGATTATCCCTTTCTTCTGCCCGTCAGCAGCGTCCACAAGGAACAGGACAAGGGGCCGTTTGCTGCGGCCAGCTTGGGGCTGAGGGTGTCCAGGCTGGCAGCCGTCTCCCGGGCCCCCAAGGGGACGCTGAACAGTGAGATGCCAGGTCCCACAGCCAGCGCTGCTGTACAGGGCACCGGCTAAACCACAGTGCAGGAGCTGCCTGGACAAAGAGCAGGGGCCTGCCTCTTCCAGGAGGGTAGAAGTCGCGGGGCTCGCAAGCTGTGTCCTGGCAGCGTGTTCAGGGAGAGCGTCGCAGTGGGCTGCGGGACATCGTGGTCGGGAGCTCGCTGGGGGCTTGCCTGGGCCCTGCTTCTCTCAGCCAGGGTGTAAAGGGCTCTCTGTCTCCCTCTCTCCGCAGCCCGTTTGTCTGATGCCTCATTGGAGGTGGCAGGTGCCACTATGGAGCGTGATGGAGGCCACACTGTGTATCCGCACGTGCCTTTGGCTGACTGCAGCCGCGATGCCCTTGCTGATGCCAAATGGACTTGCCCACAGTGCAGAACTCGAACCTGGAGCTGAGACCTGGGGGAAGGCCCGAGGCTCTGGCGAGCTCACCTGGGCAGTGAGCCTCAACGTGCCCGAGGGGGCCGCCTTGTCCGAGGAGGAGCTGGTGCGGCAGGCAGATGACCTGGCCAGGACCGCCGGCCTGGTGAATGTGGGCCGTGTTGGGGAACTGCGGGGCCATTACCTCTTTGCCTACCAGCCGGCCGGGCGCATGGATCAGAAGCCGGAGGCAGTGCGGAGAGCCGTGGAGGCTTTGTTTGCACAGCACGATAGCGTGCGGTGGCACTCGGAGCAGAAGCTGCTGAAGCGCTCCAAGCGCAGTCTGCACTTTAATGACCCCAAGTACCCCGAGCAGTGGCATCTGGTGAGTGCCCTGTGCCCCGGGCACCTCTGGGTCTCACTGCAGCTAACGGGTGGCCTGGCAGAGCTGGCAGGGGGGACCTGGCATGACCTGCAAATGGGGAAGGGAAAGCCGTCTCTTGGCAGTGCCATGCCTGATGCTAACAAGCTCATGGAGGTGAAGGGATTGCCTGTCTTGGTACCAGCCTTGTGCTGCTCATTGTGGAGGAAATGCTGCAGGCCTGCCCCCCGCTCTGCGTGGAGGGGGGTTAGTGCCAGCAGCTCCCAGTCTCTGCTGCAGATGGGAAGTGGGGATTTCTGAGGCCTGTGCTTGTCCTTGACCTTCCCCACCAGTGCTGGGGACTGCAGTGCTCAGGGCCCCTTTTTTCTGCATCCCTGCTGCCAGCTTCTCCCCTGCCCTGAGCCAGGCTGAAGCCGTGGGAGGCTGGCAGGACTCCTGGCACCTGTCTGGGGACTGGGAGCGCCATCCCCAGCCAGACCTGCCCTGCTGCTTGGGACCTCCAGCCCTGTCCGACTTTCCCTCATCTCTCGTTTTCTTTTTGGTGTGCAGAACAACAGGCGGAGCCCGGGGAAGGACATCAATGTGACGGGCGTGTGGGAGCGGAACGTGACGGGCCATGGCGTGACAGTCGTGGTAGTGGACGATGGCGTGGAGCACACTATCAAAGACATACAGCCAAATTACGTGAGTACCCAGCTGCCCAGTCTAGGGCACGATGCCCCGGCAAGGCCTGAAATGAGACTTGGCTTTTGGGCAGAGCTTGGCAGGAGCCAGCCTTGGCCCCTTCGCTTCTGTGCCCGAGGTGGAGGCTGCTTGACTCTCCAGCCCTCACGGTAAAAACCAAATGAGCGGAGGCCATGGGCCTAGTCGTCATTAGGTGACGAAAGGAAACTGGCAAGGACAGAAAGGACGGTGCCTGGAAAGCCCGGGTGGTGCTGGAAGCTCAGCAAGCTGGCTGGGACAAGAGGGAGGATGAGGAGGCATTGCTGGATGCCAAAACATCTTTGAATTGGACCCCCCGACATGAAGCGGGGCCCAGCGCTGGCTCTGGCTACACCTTTTCTGCAGGGATAAATACGGGTGTTCAGGCACGAGGCCGCGTGGACCTTGCCTCTGAGTTCCTGAGGCTCTTAGTATTAAGTCCTGCTTTCCCCGGAGGAAGCCTCTAACCAGGGGTGGTGGGTGTGTTCTCAGAGCCCTGAAGGCAGCTATGACTTGAACTCCAATGACCCCGACCCCATGCCCCACCCAGATGAGGAGAACGGAAACCACCACGGGACACGCTGTGCCGGTGAAATTGCGGCCGTCCCCAACAACAGCATCTGCGCCGTGGGCGTGGCCTACGGCAGCCGCATTGCAGGTGATGTTATCTGAGGCCAGTGGCTTTTCGGTCCTCTCTCCTGTGCTCACTGAGTATTTTTCCCTTATCTCGGGGTGAGGGGTGGGGCTTTTCTGGCCTCTGCTGGCGTCACTCCTGTGTCGCTGCCATCCTGGAGGGCCTGGAAAAAGTCCAGCTGCCATGGTCTGAAAGCCACTGTGTCCCTGGTTCCCCATGGCACGAGAAACACCTCCCTTGGTGCCATGTGACACTGCCCAGGCCACGTGAGCTCTTGCCTGCCTCAAACTCCAGCCATGCAGCCGAAAGCTTCCTCTTTGGTTGAAACATTCCTTAGATAACACGGCCCCTGGTGCAGAAACACGTGCAAAACAGTTTGTCCGCGGCATCAGTACTGCACCACGTGCTCCCGGGGAAGCCAGGTGCTTTCCCATCCCCGGACAGTCCTGGCACTGCCTCACGCTTGGTCTCGAAGGCTCCTTGGCTTGTACGTGGGCCTGGCTACATCAGGAAGCCAGTTCCAGTTGCCTCTGCCCTTCGGCTGCGGCGGCTGCAGAACCGTGGACTCCCTGCTCCACGCTGCACCCGCTTGAAGCCTGCCGCCTCGGCTCAGGGTGCAGGTGTCTCTGTGTCCAGCAGGTGGTGCTGTTCTCCATAGAATAACCCCACCCCATTTCGCAACCCCAGGGACCCCCTTCAGTCCCACAAGATCCCAAAATGCTTAGCGGGCTGTACACAAAGAGACCCCTTCGCTTGCTGCCTGCATGCAGCTGTGTCTGGGGAGGAATACCGCAGCTATTTGACAGTGCATGGTGCCACAGTACAGAAGTCGGGCCCAGAAGACAAGGTGGTTGTGCCTGGCTGAAGCAGAGGAGGGGGTGGGAACAGCACCGTGTGAGCTGGCTGGTGTCCGGGAGGCCTGAACACACAGCTGTGTTCTTGCACAAAGCACCGGGGCTTTTTGAGTCCTATGGAGGCCACACGTGACATCTTTCGTCTCACCTGAGTCCCCTGCCCCACTTCTCCATCCCACTACTGCCCCAGCCCACAAGCCAAGAGCAGGTCAGCAAAATAGTGCACGGTGACCTAGCAGCTACCAGGAGCACCCCGTTTCCAGACCTACTCCTCCCTGCTTCCTCGTGCTGTGCTGGGGGGATATGACTCGTTAGCCTGGTCCTCAGTTCGCCAGGCCAGGATGAGTCCATGTGGCTCATATGCTAGTGCTGATCTGCTAGTGCTGATCTGCGGAGAGCCAGTTCAGTCTGGCTGAGGGGGAGCGTGCCCCAGCTGCAAACCTGCGGAGGCTTGTTCCTGCTAATTGTGACACTAATGGTCCTTTGCTGCACAGGCATCCGGGTGCTGGACGGGCCTCTCACCGACAGCATGGAGGCCATCGCGTTCAACAAGCACTATCAGATCAACGACATCTATAGCTGCAGGTGAGCCCTGGCCTCAGGCTGTGGGGGAGGCAGGGGCTGCCACAGCGTAGCAAGCTGGATGGGAACAGCAGCGTGGCCTCTGCGCCCACGGGGCCAGCCAGAGCCTGCTGTGGGGAGCGCTGGCAACGCCTGGGCTGTGGTTTGTCTGCAATTGCCAGGCTGCTGTCGCCTTCCCTCCAGACCCGCTCCCACCCGCTTCCTCTGTTTCCAATTAGCAGCTCAGCCGCGAGGCACCAAGATCAACAGCACCGCCCTTCGTGCACTCGCTCCTAACACCGAGCAGGCAGCATGGGGCCAGCTCGCTCTGCCCCAGATAGCTTCTGCTGGGCTTGAGAACAGCAGTGGTAGGGGGGCCACAGACAGGGAGACCCCAAGGGTGACAGGGAGAGTTGGCAGGTCTCTGGTGCCCTTTGCAGAGGGGTCTTCAGACATTAATGAAAGTTCTGTACCTTCCCGTGGCAAGGATGGCTCGGGGTTGTTGCCCCCACCTCGAAGGGGTTGGAGTGCAGAGGAGGGCCATGAGCTCTCAGGATCATATAGCAGAGCTGGGGGAAGGATCCAGCAGCCCTGTCCCTGCTGTGCTACTTCAAGCAGCAGTGGCCATGGTATGCATCCCAAGGGCAGTCTGTGGGCCGCGGTTTCGGGGCCTGCTCAGGGTTTCACACAGTGTGACGGGTTCATGTTGTTTTTCCACAGCTGGGGCCCTGACGACGATGGCAAGACTGTGGATGGCCCTCATCAGCTAGGAAAGGTAGAGTGGAACGGGGTCAGCCCCTCCCCACCCCCTCCCCGGCAGGGACAGGCTGGAGTGGGGCACATCAGGCTCCTGGGAACGTGCTCGCGAGTGGTGACGCCTCCCCCACCCTCCTCCGCAGGCCGCGTTGCAGCATGGAGTCATTGCTGGTCGCCGAGGCTTTGGGAGCATTTTTGTTGTGGCCAGCGGCAATGGGGGACAGCACAGTGACAACTGCAACTATGACGGCTACGCCAACTCCATCTACACTGTCACCATTGGTAACCGGACCTACGGGCCTCTTGCGTACCTGGCTCCCTGGGCCTGGGGGCGGTGTCCTGAAGGGGCGGCTGTGCTCCCCAGCATGACACCCCAGGGAGCTAAGGTCAGGGTCCCCCATACAGCCTGGATGGCCGTGGCTATGGCTGCTCCACAGGCTCTGCAGAGGCGGGGGGCGGCACTCGAGCTGAGCAGCACTTGTTCTGAGCCAGATAACCAAGCAAGGCCCCTTCCAGTCCTGCTCCCTCCCCTGGCGGCACTGCTCACAGCAAGGGTGGCCGGAAGCTTTGTTGCTCATCACACCTGCCTGGGGTCTGTGCCTTGCCCAGCAAGCTAAGCGCACCTCCAGCAGGTGCCAGCACCTTAGAAGTCCTGTTCCACCGAGGGCCCCTGAGATGGCCTAGCTGGCAGTGCTGGGCTGTGATACAGGGTGGTGGGTGGGTGGCTCTTGGCCCACATCAGGGGAAGTTCTGCACCGTGTATCAGAGAAGCTGCGGGGGTCGACAGTCTGTTGGGGAAAGCAGAGTGACACAGCAGAACTGCCAGCCAGGAAAGCACTCACCCAGGTCTGCCTCCCTTCCCATCCTTCCCTGGGTCCATCCTCATTATGCCCCTGTCTCTGAAGCTGTTGGGCTGGAAAGTGCTTGCAGCCTCATGTAAAACCTGCTGAACAGCTGCTGCTCTCAGAAAAGTTTCTGGGCCAGAAGGCTGGGAGGGCTCATGCAGGGATTTTCCCCTGAGCTCAGGTCCTGGGTCATCACAAGAAGCCAGCCTGGGTAGCACTGAGCACTGGCTAAGTCAGCACCATGCTGACTGCTCCAAGCAGCTGTTTGAGAATCACCCTGGCCCCCAGCCTCTGCAGGCCCCGTCTAGGACAGGCCACGATCTTTGTGCATCTAAGTTGGCTCAGTCTGAGCTGGGTGAGAGCTTGACCTCCCACAGAACATGGTCTGCAAGAGGGAGTAGCTTGACTTACACCCTCATGAGACTCCACACGTGGTAGCTCAGGAAGACCCAGAGCCTGCATGGCACGCAGAGGACGCAGGCTGTGCCCACATGGTGCAGTGGTGGGAGGGTTGGGGAGCCCAAGGAAGAGAGGTCACATGGAAACCATAGATGACTCTGCTGCATACAGGATTGATAATCTGGTCCCCATGTCACCCTCCCTGGTTCTGCTGCATTGAAACTGCCCCTGTCAGGTCCTGATTTGGCTCTGCCCTGGGTGCAAAGAAATTGGGAGAGAATGAATTGACGAAGAGGCAGCCCAGGAGAATGGGCAGAGTGCGGGTCCAGGAGCAAAGGGCTCCTGCTAGCCTTAATGCTCAGACAGGCAGGACATGTGAGCCTGCACCTGCCCTGTCACATACCTCCGGGGCACCTGACCTACGTCCTGGTGGCAGGGGCAGATTAGCGAGTGTGAGGGGCTGGAGGCTGAGACAGCCACGTCATTAAGGAAATGTGGCCAGGAAGCCAGAAGTGCTGCCAGTGACAGCAGCTCTGCTCTGTGTCATCTGCTGGCATTTTGCCAATTAGGATGAGACTTAATACAATCAGTGTCCCAGAATCCTTGCCCCGTGGGTTGCAGGGCCCTGTTCTGACACGGGCACCATGCGGCTTGGTCAGGGGCTGCTCCTGGGACCCCTAGTAGGGACAGCACCCCACCCAGCTGGCAGCTGCAGTGCAGAGGGGGTGCACAGCAGCCTTTGCACGTGCCCTATCAAGATGGCACTAGGATGTCGTGTGGTGTGCACAGGCAGTGGATGAATGAGAGGGTGGATGGACAATGGCACTTAGGATGGCAGCAACATCCACAAATTTCTGCATTCATGGGGGTGTTCTTTTCCAGGAGTTTATAGCTAGAGAAACGGAGACCAAGGGGGAGTGTGACGGGCCTGAAATCATAGGCCCGTGCATGCAGAACCAGGAGCGTGGGTCGGGCCTCCCAAACCCTGGCCCTGGGCTCTGGTCAGGAGCCCGTTCTGCCTCTCACTAAGGCCCATCATAGCGACCCATGTGTTGAGCAAAGGCTGTGATAAAAAGGTTTCTGCAGCAGGTTCCTTCCTGCCAGGTGAAGAGGAGGAGAGTGATGGTGAGTGGCTCAGGAATGGCCCCTGGTCCTCTCTGGCCGATGTGTCCCTGAAAGTGAGGGTTGCACAGAAAAGGCCCTGCTCTGCTCACCTCCTCACCATCACTGTTTGGGGACACTGACTCCAGGCCATCTCATGCCCCTAGCATTCGTTTGGCCCTGTGGAGCTTCCCCATAGGGGCCGTTTTGCAGTGAGGCCTCTGCTGGATACGTGGGGTCTTGCTGCCCCTGCCCCTGCCCCTGCATGGGAAGCCCAGCCGTGGCTACGAGAAGGGCAAAACATGCCACTGGGAGGGAAGGGACCGCCTCTGACCCATGCCCTCTGCTCCACCAGGCGCAGTGGACGAGATGGGCTTCATGCCATTCTACGCCGAGGAGTGCGCCTCCATGCTGGCCGTCACCTTCAGCGGCGGTGACAAGTTGATGCGGAGCATTGTGAGTAACGCGCCGGGCAGCCTTTCCCACTCGCTCTCCCGGGCCTGGGACAGCACAGACCCTGTCAGAGGTTTGGTCTAAAGGAAGGTGCCCAAAGTGCTGCTGGGGTCCCTGCTCTTCCTCCATGCAACCAGGGGCTCCCTGCTGGGGACTTCCTGTGGAGCCTTCTCCCTCCTGGCAGGTTTTGCCCAGAACATCAGCATTGTCTGCACTCGTGCTGCTGCCTCCTGGAGACAAAGCCAGGGAATCCCAGGGCTGCCTCAATGCCAGCGTCCCCCATAAGTCACCCCAGCCGGTGGGCTGCTTCATCTCCTTGGGATGAGTCTCTCAGCATTGGAGTCTGAGGGCCCTCGCCCTGCCCCTGCCCCAGCAGATGCTCCTGGCCACGCTGGGTTTAGGGCCTAACCATTACCTGTTTCGGTCTCTGGGTGAGCAGAGAATTTCCTCCTGGAGCCAAGCTGGTGTTCTTGCTACTGCGCCCTCCCTGCTGGCTCCCTGCTGTCCCTGGCATCAGTCGTCTAACCTAGAACCCCCTGGACTAGTCTCGTGCCTTCCCAGGGGAGCAAATGACCCCAGCCCAGTTACTGCCTGGTGCAGCTGGAGCCAAGTCCTGCCCCC
Organism: Alligator mississippiensis; assembly: GCF_030867095.1. Classification (NCBI taxonomy): domain Eukaryota; kingdom Metazoa; phylum Chordata; order Crocodylia; family Alligatoridae; genus Alligator; species Alligator mississippiensis. The sequence goes on along the minus strand of NC_081839.1, from coordinate 34,446,735 downwards.
CCTGCCCAGACCCTGGGACTGTTCTGCACCATCACTGCCTGGGGGCAGGGCAGAGACAGCAGCCGGCTCGGAGCTGCCTAACCATGTCCTGCTCCCCGCAGTCCAGCTCAGCCTCTCAGCGGGGCTGAGAAATATTTTTATCCACTTCTCCTTTCTGCCAAAGAACATCTTGTCAACAAAATGTCCCAGAGCTGAACCCTGCCAGGGTCAGGGGACAGCAAGGCCCAGTCCCCAGCTGGGACTCGTTGGCTCGGGGCCACTTCCCCAGGTGGGATCAGACATGGTACATTCCTCAATTTGGGCTGGCACACCCATGGGACAGGTGCCCTCGCAGGCCCGTGCCCCATGGCACTGCCCCAGTGCTCAGAGGCGCAGAGCCAGGCTCTGGAGGGCCATGAGACTGACGCTGGTGCAACGAGACCCTCCTCTGCCCCCAGCTCCAAAGGGGCAGCTCAGAGGCAGGGTCCTTCCCCTTAGAGTGTCCCCAGGCTCTGCTCTAACATGCTGTGCTGGTCTCCTGTCTGTGGGACCTGTGCCCAGGGACGCTGGGAAAGTCTGCATTGGTGACGAGCTGAGCTGGACTACTTGCAACAGCAGCTGTCCTGCCCCCTTCCTCACCCCCGGCGCATTACTGATCTTTTCAGGGGGGCCCACTTGGTAGCAGAGGGCACAGATGAGGATGTGCCTGCCTCCTGGACTGGGTGGCTACAGGCTCTCCTTCTCCCTGGCGCACACAACGTTCTGTGCCTCCCGTAGCCCATCTTGGCAGCCAGCTCCCAGGAGGTCCCCAGCACTGTGCACAGCCTTGCTATCCTGGCTGACGACCTCAGTGTGCTGGAAAGCCAGCTCCTGCATCTGTGCTGCGTGAGCAGGCAGAAGCTCTGCTTCCAGGGACTGGGGTCCTCAGGGGTCAGGGGTCAGCGCTGTGCTGGGGAGGTGAGTCCAGCATGGGTGTCAGATCCTGCCACCCAGAAATCCCTGGGGCAGGGGGCAGGCACTCTTGTGCTGCCACCCTCTTCCCATGTGTCCAGGGGGACATGAATTGAGCACAGTGCCTGGTGTCACAGGCTTGGACCAGGCCGCTTCTCGTCCCAGCATGTCCTCCCCACCCCACTCCACCCCACCCCAACACAGCCAGTGGCACATGGAAGCTTATCTCTGACTCCTCCATGATACTATGGACCTAGGTTTGCATTGGGAAGGGAAACCCCTACTACATGGGAGTGAGGGAGAGCTAGGCAGAGCAGGTCATGCTCCTGCATAGTCTTCTGTCCGAAGCAGCTTCTTGGAGACAGAGCGAGAGAGAGATGCAGTGTCTCATTAGCAGAGAGCATGCACAATTTGGCCGTGGTTAAGCCGCTCTCCAGGGCAGGGCTGGGATCCTAGTCGTCTCACTGCAGAACAGGAGCAGACATCGCTCACAGGCACAGCATGGGGGCCGGCGGTCGGCAGTGCGGGCTTCCAAGGGAACGTGCTGCTGCGGACACTGCTGGCACCGCTCCTGGGCTGCGCTGGCTCCAGCTGTGCTGTGCTCAGCGGGCACAGCCGGTTGTTTTTGCAAGCTGCTGCTTTCCCACATGCAGGAAGACGGGAGGGGAGAGAGCACTCCGGGGCAGTTCAGAACTATAGTACGTGTAGGATGGACAGAGCCATGACCCCTTCCCCTTCCCCTGGGGCTCAGGCTTCCTTCTCTTCCTGCTGCACCCAGAGTGGACTGGGGGAGATGGGGCTAAGAGCACAAATTTGTGCCCCTCCCAGCTGGTGTGGTCACAAATCAAGACCCCAAGGTGCGTTTTTGTCCTGATGATTCTGAGGGCTGGCACAGGAAATCATCTAGTTTGGGTCATTCCTGGAGTTTATGAGAGCAGGCCAAAGTAGACATATGCTTATCTAGGGGGCTTCAGAAAGATCTGGTCCTGCCTGGAGCGGGCAGCTGGATGGGGTGACCCCAAGGGCCCTGCCAGCCCTTTGCTCTTGGGTTCTGCGGTTCTTCCCTGAGAAAGCCCAGATGCCCATCCAAGGAATAGGTTAGACTAAGACTCCTGCAAAGGAAATGCAACCAGTAACAGAGCTTAAGTTTTCCTTTGCAAATAACTTATACGAAGGCAGCTGGTTTGCACCCCATGGGTGCAAGGGAAGAGGAGACTCCCCCAGCTTGGGGCTTGGCTGGACTTGCCACCCTGGAACAGAGGGCAGCTCTTCTTTTGCCTGCTCAGGTTCCATCCAGCCTGAGGTCTGCACCCTCTCTGGGGAGGACTCGAATGCCCTTTCTCCCTCAGGAACTGGCACACAGGAGGCTACTACAAGTGTTGCACTTCTGCCCACAGGCCTGAGGTAGATGCCTCACGTGGCCCAGGCATGACAGACCCCTTCACCCTTTGCAATATCCCACTCAGCAGTGCAGGCAGCTGGCATCTCAGCCGGGCCAGACGCATCCCTGTACCGGGAGTGCATCCTCCTGCTTTGCAAATGCCTTTTAATTATCCCTCAGTCAAGACGGAGTTAATGCTTGCAGCAGCCATCTCTACTCTTGTTCAGGCTATAAATGTTCTCCGGTTTCCTTAACGGGAAGAATTTAATACGGTCCCTGGCGCGATGCGCATTTCCTACCAAAATGTGTGCTGCTGCCCAGGGTTTCTGGGATTATGCGCAGCCTCTGAGTGCAAGCTGCAGCTGTTAACAGCTGACAACACGGGCTTGAGCACAACATAAAAGCCAGCAAAGAGGCTCTGGTTCTTGGCAGGGGAGAGCCCGCTGTGAGCAGAGAGATGAATGTGCATGCCAGTTTGCAGTGGGCTTGAACTGGGTTTCAATTAAAGCTGTTTCCTGGTAGGAAGAAGGGCAGAATCATGCCCTTTCACGAGACTTTTCTGATGGCTTCCCTAAGGCTCCCCTGTTGCATTTCGTCTAAGCAGACACTAAGGCCAAACTTGACCTAGTTACACTGCTTTGAAGCCAGAGTAAATCTCTGGCCTGCCATGGCACTCATTCAGAATTACCTTGGGGGGTCTAAAAGCACAATGTGGCCTGATAGCTTGATTATCTCCCACGCTACGACTGGTTTATTGCTCTCCTGGCTGGCAGCTGCCGTGTACTTCCCCTCTTGACAGAAATGACTGACTGTGGCTGTCTTGGTCCCTGTTAGCAGAGCACTCACGAAAGGCATCTGAGAAAACTTGGCGCTTGAGTGCAGGCGTAGTCGTGTCAAGTGCACGGCAGCTCCTCCCCAGCCCCCGTGGAAGGGGCCGATTGCGACGGCGCTTAGGCCTGTCTGGCTACAAGCGTGAGCGGTCCTGCCAGCGTCAGCAAGAGCGCTTGCCCCCATTGAGCTCGGCCATGTGGAGTTCCCTGGTGACAGGGGCCGTCGCTTTCTGCACTTGGAGGGGGTGGGGGGCTGCTGGAGGAGCACACCATCCCCCTGCCAGGCCATCAGCTGCTGCTCTGTTCCTGCATGCAGCCCTTGCCCCAGAGTCCAGCTGCCCATGCTGGAGGGCCCCACGGTGCTCAGTGCGGGGCAAGAGGCAGCCAGGTGAGCAGGGAAGCCTCTGCGTCCTGGGCCTGGCGCACTGTACCATACGTTGGCTGTGAGGTGCTTGGCTTTGCTGCTGTAAGGGGCAGGGCAGGGCTGTGCTCTCCCTAAATGCAGTGCGCCGGGTGAGTGTCTGCCTGGCATCTGTCCTCTGCAGACATGTGCCACATGCTCTGAGCCCGTCTGACTTCTTCTGGGCCCTGAGGGCACAGCCATGGTTATGGTTTGGTGCAGAGGACGGTCCTGCTGGCCTGTGGCCAAAACCCCTGCTCCTGTGTGGAGGGTTCACTGCTCTACCTCACAAAGCCCTGGGAAGCCTGGCCCTGTGCTGGGGATGGGGAGTTAAGGCCCAAAGACTGGAGCTGGGATGCTGGGTGCTGTTCCCAGCTCTGCTGCTCTCCCCCCGCCTCTGGGGACAAGCTGACAGTGGCTGATAGGTGCTTTCTGGAGACAGATGTGCTCTTGGCCCTGCTGTTGGGAGGGGAGGCTGCTGTTGCCAGGCCCCAAAATGTCCCTGGATGCTTTTCCTGGGGTAGGGAAGGAAGGGAGAACCGTGCTGCAGTGCTGGGGGCCGTGGAAGGGCTCATTCCCCCAGGGGATCCCTGGAGTCCAGCTGGGGCTTCCTGCTATGAGTCCTACCCTGATGTCCCTGCATGGAGCTTCCAAACCCGTGGCCCTGCGCGTCTGCTGCCCCATCAGCTTCAGCCTTCTTGGGGTCCAGGGAAGGCACCAAACCTGAGCTGGGAGGCTGGGGGACGTGCTCCCAGCAATGCCGGCAGGCTTGGTGGCATGCAATGGGATGAGCTGCTCCTCAGCCATACCTCCCTGCCTAGGGTAGGCAGCATGTGCCAGCATGGGGAGGCCTGGGGCTGCTTTTAGTGCTTTGTTTTGTAACTGTGCAGCACCTAGTGTGACTGGTTCCAGTCTCCGCTCTGCCACAGACTTCCCACATGGCCTTGGCCAGGTTCCTTAGCTTCTCCATGCCTCAGTTCCCCTTCCATCAGAACAGCTATAGCAGCCCAGCCCTCCGGGGCACTGTGAAGACTGAGGCATCTGACAGGCAATGTCTCTTTTCTTTTCAAAGGTGACAACAGACTGGGACTTGAAGAAGGGCACGGGCTGCACAGAGGGCCACACAGGCACATCGGCTGCTGCCCCACTGGCAGCCGGCATGATCGCCTTGATGCTCCAGGTGCGACCCTGCCTCACCTGGCGGGATGTCCAGCACATCATTGTCTTCACAGCCACAAAGGTGAGCAGACAGCCCTGCAAGGAAGGCTTCTTCCCTGGCTCTGGCTGTGGGGAGCTCGGGGTGGCTGTTCTGCCCCCTCCACTTCTCCATGTTCCTGACCTGCCCTGGGTCCCGCCGGGAATGTGCAGGAGGCAGGCAGCAGTCTGCTCTGCCAGGATGACTGGCGGGATGTTTGTCCAAGGCAGCTTTGGGTCTGCCACAGCCAGAGCACCGCTAGGCTGCGAGCTGGGGCAGCACAGGCCAGGACAGCATGCAGGGTGACTTTGCCATGGGAAAGCAGGAAGGCCCAGGAAGCCCTTGGCTGCTTACTACTACCCGGGGCCTGAAGCAGAGGGGGCAGAGCTCCCACTGAACACAGTCCTTACATCCCCTGATCCGGGGCAGCCCCTGCTGCCTCCAGTGTGGCCTGGGCTGCAGGAGGAAGCAGCAGGTGCTGAACGAGGCACTGGGATGTGGCACACGGACAGGGTTTCTTTGTACATGGGAGTGCCTGTGTGCGCGCATGTGTGTGCATCCCCCGGTTTATGTTATGCGGCAAGATAAAACTTGCTTTGACAGGCAGCAATTTTTTCCACAGTTGGAAGCAGCCACTTCCCAAGTGCCAGGCCTGACCAGTAACGGGAACCAGACCTGTTCTGCCTGCGGGTTTCAGAGGCTTTAGTTCTTCCTTTCAAATAAGGCCTCTTGCCTCCCTGCGGGCTGCGGGAACTGAGGGCACTGGGCACCAGTTGGGGTGTTTCAGAACAGAGGCAGCACTGCCCTGGGTGCGGTTTGTTCTCCTTGGACACAGTTGTGGGGAATCTTGACTGGGCCACATTCATGTTACTCACCCTCCACCCATCTGCAGCTCAGCTGGGGGGTTTTGCTGGGCCAGGCTGGCTGGTATCTGTGCGAGCCCACTGCAGGGAGCTGGGAAGAGGTGGCGGGGAGGGTACATCCCAACACCCTGTCCCTGTGCGCAGTCAGGCAGCTACCTGACTTGGCCATGCATGGGAGAGACGTGTGCCTCCCCACACCAGGTCAGCCTCTCCAGGGTGACATGGCCCCTCGGTTGTCTTGCAGTACGAAGATCATCATGCCGTCTGGGACACCAACCAGGCTGGCTTCAGTCACAGCCACCAGCACGGCTTCGGCTTGCTCAACGCCTGGAGGCTGGTCAATGCTGCCAAGGTAATTCACAGCTCCGGCCCCCCCGCAGGGCTGCTCCATATGGCCTCCCAGAGAGACAGTGCTGGGGGGGGCCCTGGCTGCTCCTTCAGGGCAGACCCAGAAAGGCAGGGCTCCCGTGCCCGACTACCCCCCGCAGCATGGCCCAGAGCACGGGCTGGCTGCGCCCTGCTTCTGACTTCCACCAGCAGAGTCGCTTCCTCCATCCCGGCTTTAGAGCCTGAGAAGGGAAGCCCCAGCCTGACCTCAGGTCCCCGGGGGCCTGCAGCCTGGCAGTGCCAAGCACGCAGTGACAACAGTGCAGCCATGGCAGGGAGTTCAGCTAGCTCCATACACCCTGCCCTGCAGCCCCTGCTTTGCCAGACCTTGCCAGAGCTCCTCTCCCACGGGCTCCGGGGTCGGGGGTCACCTTCTAGGGTAGCCAAGGCCTTTGCACCCGGGTGGGCGGCCCCCGCAAGGAGGCTGCTTGGGGGATGAGGTAATGAGCCCTACAGCAGAGCTGGCTAACCTGCATCCTCAGAGCACTATATATAGCCATGGCCGGAGCCTTGTTTATGGGACCCGACAGGTTTGATTCATGGCCCTGGGAGGCGTGGCAGCAGCATGCGGAGGCGGCAGCGCCTGCCCCTCCTCCCATGGCAGGCAGCACCGAGTGCCTGAGCAGGGGGATGCAGTGGTCTCTGCAGGCAGCAGTGGGGCTGGGAGAGCCACGGTGGGGCTGTGGAGCTTGGAGCAGCAGTGGGGAGTCCTAACTTCTAGGTCCTGTGCCCAGCTCTGCCACTGATTCACTGTGAGGCCTGAGTCCAGTCCCTTCAGCTTCCTCCCCACCCCCCGCAGCATTCCCTCTGCTCTGGGACAAGCTCTGGCCGCCTCTGCCAGGCGGGTTGGTACCACTTCCCTTCACCTGGCCTCTGCTGCTCTAGCCTCACACTCGGGGCTTTTCTCAGCATCCCAGGGTGTGACACCTCACTCCCAGGCCCCACATATAAGTCCCCACATCAATAGGCTGCTGCTGCAAAATGCTTAACAGCAAGGACACGGAGGCCTGCAATGGGGGCATCAGTGATAAGGCTGGTCTGAGCAAGACCCAGGCTCAGAGGCTCATGCCTGAGGCTGAAGGGCCGGAGCGAGCACAACCCAGGGTGGAACCCACACATGCCCCCGCTTCCTTTCACAGATCTGGGAGTCCGTCCCGTACTTAGCGTCGTACGTCAGCCCCATGCTCAGGGAGGGCAAGGCCATCCCCATCCTCCCACAGAGGCTCGAGGTCTCCTGGAACGGTGAGTGTTGCCCGGCTCTCTGTGCAGCCCTTTCTGTGGGCATGGTGGCTCTGAGACGCAGGGCCTCCAGACTCATGGGGCACCTGCCCTGGAGCCTCCGAGTCCCTCCCCACCCTGCCTGCTGGGCACCAGTCTGCAAGGAGCTTGGGAGGGGCAGAGCCAGGAAGAGGGAAGTGGGGAGCACAGCTGACTGCAGCCACATCACTGGTGTCCCGAGCAGGGCCTTCAAAGAGGTCCTGTGTGGTCTGCAGGTGAGGGGCCTCTTCCTCCCGTCCCATAGGCCAAGAGAGCAGGGGGTGGCCGGGAGTCCCAGGGAAGAGGGGATCTCTGGCTACCGCAGAGCCTGCACGGTTAAAGCAGAGCAGACCAGACTTGTGCTGCCTTTGGAGGAGGCTGCTGCTTGGCTTTGAGACAGGGGCATTGGTTGCAGGCTCCACTGGAGGGGGATCATGTGCGGCAGCTCCAGACACACCAGGGACAGGAGCAGGGGCCATGCTGGAGACAGGCCAGGACAAGGAGGGATAGCAACGGCAGGTGAGCTAGGCAGGGGCGGCACTGCCGGAGCTACAGGCAGCACAGGGCAGCTAGCCAGGCTGGCTCAGGGCAGGCCCAGGAGTGTTTCAGTCTGGGAATGAGGGAGTTAAGTGTCCTGATCCTTCCCTCTTCCCCTGGGTTACTGCTGCCTCCAGAGGGACCGTTCCGCTTGTTGATCTGCTCCCTCTCCCGGCACACGATAAGGCTAATGAACGGATGTCTTTGGGAAACCAGAGAGGGGAGTGAGTGCTCCCAGCCGTAGGGCGCTGGGCCATAGCCAGTCCAGCTCGCTCGGCGGCTTTGACCATGTTAGGTAATGCTACAGCTCCTGACTTGGCCGTCCTGTCCGCACAAACAAGGCGTCTCTCCGAGCCGCTACTGGGGGGAGCCTGGCAAGGAAGAGGAGCTGGCATGGTGCAGGCCAGCCCGGGGCTGGTGGGGCTCCGTTGCCCTGTGCCCTTCAGAACAAGCTGCCTTTGTCCCAGGGGAGTTGCCCTCACTGCCTGCATCACTGCACCACGTGGGCACCAGCACTGCTGCTCCCTGCCCCTGCAAGATGACCCCCATTGCTAGCCCTGGTGGAAGTCCATGGAAAGCTGCCTCTGAGGCCTCAGGACCCCCGATTGACCCTGGGCCTCCTGCGTTTAGCCCACAGTACCTATGTGGGGCGGCACAAGCAGGCTGAGGGATTGCCCCCCGACCCAGGGCTGAGCCCAGGGCTCTGCCGTCTCCAGGCCCGTGGTGCCAACCTTGGGTTGCATAGCCTCATGCTGCCTGGACCAGCAAGGGGCAGGGCTGGAGAAGCTGGTCCGAGGGTCTCTCCTGGGTGGCAGCAGTTGAGTAAGGAGCTCAGCGTTACAGCCCCAGGGGCGGTGCCCCAAGGCCTGCACAGCACCGGGGCCGGGTTTGTCAGTGGAGTCGAGCTTGTTCATGTCTCGCTCAGAGCTCCAAGTTCACGGCGAGGGGAGGAACAGCCCGGCCAGCTCTGCACGCATTTGCCCTAAAAGGAATTGTGCGGCTGGGAGCAGCATCACAAACAGGCAGCTGGGAAAAGCCAGCGCTCTGGGAGCAGGGCCGAAGGAATGCAAGAGGCTGCCGGTGGCCCAGGTACTGCAGGGATCTCAGAGCCGACCCTTTGCTCTTAGGCACCAAGGGTGTCTGGAGCTGCAGCGGGGGGTTGTGAGACGCAAGTGGCCGCATGGCTTCATGACTAATGAGCACCATTAGTGAGAGCAGCCCGCAGGAGCTGTTGAGGCCCTGCTCATTCCCGTAGCTTGGAGACAAGCAGTAGCTGCCCCCTGCTCCCTGGTCGGGGTTGTGGGGGCAGCCAAAGGACTAGCTTCACCGAGCTGCTGCACCAGCTCCTGACATCGGACTCGCCAGCTGCGGAGGTGGCGGCTCCATCACTACATGGGCTGGCAGCTGGAGTGAGGGCTGGGAGTCAGGACTCAGCTTGGCAGCTAGCTCCCTAGGCCAGTTGCTCGCAGCCTGGAAGGGGAAACAAGGCCTAGCTCTTGGGGCGCAGTGAGGCTGGGAGGGCTGAGGTCAGCCCTGTGCGTGGGGCCCCCGGCCAGCATGGGGCCCAGGATTAGCTCCTGGTGGCCAAAGATCAAAGGTTGCTTGTGTCCCTGAATCTCCTGGCAGCCCCCTGCCCGCTCTGGCATTCGCAGGCTCTGAGTCAGGAATCTGCTGTCAACTGCCCATACCGCGTGCACGGCATCGAATCCGGATCTAATCCAGACAGGGAGGCGTGCAAGGAGGGGCCGCCACAGCCAGGGCTGCAGGGAGGGCACACAGGACAGTGCGGGAAAGCTTCTCATGGCCCCCGCATACGTGCTAACGTCTCAGAGGGCAGGTCCATTGCCCCGGCCTGCGGTGCTGCCAGGTGTCTGGGGGGCGTCTATCGTTCACTAACCCTCGTGCCACCTGCTGCCAGCCCCCTCTGGAGTGGTGGCCCCATGTTCCAAGCCCCTTCACCCCATCCCCATTGCCCTCCTGACTTCACTGCCCCTCACAGCCACCAGCAGGAAGCATCCGACTCATTCCTGTGATGCTGTTGTGCAACACTGGGGGCATAAGGGATTTTACTCTGGAGACAAACCTGGTCTGTGGGACCAGCTTCCTGCAGGGACAGGCGGCACGTCCTGCGCTCCACCTCCTGCACCTGGGGTGCCCAAGCTCCTCAGTGCATGTGGGAAAAGCAAGGCATGCGTGAGCTTCCTATGAAGTCACTGCGCATCAGAGCTGGGGGCACAGCACACTTGGAGCTGCTTGGATAAGCATCCAGTTTACTCTTGAACACCTTCCTGCCCTTCGAGCAGGGGGCTGGACTCGATCTTCCGAGGCCCCTTCCAGCCCTAATGTCTATGAAATCTATGCTTCCCCTGGGGCTGGCCAGAGCCTGAGAAGGCCGTCCAGGCCCCAGGGCTGACCGATGGGTGGCTGCGCTGGGTGGAAGCTCTGTTCGTGGCCCAGGGTGGAGGGAAGGAAGAGAAGGAGCAGGAAGGCCTCACCAGTGCCGGCAAGCTGCCCACCCTGCTGGGCATCTGGGAACGCCCCAGCCAGCCCCCTCTTCCCTCTTCCCCAGTCACCCTGGCTGACCTGGAGCTGTCGGGCATGAGGACACTGGAGCATGTGGCGGTGACGGTCACCATCACTCATCCTCGCCGTGGCAACCTGGAGATCAGGCTCTTCTGTCCCAGCGGCATCATGTCGCTGATTGGGACCACGCGGAGCATGGACTCGTAAGCGCGGCAGGCATTGGGTTGGCTGATGGGAGTGGCACACCCATGGAGGGGTGGGGGCATGTTTCCTTGGGCTGTGGGGACTCCCATGTATCTCCTGCTCTGCTGGCCCTGGGGAGCTCAGTTCAGAACCTGGCAAAGCCCGCAGATCTGCCAGAGATGGGTCCAGGTGCGGAGCAGGCTCCTGCACCGCACTGGGGCAATGAGGGTGAGGTTCGCAGTCATGCATCTCTCCCTGTTCCCAGCCAGTGTCCAGTGTAACCCTTGCCACAGGCCACCTCTGAGCTCCTTGTAACCCAGCCCCCAGGGAGCAGGGCTGGCCTCCGCGAGCTGCTTTGTGTGCGTGAGCAGCGCTGGCTTGGTGGCAGCTCGCCCTGTTGCTGCCCTGCAGACACAGCCTGGGGGTCTCCCTCTGGCCCCACAGTCTCCCCTGGCTCACACCAGGCCCTGTGTAATTGTCCAGGGGTGTCCAGTCCCTGCACCAGGGCAGCTGGGCCTGTCACACCCCAGTCACCAGTAGTGGTTTCATATTTGTGTCTTTCCTCTTGCAGGGACCCCAGTGGCTTCGCTGACTGGACCTTCTCCACAGTGCGCTGCTGGGGAGAGGAGGCGCAGGGCACCTACAGGCTTGTCATCAGGGACACTGGTGAGTCCTTTCCTTCAAGACCAGAAGGGTCCAAGCAGGGTTTCTCCAGCCTTGTGCTCTGATATTGGATGTGGACACCTCCCGGCATTGCCCTGGGCTCATGGGGGGGGTGGGGGGAGGCTGAGGGGGTGCATGACCCCTGCTCTCCGCTGCCCGCAGTATTGCAGGGAAAGCAAGGAGCCCATCCCCAAGCCAGTCGCAGGCTTTCCAAGCAGAGGAGTGCCCACATGCATGTCCTCCCATGGCCTGCTCTGGGTGCAGGCTCCCTGCTACCTCTTGGGCCATCAGGAGCCCTCTGCTTTGGCTGGGAAACAGCAGCACCAGGCAGTGCCTGGGCCCAGCTGGCAGCATTCAGCCTGACCACGGGACCTTGCTTCCCCAGGGGACAAGACCCTGCCGGCAGGGATGCTGAAGCAGTGGCAGCTGACGCTATATGGCTCTTCCTGGACCCCAGATGAAATGAAGCAGCGGCAGAGGTAGGCTGCTGGCCTCACGGGAGCCCTGTCCCCATCACCCACCTGTGTCCTGGATGCCTTGCTTCCTCAGTGGCTGCTGGTGGAGGGGGTGGTTCATGCGGGTGTTGGGGCTGTGGGCAAAGGCGCCGCATGGAGCTCACCCCAGGCCAGTGGAGCTGTGGCCACCCCTGAGCCAAACTGCTCTCACTAGCCCCAGGACTGCACGGGCCATTAACCAAGTTGCTCAGGAGTGCTCAGTGCCCCTGTGGGGTATCTGCACAGCCTGCAGCTTGGCACGGCTGGCAGGTTGTCCCAGCATCCCAGGGATGTAGCACCAGCCCTTGGTGAGGGGAGACCGGGGTTCATCCCATCTGAAGGGCGAGCAGAGGCTGAACCCTGGGAACGGTAGATCCTGGCCTGGGAAACTGCCTGGGGGAACTGGCTTGGCAGGCAGGGTCAGGATGGGGCATGGAGCCCTGCAGGGGCCTGCCATAGACTTTGCAGGGGGCTGGTAGCAGCCAGGTGTGTCTGGCCCTGGGAGGGAGGGTGACCCGGCCCCTGCCCCAGAGGCGAGCATGCACGGGGCCTTTCCCACAGGGAGGGGAGGCAGTGGTGCCCCTGTCCCTGACTGCAGGTGTCTCCTGCCTTCAGGCTGCTGGAGGAAGCCATGAGCGGGCAGTACTTGAACAACGGCTTCTCCCTGCCGTGCCCCCCGGGACTGGACATCCCGGAGCAGGAGCCGTACACCATCACCACCAACACCCTCAAGGTAGTGCAGGGCGGGTGAGGTGGGACGGGTGGGCGCCATGTCCCCAGCCTGGCTGGAAGCAGTGATTGGGGCTGCATGGCCGGGGCTGAGCACAGGGGAGTGCAGCTTCCCCTGGGGTCACCAGCTCCATCCCCACACATCAGTGATCAGAGGGATCAGTGCCTGACCCGGCTGCTGCCCCAGGGGAGAGGAGATTGGGGCAAGAGGCTCCCAGACCTTCCCCGGTGCTCCTCAGTGTTCTCCTGGGAATTCTCCCCCCTCCCCGGTTCATGTCCCCGCTGCCCCACTCTCCTGGGCAGGGGCTGAAGGCGATGCTCTGTGGGGATCAGCAGGGAACATGAGGCTTCTCCTCAACCTCCCGCCTCCAGGCCAGCCATGGTTTGGACAAGCCAGGGTCCCTGGGAAGCAAGACCGGTTCTCCTAAGGCCCAGCACAGGCCCAGTTCCTCCTGGTGGTGCCACCCCATCGCACCCTGTGTAGCAGACACAAGTCATTGGAAAAGGGGGTGCCAAGAAGGGCTGAGGACCCCCTCTTCGGGCTGTGTCTCCCTTTGGGGAAGCCACCACTGCAGCAGGCTCGGCTGTGACCTGCTGGCATGACAGGGGTCGGGGTGGCAGGACACAGGGGTCTGGGATCTGGCTGTTCTGCTTGGGGGTCTCACGAGGCTTTCTCCGCCCCCATTGCAGACGCTCATGCTGCTGGGCTGCTTCGCTGTGTTCTGGACCGTCTACTACATGCTGGAGGTGTACCTGACCCGGCACCAAGTGACCTTTGACCTGACGTGCCATAGCTCCTCCGCCTGCAGGTGGTACCACCGGGGCGGGAAGCACCGGAGCCTGGAAGACGGGCTGGAGATGGAGTCTGTCCTGCTGTACACAGAGAAGGACATGGAGGAGGTCGAGGTGGAGGCTGACCCCCCCATGCCCAGCCTGGGGACACAGGGGGATGAGGCTGGCTGGAGCCCGCTGGCCCCCAAGTTCTCCACCAGTGAAAGAACCACAGGCTTTCATGAGGGGGCTCGTGCGGGTCCAGGATACTCTGGCCGGGACATGGCCTCTGAGCTCCTCTTGGCTAACAGGGAGCAGCAGACTTGCTAGTTGGGGCTGAGGACCTGAGGCGCTGGCTGCACCCTCGCCTGGGCACCAGGCACAGGGCTGTTACCGACCCAGCTCAGCCGCAGCCCACTGCCGCTTACCGCAGGGAGGCGGGCGCTGGTGCGGCTCAGGGGCTAGCGCAGCATGGAGATGCGAAGCAAAGGAGAGGCCGTGAGGGCCCCACGTTCCCCAGCGCAGGAGCCTTGCTCTCTCCTTGCACAAGCTAAACAAGCCTTAAACCATTTACTGAGGAGTCTGCCAGGCAGCGACACTCAGGGCTCCCTGTCCGTGCTCAGCGCAGCCCTGGCCCACCCCCCGGGCGGCCGGCAGGAGCCTGGCTACAGGTAGGATGCTCTCCTAGAGAGGAATGCTGGGCCCTGGAGCTGAGCTCCCCACTGCGGTGCAGTCTGGCTGTGCGTGGCACAGGTGTTGCTGTCTGTCCACCTGTTTGTCTGTCTCTGCACACTGTTAAGCCGTTTGCTTTGTTCTGCTCCGTTTGTTTTTTGCTGCACGGGTGGCTTGGCCCTGGCCTGCCAGCCCCACTGTGAGGGCAGGGAAGGCCCTTGCCCAGCCCCTGCTTGGCCCCCAGCTGCCGCTGAAGGGCTCCCAGTGACTGTGAGCGAAGTCCCGGGGGTGCTTTCTCCCAGCCCTGTGACTGTGAGACTGATGCTTCTGTTGGAAGAAGTGCTGGGTGGGCAGACCTGGGAACGGCAGCAATTCTCCTGGGGGGACGTGGGGGCCCTGGCTGGCTCTCGGGTGCACCTGGTATCAGGAGGGAGCCCCTGGCAGAGTTGTAGTGGCTTGCCTGGCTCTGGTAGCCAAAGCGAAGCCAAGTGCCCGGGACCGGCAGGCTGGCGCCCTGCTCCCCCTCCCTCTGCAGCCACCCCAGCTCCTGCCAGGGTGCCTGGGATCTGCCCGCTGGCAGCAGCATTCTCGGGGCTCTGTGGGTTCCCCCCAGATGGGTTCCCAGTTGGCTCGCGTGCCCCCGTTGGACCAAAGTCAGAGGCAAGAAATAGCGCTTGCCCCTTTTGCAACCGCAGCAGCTGCCCGTGTTCCCTTGTCTCTCCCCCCTCCTCTCGCACACACCGGCCACCCCTGTCTGAGCAGACGGGCCGACAGGCTTGGCTCAGCCGGGGAGGGCGTTGTGGCCGTGTGGCTCCAGCCATGACCCACCCTGCTGCCCTTGTGCCGCGCTGTCCCCTTCTCCCAGGAGCAGTGGTGGCTGGTGGGCAGCGGGCACAGGCAGGGTCTCAGCGACCGTCACGGCACAGACTGGGTTTCTTTTCTAAGAGTTGGGGTTTGATTTTTTTAACAGCGAAGCTCTTTCTGTGCCGCTTTCCAAAATAAACTCTTCTAAAAACTGGCCTGGTGCTGAAGCCTCTGCACTGCAGGTAGGTCCGTCTGCCCTGCTCGTCCACCCCCAGTGCCACACGGCACAAGCCCTTTCAGGGGAGAAAGCACCGCGGCTCGCTTTTCCCCAGGCCCGTGTATCTGAGGTGCTGTGCGCTGGCAGAGCCAGGCAAGGCTGGAGACAGTGGGCTCAGCACCTCTAGAAATCAACCCCAAATGGTGCCTGTTGCCCACTTGCAGATGGGCACAGGTCGCTGGGAGAGCTGATCCAAGAAGGTGTCAGCCCCTGTGCAGCAAAGGGACGCCTGCCTCTGGCCTGGCCACTGGCTGCTTACTTAGCACTAGCTCTGATCCCGCAAAATGTTCAGGACCAAGGTCTGATCGAAGTCCTGGCATGCTGGGGGCTGCTCTAACCCGCGAGGTGAGGCGCTGCGAGACCTCAGCACTGCGTCCCCCCGGCAGGCTGGTGGGATGGGAGCAGGCTGCCCCCAGGCTCTCGCCGACAGGACCCAAGCCACTGGGGAACAGCGTGACGGGATCGAGCGTGCCAAGGTGCTTAACCACCCCAGAGCCAAAACGGGCCGGGGCATCGGCTGCCCTGCGCTGCAGGCAGTGGGAGACTGC